>NC_040078.1:10310081-10620163 GCF_003369695.1 Bos indicus x Bos taurus
GGACTAGTATTGATGTGGAAAGTGTGTTGCAGAGGGGATCACACCTTGCCCAAGGTGAAATAAGATTCAGTCGTAGGAAGCTATGATGTCAGAGCTTCTGTCCTTAACTATTGAACTGTAGTGATTCTCTTGCTGCTTCATCTGTATCTTTATAAGTGTTGGTCCCTCTAAATGCCCCCAGTGACACATGCATCATTTGCCTTTCCCTCACTGTCTTGGATAATACCTCTTTGTTAGTACACTCTGACCTCAAGGCTGAGTTAGATGCCCCTCCTTTATGCGTCTATACCATCCTGTACTAATCTCCATCACAGCACTCATTACTCTGTACTCTCATTCCCACTTACCTTTCTTCTCTAATGATGTTCTAAGTTTTTAACACTGGGGATTCTTTCCAATTCATTATTTATTCAATAAATAGTTATTGAGAAACAAGTATGCAGTAGCCATTGAATCCATAGATCATAGCACATAGTAGGGGAATCAGAAATATTTGATGGACAAATAAATGAATACTCATCTTTAGGGTTCTTTTCCCCTCAAGATCAATTTTGAATTTTTTAAGCTAATTTCATAGAAAAATATAGGAGTTAATTGCATAACCACATTGAATAAAACTAATTGCATTCATGCAAGCTTCCTATAAGTATTGCCTTTTAGCTTTAGCTTCTAATTCCTACTCTAAACTGATCACTGGAAGTCTTCCTGGTTAAGTGTGTGTGTGTGTGTTTTAGTCACATAATTGTGTCCAACTCTTTGCAACCCAATGGACTGGGGCCTGCCAGGCTCCTCTGTCCATGGAATTCTCCAGGCAAGAACACTGGAGTGGGCTGCCATTTCCTTCTCCAGGGAATTTTCCTGTCCCAAGGATCAAACTGGGTCTTCCACATTGCAGGCAGATTCTTTACTGTTTGAACCACCAGGGAAGCCCTGGTTAACTACTTCATGTTTAAGGATCTCTGCTAATGAGAAGCCTCAAACATTATATATACTTAGAGTTTACTTATATATCTTTTTTTGTGTGTGTGTGATTAACAGGTCTTTTATTGGCAGTAAACTAGAGCAAACAATTCGAATAGTACATATGCAGTATTCAGTACACACAATAAAAGTTAAAGGAATTCAAAACCTGTATAAAACAAAACACTGGAGAAAAAAATCATACAGCTCAAGAGATACAGTGGGAAAGGTCCTCTCCATCCTGACTGCAGCTTGTACTCTGCACCCAACAGGACTGACAGCACTCACCAAGATAACACAGACTTTTAGTGCTGAGTGTATTTAAGAGGAGTTTACTTATATATCTTTTAATAGCTGCCAGACACTTTCCTGACCACTTTGCATAAATCAAGAAGTTAGTCCTCACAACTCTGTGAAGAAGATGCTATCATTAAGCCCATGTTAAAGATAAGGAAACAGACACAGAGAAGTTAAGTAACCTACCTGTGATTACCTAGGAATTGCAGGAAACAGAATTCAGTCCTGGGCAGAGTGAATCTAGAGTCTATGCTTTTAATCACCGGGCCCTACTGTCTCTCATTACTGTCTATTTTCTCTATAGGGCATAATGATCGCAAACTGCATTTTGATACATTAGTTGTGAGAGACCATTTGATACAAATTTTGTAGAGAAGAACAATGGTCTATTAAATACTCTATTAAGGTTTAGCATGCACAGAGTTTTTAACTTTCCCTTTTCACTTGCTGGTGTTCATTTATGTGTGAAATGGCATGTTTACAGAGTTTTCTATTCCAGAATTGTTTGCAATGACAACAGCTGGGGACAAAAAGGACCAAAACATCCATCAGCAATAAACTTAGTTAACAAAAAGGACATATCTATAAGGTCAAAAGTTATCCTACCATTGAAAAAATTCAGATAATTCTTCAAGTACTCTATGGAGCTCATTACAGATATTGTTAAATATAGTGGGGAAAGTATTAATGTATATTTGAACACATATTTGTTTTTATTAGCTTGTATATATGTGTGCTTAGTCAGTCAGTCGTGTCCGACTCTTTGCTATGTGTCCATGGACTATAGCCCACCAGGCTATTCTGTCAATGCGGATTCTCCAGGCAAGAATACTGGAGCAGGTTGCCATGCTCTCCTCCAGGAGATCTTCCCAACCCAGGAATCGAACCCAGGTTACCCAGATTGCAAGTGGATTCTGAGTCACCAGGGAAGACCCGACTAGTATATATGGCATCTCTATTTATTTACTATCTATTTCCAGGAAAGACTATAGGGTGGAGGGGTGCAGGGAGAAAGGGTAACTACTTAACATGACTTTGCTATTTAGTTGTTTTCAGTAATAGAACTCTACTACTGCATTATCTTCCTCGATGTGGCCTTATTTCAAAAAATTCTTTCCCAGGAAGACAGAAGTTTATTAGGAACCTCCACCAAAAACTTATATCAATAACCATTGAACTATTCAGCTCTTCCCCCCCCCCCAATATTCTGATTTTTTAAATTTATTTTTTAATTGGAGGAAAATTTCTTTACAATGTTGTCTTGGTTTCTGCTGCACAACAGCACAAATCAGTCATGATAATACATATATGTCTTGAGCCTCCTCCTGCTCCCCATCCCACCCCTCTAGGTCATCACAGAGCACCAGGCTGGGCTCCCATGTTATATAGCAACTTCTCACCAGCTATCTACTTGACACATGGTAGTGTATATATGTTGCTCTGTTCCTCCCACTCTTTCCTTCCACCACTGTGTCCACAAGTCTGTTCTCTATATCTGCATCTCCATTTCTTCCCTGCAAATAGATTCATATATATCATTTTTCTTTTTTTGAAATTTTTTCTATATTTTTTTTATTTTTACTTTTTAATTCGAGAAAAATTGTTTTATAATATTGTGTTGGTTTCTGCCATACAGAAATGCAAATCAACCGTAATTCTATATGTATCCTTTCCCATTAAGCCTCTCTCCCTTTCCCTCATCCCACCTCTCTAAGTTATCACAGAGCGCCAGGCTGGGCTGCCTATGTTATATAGCAGCTTCTCACCAATTATTTATTTTACATATGGTAGTACATATATGTCGGAGAAGGCAATGGCAACCCACTCCAGTACTCTTGCCTGGAAAATCCCATGGGCGGAGGAGCCTGGTAGGCTGCAGTCCATGGGGTCACTAAGAGTCGGATATGACTGAGCGACTTCACTTTCACTTTTCCCTTTCATGCATTGGAGAAGGAAATGGCAACCCACTCCTGTGTTTTTGCCTGGAGGATCCCAGGGACAGAGGAGCCTGGAGGGCTGCCGTCTATGGGGTTGCACAGAGTCGGGCATGACTGAAGCGACTTAGCAGCAGCAGCAGCATATATATGTCGATGTTACTTTCTCTATTTGTCCCATTCTCTCCTTCCCTTACCATGTCCACAAGTCTGTTCTCTATATCTGCGTATCCATTCCTTCCCTGCAAATAGGTTCATTAACACCGTTTGTCTACGTTCCATATATATGCATTAATATACTATATTTGTTTTTCTCTTTCTGACTTAATTCACTCTGTATAAAAGTCTCACTAGAACTGACTCAAATTCATTCTTTTTATGGATGAGTAATATTCCACTGTATATTTGTACCACATCTGAATTGTTCAACTTTTTAATAAATAACATCAAATGACTGTTAACTCTCTAAGGCAATTGAAATTCCAGTCTCAAAAGTATTACTTTTTTGAGTTTACCAGTCCAAAACTATTAGATCATGCTCCTTACCCAATCCTAATTAAGTCCATGAATTGAAAGACTGATATAAAGCATACTCCAAAACTTTATAAATAGCCTTACTTTTCACTTCCATCTAACTTGTACTAATACTTGGTCAGGGTGGTATTCTCCCTTATCAAAGTAAGGATAAACTCAGCCTTGTTTATCAGTAGGTTATTTGGGTAGCATTTTCAAGGAATCAGTATTCTAAAGGTAACAGGAAGGAAACTGAAAGAAGACTAATATTTAACTATAAACCTATTTTACTTTTGGATTGTTGTACAATGTCTCTGTATTGCTTGTTCAACAAAAGAATTGGAAGAAAGAAAGGAAGAAAGAATGAAAGAAACTAAATCATTAGATGGAAGCAATTCAGAGACAATATAAATGAAAAATCCCAGATCTAGGTCCTATGTCATTTCAATATATAGGGGCAGAGTAGAAGCAACCAACAGAGAAAGAGCATCTGTGATATGACTGAGTTAAAACAAAAAAAAAAGTTCAGAATGCTCTAAATTTCTTAGATTGAAGCAGGGCCATTTGTAGAAGAAAGGGAGAGGAGAAATGCAATTTATGTTTGTGGCTGAGATTACATTCCATGAATGGTGACTAAATTCCATGAATTCTAGAACAGCTTAGAAGCAAGTAAACTTTAATCCCCCTATATTCATTATTTCTTTAAGTAACTGAGTCATTCTTTGGAGAGGAGGAAAAATTCCAGCTGCACCAATTCAGGTAAGCAAGACAAAGAGTAAACTTGCCACACTGGCATTCCATTTCTTCCTCAACAAATCCAGTGGTCTGGATGCTGTCTGGAAAGAAAGTGCTGTGCAGAAAGAGAAAACAGCTGGAGCTGAAGTTGGAGATCCAGCACCAACTGCTTTCTCCAAAGAAAAGACGTTTTCTTGTGTCTTCCTTCCTCAGTTACCCCTGTGGGTTTCAGTGTCAAATCTTCCTTCTAAATTTGATGAGAGACATTAATCTATTCATCCAAGAAAGATGAGACACATGGACCCAAAATACAATGAACAGCTGACTTCTCTTTGGACAGTAGAGCCCAGAGTCAATGGGACACATCTAAATTGTTAGGGGAAAATCCTGTTCATCAATTTTATTTTTTCCTCCAAGTTTTCTTTTAAAGGAGATGTTTAAAGTGAAGTGAAGTGAAGTCACTCAGTCGTGTCAGACTCTTTGCAACCCCATGGACTATAGCCTGCCAGGCTCCTCTATCCATGGGATTTTCCAGGCAAGAATACTGGAGTGGGTTGCCATTTCCTTCTCCAGTGGATCTTCCCAACCCAGGGATCGAACCTGGGTCTCCTGCATTGTAGGCAGATGCTTTTACCATCTGAGCCACCAGGGAAGTTTGTTGTTTAAAGTAGCCAAACATAAAAAGTGACTTCAGGAAAAGAAATGCAAGTGACTGTGGATCTCAAGGATGTCTGTAGGGAATGATCTATAGCCTCCTCTTAAACACAATCTGAAACTTTGAAAGAATAATGTCTAAGGTCTTAAGATCGAGAATTCTATATTTAGCAAAACTATCATTAAGCAATGAAGGTGAAATAAAGACACTCTCAGGTAGCCAAAGACTTGAGAGCATTTGTTGCTAGCAGAGTAAAAAAGGAAGTTTTTCAAGCTGTAAGGAGGTGACACTACAATAATTGGAATTCATACAAAAAATTAAAAGTACCAATGGTAATAAATTATTTGAAATTAAGCATAAATGTATGCTTTTATTTAACTTATATTTTAATATCGAAAGTGATCATATACCTTTCCTTTCCTACTCCAGCTCTGGCTCCCATAGTGGTTTCATGCATGCATCTCTCTTCCCATGAACTTTGACTCCTTATATTTTCCTGTATCTTCAGTCTTAAGGGTAGTAGGTTTTCCTGTGTCTTCACCTTTCTTATGGATTCAAGAACTGTTGATTGTTCAGCCTGTTCAGCCTTTCATTCGTTGTTAGGATAGAATGGTGTGTGTTCGCTGCTCCTTATGTGTTGAACCAAAATTCCCAATCAGATTTTTTTTTTAACAAAAATCTTTCAAATAAATTCCCTTTCAAACATCCAAATTGAATTAATTCTAGATTTACTTAGCTATATGTTTTATTGCTTCCCTGGTTGCTCAGATGATAAAGAATATGCCTGCAATGCAGGAGACCTGGGTTCAATCCCTGGATTGGGAAGATTCCCTGGAGAAGGGAATGGCAACCCACTCCAGTATTCTGGCCTGGGAAATCCCATGGACAGAGGAGCCTGGCGGGCTACAGTCCATGGGGTCACAAAGAGTTGGACGTGATATACATATATCATGTATAAACTAATATACATATGTTTTATTATAGTTTTAGACACGACTGAGCGACTGAACTGAACTGAACTGAATTCTTCAATGTATGCTATAAACTCAACACTTTAAGCTTGAACTTTATGCTATAGACCATATTTTGTCCTCATAGAAATCTCTTGGGACTAGAATCAGTGGGTATCAATTTAGAGGCCTGTGGAGTAATCTATATTCTTTCATTAACAATAGGCTGAGATTGTAAGAACTTTTATTTTGAAGTTTGTACTTAAAGCTCACTTTTATGCTAGTCCTCATTGTGTCACGACATGTTACCAGTTAACCTGAAACTGACTCCAATGGCTTTATTTACAATATTTCTGTATGAAAAATTTGTGAAACTATTTGAGAAGATATTTTAATACCTTTTTAATAATCCTGGGAAAGAGCTTTATTATCTACAACTTTGTCAAGGCATTCTTGACACCTTTATTTTTAAGTGTTGCGGACTCTGATTAGAGTTGGTCATTGAGATCGACTAATTGTACCCTTTGCTTATCTCACTACCATGTTTGAATTAAGCTCTAAAGGTACAGTTTTACCAGATGCTCACCATGGTGAGATGGGAAACACAGAGACAATGCCTTCTTTAGGCCCTTGGCTAATGCTGTTCTGAAAATGGTAGAGATAATGAAGGCATAAGAGTCAAAAGACAATGGCAAAAGTAGTAGTCAGAAGACTCAGTAGCAAGATCAGTGATTGGACTAGCAGAATCAAGTTCAACATGACTTGCACATAATAGAGAAAATGAACAGTGAGTGGATCACAAAAGGTTAGCTAGAGAAGGGCCACAGCCTGAACCAGTGATAGAAGCAATCCTGTTGTACACAGTGAGGATGCCAGCAGAAGACACACAGGTCCTCCAGTTCTTGAATTGAGTAAGAGTGGCTTGCAGATGCCCATGATATGGGACTACCCCATTACTGTTGGTGATAAGAAAGCAAAGATGATGCTCAGGTCTCAGAGTTCCCCATGGAGATATGGATTCTCATCTACAAGACTTGAAAGCAAAATGAGATACTGTTCATGCTGAAGATCTTTGAAGGAAACAGGACACTAAAAGAAACACAGGGGGGATGTGAAAGTGAAAGCCACTGAGGATTATAGTCCCAGGGATGACATTATCAGCCATTGTGATGAAGTACAGGCTTAGGGGCAGAAAAAAAATCCTTGAAAAATAACTCACTCACCTCTATGTACAATTTTCATGGAAATTTTCACATTAGGAAGAGATTTAGAGAAGTAAACATTTTCTTTTAACACCAGGTCAGTCAGTCAGTCAGTTCAGTCGCTCAGTCATGTCCGACTCTTTGTGACCCCATGAATCACAGCATGCCAGGCCTCCCTGTCCATCACCAACTCCCGGAGTTCACTCAGACTCATGTCCCATTGAGTCAGTGACACCATCCAGCCATCTCATCCTCTGTCATCCCCTTCTCCTCCTGCCCCCAATCGCTCCTAGCATCAGAGTCTTTTCCAATGAGTCAACTCTTCGCATGAGGTGGCCAAAGTACTTGGGTTTCAGCTTCAGCATCTTTCCTTCCAAAGAAATTCCAGGGCTGATCTCCTTCAGAATGGACTGGTTGGATCTCCTTGCAGTCCAAGGGACTATCAAGAGTCTTCTCCAACACCACAGTTCAAAAGTATCAATTCTTGGGTGCTCAGCTTTCTTCACAGTCCAACTCTCACATCCATACATGACCACTGGAAAAACCATAGCCTTGACTAGATGGACCTTTGTTGGCAAAGTAATGTCTCTGCTTTTCAATATGCTATCTAGGTTGGTCATAACTTTTCTTCTCTCTAGGGAGTATGCTGTACAAATCAAGAAAGAGGCATGTCAAAATTTACCTTAAAAGAACATTGACCTCTGTGTCTTGATACATGGCTAGTATGGTAGCCTGAATGACCCTCCAAAAACCTGACTGTGTACTAGTCATATTCTCTACACAAAGTAGCAGGGCTGAGAAAAGGAGAGCCCAGGGCTCAAGATACTGTTCTGACATATTCCCGGGTCTCATACTTTGTGTTGGCAGACATTTTGACAGACATGAATGGATCAGTCACAGATATTCATCATTCTTCACTGTGTTGCTGCTTCCTCATTTTTTCATCAAAGGCCCAGATCAAAGCTGAATACAGGAGGAGCTGAAGTGTGAAGTTCACTCAACACCTTCATCTTCTTTGACCTGAACCTGTCTCTGTGATGGTCAAGTAGGGTAGTTGTTTTCATAATTCTGCTGTTTATTTTATGTTGAAAAATTTCCTTCTTCCAACCCCTGTCCCAAATTCAGTGAATCATTAGAAATTTCTTGATTTATTCCCAAGGATGCTGGAGCTTTTGGCCAGTGGAAGAGCACTGATGTTCCCCTGCTCCTGGAACATTATTCAAGAGTGCTTCTCAGAGTACTGTGTAATCCATTGTGTGGTTAGAGCCTCACCCCTCCCTTTCCTTTGTCCACCTCATTCAGATCCAGATCTTCCTTAGAGTTTGTGCCAAACTCTTGCTTTTGAGGTTTCCCTCGTGGCTCAGTTGGTAAAGAATCCACCTTCCAATGCAGGAGACCTGGGTTTAATCACTGGGTTGGGAAGATCCCCTGGAGAAGGAAATGGCAACCCACTCCAGTATTCTTGCCTGGGAAATCCCATGGACAAAGGAGCCTGGCAGGCTATAGTACATAGGGTTGCAAGAGTTTGACATGACTTAGCAACTAAACCACCACCACCACTATTGTTGTTACTGAGATTTTCTTTAAAGATTTCTCCAGCTTTAGGTGGTAGCATGGGCTTGTTCTGTTTTTTGACCTTTTGCCTTTGTACCTGCTGACTCTCTCTGGCAATGATATCCTCATGACAATTGGCTTGAGCCATCACAGCTACACTCTGTTGTACTTCTTTCTGAACATGTTGTCCATCTCTGAGACCTGCTATACTCTGGTTTTTATTCCCTGCATTGACCATCATCCTGAACTCTAAAGCCCATTGCCATTCAAAACTATGCCATCCAGCTCTTCTATTTCATCTGTGCAACCAACAACTGTTTTCTGCTCACAGCTATGCAGTATGAACACTATGTGGCCATCTGCAATGCCCCTCCTTGGGATTCACTCATTGTATTAGAGTTCTCCGGAGAAACAACCAGTCCACTCTCTGGTGGACCTTGTCATGTTCAACCTAAGGAGCAAGGAGGTCAGAGATGCGCTTCACACAGCCACGCTGAAGATACCACTCAACCGTCAGTGCATCCCGACTGTGAGAGTTTCTCTTCACATACTCACCCCGCCAAAGTGTTTACGATCAGGAACATTCTCCACAACACCAGGAGTCTCCTGTGAGATCTGTTCTTGCAATGTTGTCTCAGGAGATGTCTCCCCTCAGACTGCCAGTCATATTCCCATAACACCAGCTAAAAGGTACTGAGTGTCAGTTCTTACTTCTGTCAAATAATCAAAAGAAGGTCAGCTCTTACTCCTGCCAAATAATACAAAACAGGTGAGAATCATGTTAAAGACACCTTGGAAAAAGCTCTAGAAATTTTACTCTGCTTTGAGGTTGGAGAACCTCCAGAAAGGAAGCTGAGACTTGTCAATTTAGTTGTTGCTTATACCATTTCCCATCATGTTATTGCTTATGAACTTTGGTACAAGTACCCTTCTCTCTCACCCCCACCCTGCAGAAGCTGTGCTGAGCCACGCCTGTATACTGTTTCTCCTCCCTACTACCACCTCATGCTCTACACCACCATTAACATGGGGCATAAAGACTGGGACTTAATATCACACTGATGATAAAATTCTTTATTTTTATTTTATTTATTTATTTTTCTTTTTTAATTTTACAGTATTGTATTGGTTTTGCCATATATCAACATGAATCCACCACAGGTATACACGTCTTCCCCATCCTGAACCCTCCTCCCTCCCCGTACCATCCCTCTGGGACGTCCCAGTGCACCAGCCCCAAGCATCCAGATCGTGCATTGAACCTGGACTGGCGACTTGTTTCATATATGATATTATACATGTTTCAATGCCATTCTCCCTCTCCCACAGAGTTCAAAGACTGTTCTATACATCAGTGTCTCTTTTTCTGTCTCGTATACAGGGTTATCGTTACCATCTTTCTAAATTTCATATATATGCGTTAGTATACTGTATTGGTGTTTTTCCTTCTGGCTTACTTCACTCTGTATAATAGGCTCCAGTTTCATCCACCTCATTAGAACTGATTCAAATGTATTCTTTTTAATGGCTAATACTCCATTGTGTATATGTACCACAGCTTTCTTATCCATTCATCTGCTGATGGACATCTAGGTTGCTTCCATGTCCTGGCTATTATAAACAGTGCTGTGATGAACATTGGGATACACGTGTCTCTTTCATTTCTGGTTTCCTCAGTGTGTATGCCCCACAGTGGGACTGCTGGGTCTTAAGGCAGTTCTATTTCTAGTTTTTTAAGGAATCTCCACACTGTTCTCCATAGTGGCTGTACTAGTTTGCATTCCCACCAACAGTGTAAGAGGATTCCCTTTTTTCCACACCCTCTCCAGCATTTATTGCTTGTAGACTTTTGGATCACAGCCATTCTGACTGGCATGAAGTGGTACATCATAGTGGTTTTGATTTGCATTTCTCTGATAATGAGTGATGTTGAGCATCTTTCCATGTGTTTGTTAGCCATCTGTATGTCTTCTTTGGAGAAATGTCTATTTAGTTCTTTGGCCCATTTTTTGATTGAGTCATTTTTTTCTGGAATTGAGCTGCAGGAGTTGCTTGTATATTTCTGAGATTAGTTGTTTGTCAGTTGCTTCATTTCTATTATTTTCTTCCATTCTGAAGGCTGTCTTTTCACCTTCCTTATAGTTTCCTTTGTTGTGCAGAAGCTTTTAATTTTAATTAGGTCCCATTGTTTATTTTTGCTTTTATTTCCAATATTCTGGGAGGTGGGTCATAGAGGATCCTGCTGTGATTTATGTCGGAGAGTGTTTTGCCTATGTTCTCCTCTAGGAATTTTATAGTTTCTGGTCTTATGTTTAGATCTTTAATCCATTTTGAGTTTATTTTTGTGTATGATGTTAGAAAGTGTTCTAGTTTCATTCTTTTACAAGTGGTAGACCAGTTTTCCCAGTATCACTTGTTAAAGAGATTGTCTTTTCTCCATTGTATATTCTTGCCTCCTTTGTCAAAGATAAGGTGTCCATAGGTGCATGGGTTTATCTCTGGGCTTTCTATTTTGTTACATTGATCTATATTTCTGTCTTTGTGCCAGTACCATACTGTCTTGATGACTGTGGCTTTGTAGTAGAGCCTGAAGTCAGGCAGGTTGATTCCTCCAGTTCCATTCTTCTTTCTCAAGATTGCTTTGGCTATTTGAGGTTTTTTGTATTTCCATACAAATTGTGAAATTATTTGTTCTAGCTCTGTGAAGAATACCATTGGTAGCTTGATAGGGATTGTATTGAATCTATAAATTGCTTTGGGTAGTATACTCATTTTCACTATATTGATTCTTCCAATCCATGAACATGGTATATTTCTCCATCTATTAGTGTCCTCTTTGATTTCTTTCACCAGTGTTTTATAGTTTTCTATATATAGGTCTTTAGTTTCTTTAGGTAGATATATTCCTAAGTATTTTATTCTTTTCTTTGCAATGGTGAATGGAATTGTTTCCTTAATTTCTCTTTCTATTTTCTCATTATTAGTGTATAGGAATGCAAGGGATTTCTGTGTGTTGATTTTATATCCTACAACTTTACTATATTCATTGATTAGCTCTAGTAATTTTCTGGTAGAGTCTTTAGGGTTTTCTATGTAGAGGATCATGTCATCTGCAAACAGTGAGAGTTTTACTTCTTTTTTTCCAATTTGGATTCCTTTTATTTCTTTTTCTGCTCTGATTGCTGTGGCCAAAACTTCCAAAACTATGTTGAATAGTAATGGTGAAAGTGGGCACCTTTGTCTTGTTCCTAACTTTAGGGGAAATGCTTTCAATTTTTCACCATTGAGGATAATGTTTGCTGTGGGTTTATCATATATGGCTTTTATTATGTTGAGGTATGTTCCTTCCATACCTCCTTTCTGGAGGGTTTTTATCATAAATGGATGTTGAATTTTGTCTAAGACTTTCTCTGCATCTATTGAGATAATTGTATGGTTTTATCTTTCAATTTGTTAATGTGGTGTATCACATTGATTGATTTGCAAATATTGAAGAATCCTTGCATCCCTAGGATAAAGCCCACTTGGTCACGATGCATGATCTTTTTGATATGTCACACACGCTAGTAAAGTAATGCTCAACATTCTCCAAGTCAGGCTTCAGCAATACGTGAACCATGAACTTCCTGATGTTCAAGCTGGTTTTAGAAAAGGCAGAGGAACCAGAGATCAAATTGCCAACATCCACTGGATCATAGAAAAAGCAAGAGAGTTCCAGAAAAACATCTATTTCTCCTTTATTGACTATGCCAAAGCCTTTGACTGTGTGCATCACAATAAACTGTGGAAAATTCTGAAAGAGATGGAAATACCAGACCACCTGATCTGCCTCTTGAGAAATTTGTATGCAGATCAGGAAGCAACAGTTAGAACTGGACTTGGAACAACAGACTGGTTCCAAATAGGAAAAAGAGTACATCAAGGCTGTATATTGTCACTCTGCTTATTTAACTTATATGCAGAGTACATCATGAGAAATGCGAAACACAAACTGGGATCAAGATTGCCGGGAGAAATATCAATAACCTCAGATATTCAGATGACACCACCCTTATGGCAGAAAGTGAAGAGGAACTCAAAAGCCTCTTGATGAAAGTGAAAGTGGAGAGTGAAAAAGTTGGCTTAAAGCTCAACATTCAGAAAACGAAGATCATGGCATCCGGTCCCACCACTTCATGGGAAATAGATGGGGAAAGAGTGGAATCAGTGGCAGACTTTATTTTTCTGGCTCCAAAATCACTGCAGATGGTGACTGCAGCCATGAAATTAAAAGATGCTTACTCCTTGGAAGGAAAGTTATGACCAACTTAGATAGCATATTCAAAAGCAGAGACATTACTTTGCCAACAAAGGTTCATCTAGTCAAGGTTTTTCCTGTGGTCATGTATGGTTGTGAGAGTTGGACTGTGAAGAAGGCTGGGTGCTAAAGAATTGACGCTTTTGAACTGTGGTATTGGAGAAGACTCTTGAGAGTCCCTTGGACTACAAGGAGATCCAACCAGTCCATTCTGAAGGAGATCAGCCCTGGGATTTCTTTGGAAGGAATGATGCTAAAGCTGAAACCCCAGTACTTTGGCCACCTCATGCGAAGAGTTGACTCATTGGAAAAGACTCTGATGCTGGGAGGGATTGGGGGCAGGAGGAGAAGGGGATGACAGGATGAGATGGCTGGATGGCATCGCTGACTCGATGGACGTGAGTCTCGGTGAACTCCAGGAGTTGGTGATGGACAGGGAGGCCTGGCGTGCTGTGATTCATGGGGTTGCAAAGAGTCAGACACAACTGAGCGACTGATCTGATCTGATCTGATCTGGATACTATTTGCTAGAATTTTGTTAAGGATTTTTGCATCTATGGTCATCAGTGATATTGGCCTGTAGCTTTCTTTTTTTGTGGCCTCTTTTGTATCGTTTTGGTATTAGGGTGATGGTGGCCTCATAGAATGAGTTTGGAAGTTTACCTTCCTCTGCAATTTTCTGAAAGAGTTTGAGTAGGATAGGTGTTAGCTCTTCTCTAAATTTTTGGTAGAATTCAGCTGTGAAGCCATCTGGTCCTGGGCTTTTGTTGGAAGATTTCTGATTACAGTTTCGATTTCTGTGCTTGTGATGGATCTGTTAAGATTTTCCATTTCTTCCTGGTTCAGTTTTGGGAAGTTACACTTTTCTAAGCATTTGTCCATTTCTTCCAAGTTGTCCATTTTATTGGCATATAGTTGCTGATAGTAGTCTCTTATGATCCTTTGCATTTCTGTGTTGTCTGTTGTGATTTCTCTATTTTCATTTCTTTTGTTGTTGCTGTTTTTGTTTTTGTTGATTTGATTCTTGTCCCTTTTTTTCTTGATGAGTCTGGCTAATGGTTTGTCTATTTTATTTATCTTCTCAAAGAACCAGCTTTTAGCTTTGTTGATTTTGGCTATTGTTTCTTTTGCCTTTATTTCTGTCCTAATTTTTATGATTTCTTTCCTTCTGCTAACCCTGGGGTGCTTCATTTCTTCTTTTCTCTAGTTACTTTAGGTGAGTTAGGTTATTTATTTGGTTGGAGTTACTCTTGCCTGGAAAATCCCATGGACAAAGGAGCCTGGTAGGCTGCAGTCCATGGGGTCGCGAAGAGTTGGACACGATTGAGCGACTTCACTTTCACTTTTCCCTTTCATGCATTGGAGAAGGAAATGACAACCCACTCCAGTGTTCTTGCCTGGAGAATCCCAGGGACAGGGGAGCCTGGTGGGCTGCTGTCTATGGGGTCGCATAGAGTCAGACACAACTGAAGTGACTAGCAGCAGCAGCAGCAGGTTATTTATTTGATTTTTCTCCTGTTTCTTGAGGTAGACTTGTGTTGCTACGAACCTTCCCCTTAGCACTGCTTTTACTGAATCCCATAGGTTTTGGGTTGTTGTGTTTTCATTTTCTTTCGTTTGTGTGCATATTTTGATTTCTTTTTTGATTTCTTCTGTGATTTGTTGGTTATTCAGAAGTGTGTTGTTTAGCCTCCATGTGTTTGTATTTTTAATTGTTTTTTTTTTTTTTTTCCTGTAGTTGACATCTAATCTTACTGCATTGTGAT
This sequence comes from Bos indicus x Bos taurus, assembly GCF_003369695.1. Taxonomy (NCBI): domain Eukaryota; kingdom Metazoa; phylum Chordata; class Mammalia; order Artiodactyla; family Bovidae; genus Bos; species Bos indicus x Bos taurus. Next base: position 10,324,945 of record NC_040078.1, read on the forward strand.
CAGAAAAGATACTTGAGATGATTTCATTTTTTTGAATTTACTAAGGCTAGATTTATGGCCAAAGATGTGATCTATCCTGGAGAAGTTTCTGTGTGCACTTTAGAAAAAGGTGAAATTCATTGTTTTAGGATGAAATGTCCTATAGACATCAATTAGGTCTAACTGGTCCATTGTATAATTTAAAGTTTGCATTTGCTTGCTAATTTTCTGTTTAGTTGATTTATCTGTAGGTGTTAGTGGAGTATTTAAGTCTCTCACTATTATTGTGTTACTGTTAATTTCCCCTTTCATATTTGTTAGCATTTGCCTTACATATACTGGTGATTCTATGTTGGGTGCATATATAGTTATAATTGTTATATCTTCTTCTTGGATTGATCCTTTGATCATTATGTAGTATCCTTTGTCTCTTTTCATGGCCGTTTATTTCAAAGTCTATTTTATCTGATATGAGTATTGCTACTCCTGCTTTCTTTTGGTCTCCATTTGCATGAAATATCTTTTTCCAGGCTTCTCTTTCAGTCTGTATGGGTTCCCTAGGTTTGAGGTGGGTCTTTTGTAGACAGCATATATAGGGGTCTTATTTTTGTATCCATTCAGCCAGTCTTTGTCTTTTGGTTGAGGCATTCAGCTCATTTACATTTAAGGTAATTATTGATAAGTATGATCCCATTGCCATTTACTTTGTTGTTTTGGGTTTGAGTTTATAAACCTTTTCTGTGTTTCCTGTCTAGAGAAGATGCTTTAGCATTTGTTGAAGAGCTGGTTTTGTGGTGCTGAATTCTCTGAGCTTTTGCTTGTTTGTAAAGCTTTTAATTTCTCCTTTGTATTTGAATGAGATCCTTGCTGAGTACAGTAATCTGGGTTGTAGGTTTTCCTCTTTCATCACTTTAACTATGTCCTGCCATTCCTTTCTGGCTTGAAGAGTTTCTATTGAAAGAGCAGCTGTTATCCTAATGGGGATTCCCTTGTGGATTATTTGTTGTTTTTCCTTTGCTGCTTTTAATATTTGTTCTTTGTGTTTGATCTTTGTTAATTTGATTATTATGTGTCTTGGGGTGTTTCATCTTGGCTTCATCCTGTTTGGGACTCTCTAGGATTCTTGGATTTGGGTAGCTATTTCCTTCCCCATTTTAGGGAGGTTTTCAATTATTATCTCCTCAAGTATTTTCTCATGGCCTTTCTTTTTGTCTTCTTCTTCTGGGACTCCTATGATTCGAATGTTGGGGCATTTAACATTGTCCCAGAGATCTCTGAGGTTGTCCTCATTTCTTTTAATTCTTTTTTCTTCTCTGCTTCATTTACCTCCAACATTCTATCTTCCACATCACTTATCCTATCTTCTGCCTCAGTTATTCTACTGTTGGTTCCCTCCAGAGTGCTTTTGATCTCAGTTATTGCATTATTCATTATATATTGACTCTTTTTTATTTATTCTAGGTCCTTGTTAAATTTTTCTTGCATCTTCTCAATCCTTGTCTCCAGAGTATTTATGTGTAACTCCATTTTCTTTTCAAAATTTTGGATCATTTTCACTATCATTATTCTGAATTCTTTCTCAGGTAGACTCCCTATCTCCTCCTCTTTTGTTTGGTTTAGTGGGCATTTATCATGTTCCTTTACCTGATAAATACTCTGCCTTTTCATCTTGTTTAGGTTGCTGTGTTTGAGGTGGCCTTTCTGTATGCTGGAAGTCTATGGTTCCTCTTTATTGTGGAGGTTCTTCCCTGTGGGTGGGGTTGGACTAGTGGCTTGTCAAGGTTTCCTGGTTAGGGAAGCTTGCATCGGTGTTCTGGTGGGTGGAGCTGGATCTTTTCTCTCTGGTGTGCAATGAAGTGTCCAGTAGTGTTTTGAGGTTCTATGGGTTTGGTGTGACTTTTGGGTGCCTGTATTTTTGTGCTCAGGGTTACATTCCTGCGTTGATGGAAAATTAGCTTGGTATGATTTGCTCTGAAACTTGTTGGCTCTTGGGTGGAGCTTGGTTTCTGTGTAGGTATGGAGACTTTTGGATGACCTCTTATCAATTAATGTTCGCTGGAGTCTGGAGTTTTCTGGTGTTCTCAAGTTTTGGATTTAAGCCTCCTGCCTCTGGCTTTCAGTATTATTCTTACAGTAGCCTCAAGACTTCTCCATCCATACAGCACCAATGATAAAATATCTAGGTTAATGGTGAAAAGATTCTCCACAGTGAGGGACACCCAGAGAGGTTCACAGAATTACATGAAGAAGTGAAGAGGGAGGAGGGAGATAGAGGTGACCAGGAGGAGAAGAGGGGGAATCAAAAGGGGAGAGAGCAATCAAGCCAGTAATCAATTCCCTATTTGCTCTCCACAGTCTGAAACACTCAGAAAGGTTCACGGAGTTCCAGAGAGAAGAGAAGAGGGAGGAAGGAGATAGAGGTGACCAGGAGAAGAGGAGGTGGACTCAAAAGGAGAGAGACCAGTCTAGCCAGTGACCAGTTCCCTAAGTATTCTCCACAGCCTGGAACACCCAAAGAGATTCACAGAGGAGTTAAGTAGAGAAGAGAAGGGGGAGGGAGGAGATAGAGGTGACCTGGGGAAGAAAAAGGAGAGTCAAAAAGGGAGACAGCAATCAAGCCAGTAATCACACTCCTAAGTAAAAATGGGTACTGAAGACTGGATTCTTTAAGGTACAGAATTGATAACAAATACCAAAAAGCATAGAAATCTATAGTAGAGGTTAGACTCTCAAAAATACAATATTCAAAAAACAAAACAGAATCACAAAACTTTTTTAAAAATATAAATTTGCTTTAAAACTAGGGTCTTTTTATCCCAAGGTAATAGGTTTTAAGAATGAAAATTAAAGGAGTAATAAAGAACTTAAAAATCAAAAAATGATAATAGTAAAATATATCTAGGAATTTATCTGGAGCTGTTGAGGGCAGTGTGGGGTCAATTCAGTTTCAGATAGTTCCTTGTTCCAGCTTATACTTCTTCTCAAAGTCTATAGGTCCCTTCCAATGTAACTAGTGCTAACTACAGAGTTTTAACCTGTTGCACCTGTCACTTCCAAAGCCGTTCCCTCCTCTTTGTTTATTTCGGCTTCCTCTGTTTGCAAGTCTCTTCAGTATCTAACTTCCACCCTAACACAAGGGGGCGAAGGTGGTCATTAATTTAGGCTCACTTGTTCAATTGTGCTGCAGGGAGGGAGGAACACTGCAAACAAATATCACTGGCATGTCTGGGCCACACTGGGTTTGCCCCCACTCATGGTGTGTGTGCTTTCCCGGTCTACATTGCTTAGGCTCCAGGTTGCTCTGCCGGGGAACTGTCTAAGGCGGGCCCTGGGTTGCATGTACTTCCCAGGTCTAAACCATTCAGGTTCAAGTTCTTGGGTACTCCAAAAAGGAAGAGACTCAGTTGGGCCTGCGTTTTGTGTCCTTTCCAGGTCCGAGCAGTTCAGGCGACCAGGTGCTTGGCAAGCTCACTCTCCCCAGGTGGGGCGGTGCGTTTTATCACCTCCCTGTCCCAGTCGCTCAGTTTCCTGTGTGTGCAGCAGGAGCACCATCTCAGGTGTGCAGTGTGTCTCCTTTGGGGACCTGATCCCTGGCCACGACCCTCCTGGTGGATGCCAATCATCCAGGATCCCAGGAAGACTTGGTTAGCAACTGGGAGCCTGCTCGCAGTTTGGTAGGGGATTCCACCTCTGGGGCCAAGTTTGCCCCTTGCCTGCTGGCTCTGGCTGTCTCCTGCCTGCCTTCCTGCCTCTGGCAGGGGATGGGCCGGTCCACAGCCCACTAGCTTTCCTTTGGTATTCGCTCAGTCCTTTGTTCTGTGAGAGGCCCTGGCAGTGCCTTAGTTTAGAGCTTTTCACAGGAAAGCTTCTTTCCCCCCTTTCTCTGGCTATCCCAGGTTTAGGTTGCTATCTCACATTAGCTCCCTCAGATTGCCCTCAGGGCATTCAGGCCCGGTCCTTACCCTAAGCAATGCAGCCCCCACTTGCTGGTGGCGGGTGCAAGTGTCTGGGCTACTTCTCCGTTGGGAGTTGCAGTTAGGCATGTAATCTGTGGGTTTTATTTATTTTTTCCCTCCTGGTTATGTTGCCCTCTGAGATTCCAAAACTCCCCACAGACCCGCGGGTGAGAGGGTTTCCTGGTGTTTGAAAACTTCCCTCTTTTATGACTGCCTCCCAGGGACGGGTCTCCACCCCTAACTCTTTTGTCTCTCTTTTTATCTTTTATCTTTTGTCCTACCTCCTTTTGAAGACAATGGGATGCCTGTCTGGGTGTCTGGTGTCCTCCACCAGCGTTCAGAAATTGTTGTGTGGTATTTGCTCAACGTTCAAATGATCTTTTGACGAATTTGTGGGGGAGAAAGTGGTCTCCCCATCTTATTCCTCTGCCATCTTAGGACCACCCCTAGTTATATAATTTAAACTGTATTGTATCCTTCAAAACCTAGTATATCTATCCTTTAATTCACCCATTTATTTAAGTGATGTTTATTGAGGGCTTCATTAGCTGTCTATATTGATGTGGTGTAATTAGCTTTTAGAAGCCTGGAGCCATCTCAAAATTTTTGATCAAGGAACACTTTAAACTCTTTAAAAATTATTGAAGACCCTGAGAGATTTTGTTTATATTATTTTACTTTAGCAGGAATTAAAACTAAAAAAAAATGAAAATATTTTTTATTAATTAATTTAAAAATAGCATTAAGCCTATTAGATACTAACATAAATGAAATGTTATGAAAAAAAGTATAATCAAAAACATATTTACAAGAGTGGTACTGATTTAGATTTTTGAAAATCTTTTTTTAAAATCTGGTTTTAACAGAAGATATTTGGATTCTCATGTGTATTTCTGTATATCAACCAATGCCATTTCACATATTATGTAGCCTCTGGAAAACTCCTCTCACAAAAGAGAATGAGTGAAAAAGAGAATTAATGTCAGTATTCTCATGCAAATTGTTTTGACCTGACAGACCTCTTGAAAAGAATCCCCTGACCACTCTGAGCATGTCTGAGCTAGTGCGTAAGATGTTGTCTACCTGTTGTGAACTGTGTTTGCTGAGGTTTCCTCTCCTTGCCCTGACCACGCTGACTTTAGAATTTAAAAAGGAGCTAGATGTAGGAGTAGGGAAGCATCACTTTTGAAAGTAAAGGGACCAATGAGGAGGTCACGGGCCTCTTTCATCTTTGGGCATTTCTGTGGTCCATTGGAAGTGGCATTAAAAAATGCCTGAATGGGGGAGGGGAGGAAATGAGATGTAGAGCTGGGATCAAGAGGTTCTAAGGGGCGCTCATCACTCATTATTTTTTGGTATACGTGTAAGAGATGGGCTTTACAAAATTTGTTTTCTTGTAGATTTTCTCTTATTCCTAAATCCCAGCCAGCAAATTAGAGCCTACGCTGTGCTTAATAACATCAGTTGCTGAGAATCAAAGGAGACCCTTTTTCTCCCCTCCCTCCCTTCCTTCCTTCCTTTCTAAAGTTATTGGCTCTAAGGGCACTGCAGTTCAGAGCCAAGAAGTACAGTTTAAAAAGTCTAAAGATAAAGAGCTTCACTATTGCATATATCTAAGCCATGTCTATTCAGTCATACTCCTTTCTTCTTTACCATGTGTCAAATTAGTATATGTGTACACATCTATACACAAATTATTTTATTCTATTCGTTTGTGTAGATCAATTTCGGCTATTTTTGTACCAATTTTATGTTGTTTTAATTAATATAGATTTATGATATATCTTGATATTTGCCAGATGAAGAAACCCATTGTAATTTTTTCTTAAATAGTTTTGTCTATTTTAGCACATTACTAAATATAAGCCCCATGAAAGCAGTGATACTGTTTATCAGCTTGATTGCTGCACCCCTAGAAGCTTTAATAAAAGTGACACAGTGTAAGCACTCAATAAATATTTGTTAAATAAAGGAATGCACTAATTTTAGAATTAGTTTTTCAGTGTGTGTGCAGCATCTTACTGGGCTTGTTAATAGGACTGCACTGAATTTGTGGATTGACTTTGCATCTTTAAATCTTCCCATCAATGGATATGGCTCCATTTATGCAGTGATTTCTTTGTGTCCTTCAGTAAACTGACGTAATATTCTACAGAAGGATCTTGTCTATTTTTGCTGTATTTTTGTAAGGTGCTCGGGTGTTTTTGTTATTGCTGTAAATGGATATTTTTATATAACTGCTCTATTGAGCTATAATTCACAGAACATAAAGTTCAGACTTTCAAAGTGTGCAATTTAGTGGTTTTTACTAAATTCACAGAGTTGTGCAACTATCACCACTGTCTAATTTCAGAACATTTTTATCACCCCTAAAGATACCCTGCATTAGCCATCAGCAGCTGCTCTATTTCTCCCCGTTCTCAGCTGCTCACAAATACTAATCTACTTTCTATCTCTATGGATTTGCCTGTTCTGAACACTTTATATAAATGGAATCATACAATATGTTGTTTTTTGTGATTAGCTTATTTTGCTTAGTGTAATGTTTTCAAGGTTCAACCATATTGTAGCATGTATCAATATTTCACTCATTTTTATGACTAAATAATATTCTAATATGTTGATAAACTCTTTTTGTTTATCCATTCACAAGTTGATTGAAATTTGGACTGATACCACTTTTTAGGTGTTATGAAAGTAACATGTGTTCATTTCCTTTGGATATATGCCTAGAAATGAATTATTGCTGGATTTCATTTTGGTGAGGATTTTTGCATCTATATTCATAAGGAATATTGGCCGATAGTATTTTTTTCTTGTGATATCATTGTCTGGTTTTGATATTAAGATAATACTAGTCTCAAAAAAAATACAATACTAGTCTCATATAATGCACTGAAAAATATTTCCTTCTCATTTTTTGGATGAGTTTATAAACGATTGGAATAAATTCTTAATGTTTCATTGACTTCACCAGGGAAATTATCTGGTCCCAGGCTATTCTTTATGGGAAGTTTGTTCTTGTTATAGGTATATTCAGATATTCTATTTCTTAAGTGGGTTTTGATAGCTTATGAATTTCTGGGAATTTGTCCATTTTATCTAGGCTGTCTAATTTGTTGGCATACAGTTGTTCATATAATTCTATTAAGATCTTTTAAAATTTCTGTGAGGTCGCTGGTAATATCTTCTCTTTAATTCCCGATTGTGGTAGTTTGTGTTCTCTCTCCTTTTCTCTGGGCTTCCTGGTGGCTCAGATGGTAAAAAAAATTGTCTGAAGTGCAGGAGACCTGGGTTCAAATCCCTGGGACAGGAAGATCCCCTGCAGAAGGGAATGGCAACCCCCTCCAGTATTCTTACCTGGAAAAATCTATGGACAGAGGAGCCTGGCAAGCTACAGTCCAAGGGATCGCAAAGAGTCGGACACGACTGAGTGACTTTCACATCCTTTGGCAGTTTGTGTCCTCTCTTTTTCCCTTGGTCAGTCGAGCATCAAGTTTCATTAACTGTGTTGATTGTTTTAAATAACTAACTTTAGGTTTTGTTAATTTTTCTATTGTTTTTCATTATCCATATCATTTGCTTCTCCTCCACTCCCTTTTTTTTTTTTTTTCATTTTGTTTATTTAGATTTAGCTTGCTCTTTTTCTACATTTTTTTAAGGTGGAATCTTAGGTTACCAACTTGAGAACTTTCTTTTTTTAAAATATACCCATTTACATATTTCTCTCTTGATTTTATGTATTCCTTAAGTTTTGGCATGTGTTTTCATTTCCTTTAAAGTAGTTTCTAATTTTCATTATGATTTTTTCTTTGATACATTGGTTATTATTTAGGAGTGTGTTAATAGTCACATATTTGTGAATTTTCCAAATTTCCTTTTGTAAGTGATTTCTAATTAATTTCTTTACACAGAAATATACATTGTTTGATCAATCCTTTTAAATTTTCTGATGTTTACTTAATGGCCTAATATATCGACTGTCCTAAAGAATGTCCTTGTTGAGAAGAATGTGGATTTTTATAGACTGGAATGTTCCTTGGATGTCTGTTCTATTTGGTTTGTAGTATTGTTAAAGTCTTCTTTTTCCATGTTGATCTTATGCCTAGTTGTTTTATCTGTTGTTGGAGATGAAGTTCTAAGGTTTCTAACTATTATGTATATTTCTCCCTTCAAATCTGTCAGTTTTTGCTCCATGTATTTTGGGGATTTGTTATCCAGAATGTGTACAATTTATAATCATTATGTCTTCCTGATGGATTGAACTTTTATCACTATAACATGTACATCTTTTCTCTTGTAACAACTTTGGTCTTAAGTCAACTTAGTTGATATTAATGTACCATGTTATTTTTTGGTAACTGTTTGCATGGTATCTCTTATTCCATTTTTTTACCTGTAACAACTATCTGTGTCTTTGAGTCTATAGTCTGTATCCTGTGAACACTGGATAGTCAGATCACATGTTCTTAATTCACTCTTCCAGTCTCTACCTCTTTATTGGATTATCAAGCTTCCTTCTATTTAATGTAGTTACTGGCCAGGAAGGATCTAATCTCCCATTATACTACTTATTTCCTATATGTCATTCTTTTTTCCTTTTGTCATCTCTTACTGCCTTCTATTTGTTAAATAGATATTTTCTAGTGTAACATTGTCATTCTCTTTGTTTTTCCTTCTCTAGATTTTTAAAAATGATTTTTTAGTGGCTGCCCTGAGAAAGATTGCACGTAATTTTTTACACTAAAAGTTCTAGTTCCTATTCAGTTCAGTTCAGTTCAGTGGCACAGTCATGTCCAACTCTTTGTGACGCCATGAATCACAGCACGTAAGGCCTCCCTGTGCATCACCAACTCCCAGAGTTCACTCAAACTCATGTCCTTCAAGTCGGTGATGCCATCCAGCCATGTCATCCTCTGTCGTCCCCTTCTCCTCCTGCCCCCAATCCCTCCCAGCATCAGAGTCTTTTCCAGTGAGTCAACACTTTGCATGAAGTGGCCAAAGTACTGGAGTTTCAGCTTTAGCATCATTCCTTCCAAAGAACACCCAGGACTGATCTCCTTTAGAATGGACTGGTTGGATCTCCTTGCAGTCCAAGGGACTCTCAAGAGTCTTCAACACCACAGTTCAAAAGCATCAATTATTTGGCACTCAGCTTTCTTCACAGTCCAACTCTCACATCCATACATGACCACTGGAAAAACCATAGCCTTGACTAGACGGACCTTTGTTAGCAAAGTAATGTCTCTGCTTTTGAATATGCATTCTAGGTTGGTCATAACTTTCCTTCCAAGGAGTAAGAGTCTTTTAATTTCCTGGCTGCAATCACCATCTGCAGTGATTTTGGAGCCCCAAAAAATAAAGTCTGCCACTGTTTCCACTGTTTCCCCATCTATTTGCCATGAAGTGATGTGACCAGATGTCATGATCTTCGTTTTCTGAATGTTGAGCTTTAAGCCAACTTTTTCACTCTCCTCTTTCACTTTCATCAAGAGGCTTTTTAGTTCCTCTTCACTTTGTGCCATAAGGGTGGTGTCATCTGCATATTTCAGGTTATTGATATTTCTCCTGGCTATCTTGACTCCAGCTTGTGCTTCTTCCAGCCTAGAATTTCTCATGATGTACTCTGCATATAAGTTAAATAAGCAGGGTGACAATATACAGCCTTGACGTACTCCTTTTCCTATTTGGGATCAGTCTGTTGTTCCATCCACTTAATTTGCAAAGTATGCAAAGCCCTCGTTCTAATATAGCTTAATTACCTCACCTCTCCTTAGGCTATTGTTGAGATGTATGCTAAGTTGCTTCAGTCGTGTCTGACTCTTTGTGACCATATAGACTGTAGCCCACCAAGCTCCTCTGCCCATGGAATTCTCCAGGCAAAAATAGTGGAGTGGGTTGCCATGCACTCCTTCAGGGGATCTACCTGATCCAGAGATTGAACCCAAGTCTTTTGTGTCTCCTGCATTGCCAGGTGGGTTCTTTACCACTAGCACAAGTGTTGACATATATATGTGTGTGTATATATACACACACATATACACATATACGCATACATGTGTGCTCAGTCACTCAGTCATGTCCGACTCTTCGCAATCCCATGGACTGTAGCCCACCAGGCTCCTCTGTTCATGGGATTTTTCAGGTAAAACTACTCGAGTGTGTTGCCATTTCCTACATATATATATATATATATATATATATATATATATATATAATATCTTTATACAACTTTATACAAGTCCATAAATACAATTTTTGGTTCTGTTACATGGTTGTATTTTAAGTCAAATTGTTGCTGTTCAGTCATTCAGTATGTCTGACTCTTTGCAACCCCATGGAATGCAGCATGCCAGGCTTTCCTATCCTTCATCATCTCCTGCTGCTGCTGCTGCTGCTAAGTCGCTTCAGTCGTGTCCGGTGACCCCATAGACGGCAGCCCAACAGGCTCCCCCATCCCTAGGATTCTCCAGGCAAGAACACTGGAGTGGGTTGCCATTTCCTTCTCCAATGCATGAAAGTGAAAAGTGAAAGTGAAGTCACTCAGTCGTGTCTGACTCTTCGTGACCTCATGGACTGCAGCCTACCAGGCTCCTCTGTCCATGGGTTTTCCAGGACTGGAGTGGGGGTGCCATTGTCTTCTCTGCATCATCATCTCCTAGAGTTTGCTCAAACTCATGTCCATTGAGTCAGTGATGCCATCTATCCTCTGTCATCCCCTTTTTCTCCTGCCTTCATTTTTTCCTAGCAACAGGGTCTTTTCCAATGAATCAGCTCTTTGCATTAGGTGGACAATATATTGGAGCTTCAGCTTCAGCATCAGTCCTTCCAGTGAATGTTCAGCATTGATTTCCTTTAGGATTAACTGGTTTGACCTCCTTGCTATCCAAGGGACTCACAAGAGTCTTCTCCAACACCACAGTTCAATTGCACCAATTCTTTGATCCTCAGCCTTTTTTATTGTCCAGCTCTCATGTCTGTATATGACTACTGGAAAAACCATAGCTTTGACTATATGAACCATTGCAGGCAAAGTAATGGCTCTGCTTTTTAATATGCTGTCCAGATGTGTCATTGCTTTTCTTCCAAGGAGCAAGTGTCTTTTAATTTCATGGCTGCAGTAACCATCCACAGTGATTATGGAGCCCAAGAAAATAAAATTTGGCACTGTTTCCACCGTTTCCCCATCTATCTGCCATGAAGTGACAGGACCAGATGCCATGATCTTCATTTTTTGAATGTTGAGTTTTAACCCAGCTTTTTCACTCTCCTCTTTCACCTTCATCAAGAGGCTCTTTAATCCCTTCTCACTTTCTGCTGTAAAGATGGTGTCATTTGCATATCTGAGGTTATTTATATTTCTCCCCGCAATCTTGATTCCAGCTTGTGCTTCATCCAGCCCAGCATTTCACATGGTGTACTCTCCATATAAGTTAAATAAGCAGGGTGACAATATACAGCCTTGACATATTCCTTTCTTTCCCAATTTTGAACCAGTCCATCGTTCCATGTCCGGTTCTAACTGTTGCTTCTTGTCCTGCGTATAGTTTCACAGGAGGCAGGTAAGGTGGCCTGGTATTCCCACCTCTTTAAGAATATTCCACAGTTTGCTGTGATCTACACAGACAAAGGCTTCTGCATAGTCAATGAAGCAGAAGTAGATGTTTGTTTGGAATTCTCTCGCTTCATCAATGATCCAATGGCTGTTGGCAATTTGATCTCTGGTTCCTCTGCCTTTTCTAAATCCAACTTGTACATCTGGAAGTTCTTAGTTCATGTATACTTGAAGCCTAGCTTCAAGGATTTTGAGCATCACTTTACTAGCATGTGAGGTGAGTGCAATTGTGTGGTAGGTAGCTTGAGCATTCTTTGGCATTGCCCGTCTTTGTGATTGGAATGAATACTGACCTATTCCAGGCCTGTGGCCATTGCTGAGTTTTCCAAATTTGCTGTCATATTGAGTGCAGCACTTTAACAACATCATCTTTTAGCATTTGATATAGCTCAGCTGGCATTTCATCATCTCCACTAGTTTTGTTTGTAGTTATGCTTCTTAAGGCCCACTTGACTTCACACTCCAGAATGTCTGGCTCTAGATGACTGATCACACCATCGTGGTTATCCAGGTCATTAAGATCTTTTTTGTATAGTTATTTTGTATATTCTTGCCACCTCTTCTTAGTATATTCTTCTTCTGTTAGATCCATACCATTTCTGTCCTTTATTGTGCCTATGTTTGTGTGAAATGTTCCCTTGAAAATGAAGTTGCTCAGTCATGTCTGACTCTTTGCAACCCTTTGGACTTTAGCCTACCAGGCTCCTCCATCCATGGAATTTTCCAGGTGAGAGTAATGGAATGGATTGCCATTTTCTTCTCCTGGGGATCTTCCCAACCCAGGCATCAAACCTGGGTCTCCTGCATTTCAGGCAGACACTTTACCATCTGAGTCACCAGGGAAGCCTGGGTATCTCTAATTTTCTTGAGGGGATCTCTAGTCTTTCCTGTTCTATTGTTTTCCTCTATTTCTCTGAATCATAAACTTAAAAAGTCTTTCTTATCTCTCCTTGCTATTCTCTGGAACTCTGAATTCACATGGGTATATATTTCCTTTTCTCCTTTGCCTTGCATTTCTCTTCTTTTTTCAGCTATTTGTAAGGCCTCTTTATACAACCAGTTTGCCTTCTTGCATTTCTTTTTCTTGGGGATGATTTTTTTTAATTTATTTATTTTTTATTGAAGGATAACTGCTTTACAGAATTTTGCTGTTTTCTGTCAAACCTCAACATGAATCAGCCATAGGTATACATATATTCCCTCCCTTTTGAAACTCCCTCCCATCTCCACCATCTCCCTCCCCATTCCACCCCTCTAGGTTGATACAGAGCCCCTGTTTCAGTGTCCTGAACCATACAGCAAATTCCTATTGGCTATCTATTTAATGTAAGTTTCTATGTTACTCTTTCTGTACATCTCATCCTCTCCTCCCCTCTCCCCATGTCCATATGTTAATTCTCTATGTCTTGGGGATGATTTTGACCATCACCTCCTGTACAGTGTTACAAACCTTTGTCCATAGTTCTTCAGGCACTCTGTTTTACAGATGTAATCCCTTGAGTCTATTTGTCACTTCCAGTGTATAATCACATGGGATTTGTTTTAGACTATACCTGTATGGCCTAGTGGTTTTCCCTACTTTCTTCAATTTAAGTCTAAATTTTGCAATAAGGATTTCATTATCTGAGCCACAGTTAGTCCCTGGTCTTGTTTTTACTGACTGTATCTCCATCTAGAGTTTCTCCATCTTTGGCTACAAAGAATATAGTCAGCCTGATTTTGGTATTGACCATCTGGTGATGTTCGCGTGTAGAGTTGTCTCTTGTGTTGTTGGAAGAGGGTGTTTGCTATGACCAGTGCATTTTCTTGGCAAAACTCTGTTAGCCTTTGCCCTGCTTCATTTTGTACTCCAGGGCCAAACTTGCCTGTTACTTCAGGTATCTCTTAACTTCCTACTTTTACATTCCAGTCCCTTATAATGAAAGGACATTTTTTTTTTTTTTTGGTGTTAGTTCTAGAAGGTCTTGTAGGTCTTCATAGAACCATTCAACTTCAGCTTCTTTGGCATTAGTGGTTGAGGCATAGACTTGGATTACTGTGATAAACATTCAGAGATAAACATGTCTGAAATGACATACTAAAGTCCCCTATGATGAAAAGGACATCTTTTTTTGTCGTTGTTAGTTGTAAAAGGTCTTGTAGGTCTCCATAGAACCATTCAACTTTAGCTTCTTTCACATTAGTGGTTGAGGCATAGACTTGGATTACTGTGATATTGAATGGTTTTTCTTGGAAACAAACAGAGATCATTCTGTCATTTTTGAGATTGCACCCAAGTACTGCATTTCAGACTCTTTTGTTGACTCTGTGGACTACTCTATTTCTTCTAAGGGATTCTTGCCCACAATAGTAGATATAATGGTCATCTGAATGAAATTCTCCCATTTCTGTCCATTTTAGTTTACTGATTCCTAAAATGTTGTTGCTCACTCTTGCCATCTCCTGTTTGACCACTTCCAATTTACCTTGATTCATGGACCTAACATTCCAGATTTCTATGCAATATTGTTCTTTAGAGCATCAAACTTTACTTTCACCACCAGACACATCCACAACTTTTTGTTTATTCTGCTTTGACTCAGTCAAATGCATCAAATAGGAGCAGAAAAGAGGTGTGAACAAAATATATCCATCTTGTCTTTTATCCTTACTATGTGTGTACATTTTTGTCTTTTTCCTGGATTTAGTTGAAATGCTCAAATCTTTTGTCAATATTTATGCTGTTTGGTGCCTACTTATGATAGGTGCTTAAAGTTAAAAGAATTTCTTTTTTAGTCTTAGTTTGGTAAGAGTGTTTCTGATTAATTGGATGTTGGATTTATATTTAATGTTTTGTGTTTTTCATCTTTTGAAGTAATCCTATGAATTTAATGATTTAATTTGTTAATATGATCAATTATTCTGATAGATTATTTAGCATTTAATCATCCTAGCACTCCTGGTCTAAACTCAACTTGGACATGCTGAGTTTCTTCAAACTGTGGATTCCTTTTGTTAAGATTTTATTTAGAATATTTGCTCTTATCTGTCAGCAATGTTGGTGTTTAATTTTGTGTTTTTCACTGCCTGTTTCTGGTTTGATACAAAGTTTTTGAAGCTAGTGGTTTCATGATTTGAGTTTGGAAGATTCTCCTCTTTTTTTAAATTAAACTTGAAAGAATCTGCATATTTTCTTTTTTTTTCTTTTTATTTATTTTATTTTTTAACTTTACAATATTGTACTGGTTTTGCCATATATCAACATGAATCCACCACAGGTATACACGTGTTCCCCATCCTGAACCCTCCTCCCTCCTCCCTCCCCATACCGTCCCTCTGGGTCGTCCCAGTGCACCAGCCCCAAGCATCCAGTATCGTGCATCGAACCTGGACTGGCGACTCATTTCATATATATTATACATGTTTCAATGCCATTCTCCCATAAATGTTTGGTCTCATGTCTTTCTCTTCAACAGGAGTAGAAGGTGTATTGTGATTAAATTTTTGTTTTTGACTGTTGGCCTGTTTATTTTTCTGATTATTCTCAGGCCAAGGTTAATTTATATTCTATTAAAATTATGTATTTAGACTATGTTTTAAAAAAATTATTGATCTAAAGTTTTTCCTGCAATTATCTTAGTTTTAAAATTTTTATTTGTATCCCTAGTTATATATATATATGTCTTTATTTTATTTGTGGTTTTACTTAGGTAGTTCTTTTATCATTTGCTCCTTATTATATACACCTAAACTTTTATTTTCAAGACCTAATTTATTTTTCTTATTTTTATTATAGTTGATTTATAGTATTACATTAGTATCAAGTGTGTACAAAGTAGTAATTCAGTATGTGAATCACTGTATTGATTTATCTTCAATACTCATATATTATCCTCTTATTTCACTCCTGTTTGTCTTCTTGTTCTGTTATTGAAGACATTCCATCAAATTTCTCTTGCCACTCTCATATTTAATTTTTTATTTCAGCTAATATATTTTTAATTCTGAAATCTGTTTTTGCTTCTCAGAACATACCTTTTATACAACACTGCTTTTGTTTCTCTGATAAAGTATTTTGTTGTGTCCTTCTGAAAATGTTCATTAAGTATCTTTGGAAAGATCTTAATATATTCCCTGCACTGTATCTGATTCTTATTCTTTTGTTGTCTGTTTATTGTGCCGATGTCTCTTTCCATGTTAGTGGTTTTACTCAAATACTTGGTGATCCTTTCAGTCAATTATAACTATGATTGAAATTTGTTTTTGTTGTTGTTGTTCAGTCACTAAGTCATGTCTGACTCTTTGCAACCCCATGGATCCCTGTCCTTCACTGTCTCCCAGAAAGTGAAAGTGAAAGTTCCTCAGTCGTGTCTGACCTTTGCGACCCCACGGACTGTACAGTCTGTGGAATTCTCCAGGCCAGAATAATGGAGTGGTTAGTCGTTCCCTTCTCTAGTGAATCTTCCCAACCCAGGGATGGAACTGACGTCTCCTGCATTGCACGTGGATTCTTTACTAGCTGAGCCACAAGGGAAGCCCAAGAATGTTAGAGTGAGTAGCCTATCCCTTCTCCAGATCTTCCTGACTCAGGAATCCAACCGGGTCTATCTTCCAGAGTTTGCTCAAATTCATGTCCATTAAGTTGGTGCTACTCTTTAACCATCTCATCCTCCGCTGCCTCCTTTTCCTTTTGCCTTCACTCTTTCCCAGCATCAGGGTCTTTTCCAGTGAGTTGGCTCTTCATGTCAGGTGGCCAAAGTATTGAATTGACATTGTATGCTTGACATACTAATAAGCTTTTTAGAAACCTTGTAGTATGTATGTGTGGTGGGATGAGATAGATTGGGTGGTGGGCTTTACTAAGTAGGGTGATAAAGCTGGGTAATATGGTAAAGCTGGATTTATTAGGGTAAGCTTATTTTTCCAACATAGAACATTGACTTGTCCATATCTAAGTCTTTGTTCTTGAAATGCTGAGTTCCCCAAGGGAAAATCCTTCAGTTTTGAGGTGGGGAGCTCTAAGACTTATTGTCAATATCCTGTGAGGTGTGCTGATACTCTTTTACCTTTCCTTCACTTAAAAAAAAATTATTATTATAGCACACTCCGAACCCTACCTCATCTCTTTAACTCTCTCTAGGAGGCAATCCTTTAGCCTTCTGCTCAGGTGGAGGAAAGGTTCTAATTGTGTGATGTCTCTTAAAATTTTTCAAGCACCTCTATTTTGTTAGATTAATCATTCACTCTTAGGTTCACAAGTACTTACTACCCATTTTCCTGAATATGTCTGGCATTCTGATTGATAAATTGACATTTAGGTTGTTCTCTCTGCCTCAGGCATCTCCTGCGCATTCAATAATACATCAGCATTCTCCTGTGTGTTAAGTTACATAGAAATCAATAACAACTTACTAAACTGCTTTCCAGATTTCAAAATTTTGTCACAGACATTCTTTTGCACTCGTCTCCTATTTCCTTTTACTATGGAAGTGAGGCTATTCTTAAATGTAGTAGAGTTTTAGGAAAAAGTCAGAAATAATGCAATGTAAAATCTGTGTTTTGTCAGAATTCTCTCTACTCTGAACTCACATCTAACAGAATTTCTATAAATTTTATTTATTTGTTTTAAATTGTGGTTAGGATTAGCTGGTATGTTTAGCTTCATATTGAGCAGGAGAAGCGAGTTTAATTTTCTTAATTTATTTTATAAAAATGTTACTGCTTTTTTGCTCAACACTTCTAATATCTAGTTGTTTCTGCCTGTATTTATGTTTGCTTTTATTTCCCTAGTATTTGTTATTGCTAGACTCTGTGTCATTAGCCATGCCTCTTACTCCAAGTATTGCTCTTGTCTGGAAATCACCAATGCTGTTCTCCTATTGCCTACCTGGGAGCAAGAACTGTGGGGGAGGGCTCCTTCTCCTGGGCTAATACACCCTGTTACTTTGTCTTGGCATTTATCATTATCTTATTTTCCTCCACCTCTGAGTATGAAGCAACGTTTGTGCCACTCCTAAGTTTCAAGCCTAGATTTTCCTTTTGATTCCTACATACTTCTAAGATACCTTATCAATCCAATTGCATTTGTTGGAAGTCTCTTTTTCATGCCTCACAGTTGCTCAACATGGCTCATAATCTCTAGTCCACTAGAGACTATGGACTAGATAAAAAATATTCCATTTTTTAAAGCACTGGCTATATAATCCTAATTTTAAACTTTTTTCTTTCCCTTCTCATATTTGGTTTCAGGGTTGGGTTGGCAAGTGTGGAGAAGAGAAATGTTGTAGTTACTCATTTTATTTTTGTTGCTGTTCAGTTGCTAAGTTGTGCCTGACTGTGACCCCATGGACTGCAGCGCTCCAGGCTTCCCTGTCCTTCACTGTCCCTGGCGTTTGCACCAGGCTACAGTGAACATGAAAAAAACATGTTCTTCTGTATAAAAAAACAAAGTTTCTTCTGTATAATTTCCTGAAATGTTTTTCAAAGAATCAGTATTTGCTTTTATAATCAGAAAAATGCCAATTCACATACTACTATTTTAGAATAAAAGAATAAAAAAGAAAAATAAGGGACTTTCTTCTCAGATACTTCTCAGATACTCTCTTCTCAGATATTTCAACCAGTTTGGAGCATTACTCACTCATGCATGCAGCATTCCTTATGGCATCCACATCTCCAATGTTTTTCCTCAGTTTAGTGGGTCACACCAGGAATAACTCAGAGTTCTACTTTGCTTTTGGTATTTAGTCAAAACCTGCTGCTGAATTGCTACTTTGGTTTTCAATCTCTACAAAGTTGATGGCTCAAAATCATGTATGCTATATTTTGACATCTCTGAATTTGTAGGTTAACAATGATGATGCAACAGCATAGGTTATTATTATTATTATTATCTCTAGTCAGTCTAACATTAGTACTCTGAATAAAGCAAGAGTACTGTTTGTATATTTATGCATTCAAATATACATATGTTTGAATTACATTTATGTTTTCAAATGCAGTGAATCATTCTGTGAATTACACTGAAATAGCTTTATATGCTTTACATGTTAAAATTCTATTAAGTGAAGAATATATTTTATTATTAGAAAAGTAAAATGCAAGAATAAATAATGATAATTGTGAGAGTTGTTCATTTTCTGGACAAATTTAAGAGTTTTAAGTAGTTAAATAAATAGGAAAATAATGCTTCATATAAATATTGAAATTTGTTAGTTATTAGATAGTTTTAGAAAGAACATTATATACTTATAAAGCCAAAGTTTAAATGTACAAAAAAGAATAGTGGAAATTGACTATCAGAATTCTAATATTTGTAAAATTATGTGGTGTTCTTTATTTATAATACTAAATAAAAACAACTTTTAAGCATGGTATTTTTAGCTTCTTAATTCCATTTAATCCATGAATCTTATCAAATTTTACACATGAGTTACAGCATGATTTCAAATTGTGTAGGACAATATACAGTATACATTATTTTAATACCTACCTAATAAAGAATGGAGAAGGCAATGGCACCCTACTCCAGTACTCTTGCCTGGAAAAATCCCATGGATGGAGGAGCCTGGTAGGCTGAAGTCCATGGGGTCGCTAAGAGTCGGACACGACTGAACGACTTCACTTTCACTTTTTCACTTTCATGCATTGGAGAAGGAAATGGCAACCCACTCCAGTGTTCTTGCCTGGAGAATCTCAGGGGCAGGAGAGCCTGGTGGGCTGACGTCTATGGGGTCACACAGAGTCGGACACGACTGAAGTGACTTAGCAGTAGCAGTAGCAGCAGCAGCAATAAAGAATATGAAGAAAAGAAAGTGTTAGAGAAAAACGAGATGTTACTCTCAAGATATTTTGCCCCTCTACAAATCAGCTTCTTACTTGAAAAGTGAGCATCTACCGAGTACCACAAGTGTGTGTTTTAGTGACTGCTAGACAGAGTCGGACACGAATGAAGTGACTTAGCAGCAGCAGCAGCAGACCCACTCCGTACTCTTGCCTGGAAAATCCCATGGACGAAGGAGCCTAGTAGGCTGCAGTCCGTGGGGTCGCTAAGAGTCGGGCACGACTGAGCAACTTGACTTTCACTTTTCACTTTCCACTTTCATGCTTTGGAGAAGGAAATGGCAAGCCACTCCACTGTTCTTGCCTGGAGGATCCCAGGGACAGAGGAGCCTGGTGGGCTGCTGTCTATGGGGTCGCACAGAGTCCGACACGACTGAAGTGACTTAGCAGCAGCAGCAGCAGAATAATCTAGCAGCTACGATGAAGACTAAATGTCCTTTCTCTGAAGTGTCAAGTGTTTAAATATGATTACCAAATGTTTAATAATAAAATTTCAATGTTATTAAGTTTTCAAATAGCATTTTAATTTTATTTCACTATCCCAGATACACAATCTAATGATGTTAGGCTGAGGCATTGGCTTCAGTTGAATATTTTAACTTTCAATTATTGAGTATTTGGTCAAAATACATTGTAGATGCTCCTCTCTCCACTAATATTACTTAAATAAAATGAAATAGGATGGATCAAGCTAGAATGAAAACATCAGAATGCACTGCCTGTAGTAAGGGTAAGTATTATTTGTCAATGTTTCATTTGTATGTGAATACACACAGACACAGAGAAGATGTGTACGTGCATACTGGCTTATGTTACAATATGCATTTCCTATTGGGAGTCATCGTGGATCATGGTAAAGAGTTTGAATTTCACTGAATGAAGAGGGAAAGTTTTTGATGTAGAGCAAGATAGGCATTAAATTGCTAATGAAAGATAGTAATACAGAGTTTAGAAGGGTTTTTTTGTTTTTTCTAATGAGACCTGCACATTTAAGGAAGAATACAACAGTATTAGAACTTAAATAGAAGTGGGAGGAAGGTAGAAGTCCAAAAATTAATTAGTGAAATAATATAAAATGGCCTGGAAAAATTGGAAAGGTAAGAATATAGGGATAATATTAGCCAATAATAATAGGGATAATGATGTATTATATTAACTTCCTATGGTTACCACAACAATTCCACTTTGTTAATTCTACTCTAGTTGATTTTTTCAATAGCCTAATGGGAAAGATGGTTGACATTGATAACCTCCATTCTTTCAATAGCCTAATGGGAAAGATGGTTGACATTGATAACCTCCTATCATAGATAAGGAAAGATTTCCTTACTACCTTAGGAATACATAGTTGGGAAAGTTATACATAGTTGGGAAAGTTATACATAGTTGGGAAAGTTATACATAGTTGGGAAAGTTAAGGTGTGTCTTAAATTCAAGTCTCAAGATTTTGTGTTCTTCCCAACAAAGGAGACCAGTTGAGAAATGAAGGGTGGAGCCCATATGTCTGGGGAAACTAACTACAGCAATCACTTACTGTACTCATGAGCTCTCTGAAGCGCTGTACCAGGCTAAATGACTGGGATGTGTCTGGAAGGTGAATCATCCAGAAGCAGAATTCCCCTCATTATTCTCCAGGATGTCTAAGGAAAGAGAATCGACCCTGAACCAGGACTAGGGATTAAATTGATAGCATGCAGACAGAAAGGCAGAATCATAAATATCTGTGGTTTGTACACAGTACTATATTTAAAATGGATAACTGACAAGAAGCTACTGTATAGCACATGGAACTCTGCTCATTGTTATGTGGCAGCCTGGATGGGAGGGGAGTTTGGAGGAGAATGGATACATGTATGTTTATGGCTGAGTCCCTTCACTGTTTATCTGAAACTATCACAACATTGTTAATTGACTATATTCCAATACAAAAGAAAAAGTTAAAGAAAAAAAATCTCTGTAGCAGTATCCTCCTCAGATGGATGACACTGAACTCTCTGATATAATTAGAAGTTTACAGAGATTATATTGCTTTTCTTACTCCTATAATAAAGAGAATATTTGTCCCTGATTTGTCATTTACAAAGGATTTTCACACTTACTGTCTCATATGTTTGTCAGGAGAAACTGACATGTTTTGTAGATGAAACATCTACAAAATGTTATTTGTTTTATCTACATGTTTTGCAGAGAAAACTTAGGCTTAGAGAAGCTAAATAAAGATTCAAGTATATGAGGTGAATAAAAAGTAAAGCCAGGACTCAGAATGCAGTCTTTTTCTTACAGTGCTTATGTTACAATGAATACACTTTGCCCTGCTGGCCTCCAAGCACTACTTGCTACTATTTTCAGTAGCTAACTTTGCAGATACAGATTATTATTAGTAAACTTGAATGGACAGAGCAACATTTTTGAAGCTACAGTCTAAAATTGAAAAGTATTTACTGAGTGAGAGAGGCCATTAACAAACAGTGGGTAACCTTATTTTTGGGTTCTCTTGGATTCCACCATGCTGCTGCTGCTGCTGCTAAGTTGCTTCAGTCATGTCCGACTCTGTGCGACCCCATAGACGGCAGCCCACCAGGTTCCCCCATCCCTGGGATTCTCCAGGCAAGAACACTGGAGTGGGTTGCCATTTCCTTCTCCAATGCATGAAAGTGAAAAGTGAAAGTCAAGTCGCTCAGTCGTATCTGACTCTTAGCGACCCCATGGACTGCAGCCTACCAGGCTCCTCTGTCCATGGGATTTTCCAGGCAAGAGTATTGGAGTGGGTCGCCATTGCCTTCTCCAGGATTCCACCATAAATTTTGAAAAATGCTCAGATGTGGGTAAGATTGAACCACAATGGGCTATTTATGAAATTATAATATTTGAACATAGTCCTAATTTTTGAGATTATTAATAACATGAAGGAGAACACAGCCTCTGAAAATGCCACTGCTTGGTACAACTCAAACATTAAACTGTCCAGCTAATGAAGACTTCATCTGGTTATGACATCACTCATTCATTTCAAGCTTTCATTTCTAAAGACATTATAGGAAATGCTTGCTCTATAATAATGTATGTGCGAGTTTGGAGGTAGGAGAGTGAGGGGGTGATTTCTTCATTAGAAAGTTCATGAAAGGGTCATCCTTTTAGTTTGGTGTTTTAAAAGGAGTACACTTTGGTTGAATAGGCACTAAGGGTGGCAGTAAGGGATTTCCATGAAGTGACAGTAAGCTGTAGAAACACACGCAAATATGAAATAGAAAGAGAGAAGTCACAAGACACTAGGTGTTCTGCGTGGAACTGGATGACAGGCTCGTGCAGGGGCACTGGAAGTGAAGGTTACTAGTGAAAGATGGCATATTAATGCAGATCCTGGGGGTCTGAAACGATAGGGTTGATGGTTTAAATCTTTTTCTTTTACCATACGACACTTTCCTTACATCCACTTCTTTCCAGTCCTCTCACCTGACTAATCCTTTCTGTAGATTCTTTCTTGTCCTCCCATTCCCTATCCACTTTTACCCATTCTGCAAGCATCTCCAAAGGCAATACTATTTTTTTTTAACTGAGTGAACTATTTACACATGTTATCACCAACAATCCTTGTGCATTCTTGAAATATAAATGCCAATATGATTACTTGGTGCTACTTCTTTAATTAAATTATCAAGGAATTTTAATCATTTTCCAAAAATATTTCTCTTACATATTCCTGAAAACTTAAGTTCCAGGTTGGCCATATACATGAAAAAGATCTAGACTTCAGGAGTTGGTAAATTATATAGATGTTTATTATCACTGACGGCTATTTATTTATGGTGTTTAAGATGCAAGGAACTTGAATTGTCCACAAAACAATGACTTCAATTGGATGTTAAGCCTTTGTAACTCTAAATGGATAAAAGGGAGCTTCATGTCGAAAAAGAGTGTTATAGAATGTATTTAAAGGTTTAGTGCTGCCTTGAAGCAGCCTCCCCTCATTAATCCTTTCTACTATCTTGATCTCATTCTGTCCTAGGTTATGCATACAATCCGTGTACTTCCCCATATCAAGTTCTTACTCTTATATTGATCCTCCATACCATCTATGCTGTCTTGTCAGGGGCAGGCTTGCTTGTACTTTGGAGCCCCTTTCTCCAGGGCCTGGATTTATAATCCTTTTATCTCCTCTACCCAACCACTGCATGGTAGGCTCCAGAATTTTCACTCTAGGTGCTGTTCACTGCTTTACTTTCTCTTCCCTATAGAATCTTCCAAGACCCTCTTTGTAACAGGCCCATCTTATCAGGAAAGCTTCCTGCCAATGGCCCGGAGCAGAGCATCCTTGGCCTCTTTGTTCCTCAGGGTGTACACCACAGGGTTCAGTAGTGGGGTGACGACAGTGTAGGTCACTGAGATCAGCTGATCCTCATCCTTGCTGTTCTCTGACTTGGGCTTGAGGTAGGCAATGGAGGCACAGCCATAGTGGACAATGACCACAGTGAGGTGGGAGGCGCAGGTGGCAAAGGCCTTCTTCCGACCTTCAGCTGAGGCAATTTTAAGGATGGTGGAGATGATGAGGATATAGGAAATGAAAACCAATCCCATGGGAACCAGGATCACCAGGACACTGATGATCAAAGTCAGGATCTCATTGACAGTCGTGTCAATGCAGGAGAGCTTCATCACAGGCCAGATGTCACAGAAGAAGTGGGCCACCTTTGTGGCACAGAAGGGTAACCTGAATACAGACGTCACCTTGTCATGGCCACAATCAGCCCAATGCTGCAGGCCCCCCACACCAGCTGGATGCACACCCTCCTGTTCATGATAACTGTGTACCTCAAGGGGTGGCAAATGGCCACATAGCGGTCGTAGCCCATCGCAGTGAGCAGGAAGCAGTTGTTGATGGCCAAAGTGATGAAGAAGAACATCTGAGCGGCACAACCTGCCAAAGAAATGGACTGACTCAGGCCTACAAGGTTGCAGAGCATCTTGGGTATAATGATGACTGTGTACACAGTCTCAGAAGCTGACAGCATGCCGAGGAAGAAATACATGGGGGTGTGGAGGCGACGGTCAAGGCTGATGATGGCCACAGTGATGATATTGCCTGCCAGGGTTAACATGTACAGTGCAAAAAACACGATAAAGAGGGTGAACTGGTGCTCACAGAAGCTGGAGAAACCCTGAAGAGTAAACTCACTCACCAGAGTGTGATTCTTTTTCTTCATTAAGTCATATATGGTATCTAAGAAAGTAAAAAAAAAATTCTATAAGGAACCTAGTTGGTTGATTTCTGTTATTAGTAGACTGGGCAGATTCTTTTGGTCAATCTGCTTCAGGTTTCTGCTGATTTATAGCCACACTCATGCTCATTTCTTTTGGGAATAAACAAAGAAGAAATGTTCTTTACTCACTAAAGTGTGTGGCTTTTAGAGTCAAATGGTTTAGACTCATATCCTACTTCTATCATACACTAACTTATCTTGGGCAAAGAATTAATGTATCTAAGACCAATTTCCTTACCTTTATATTAATACAGTGGTGATAACAATATCACAGAACTGTTGGTAGAAACATTTTAAACTAAGTATCATACTTAGAATTTGAACAATTATTGAATCCATTCAAGTTCAACGGTGTCAGGCAGAGCTCTAGGCTTCATGTATGCTCCATGTCCGACTCTTTGTGACCCCGTAGACTATAGCCCAACAGGCTCCTCTGTGCATGGAATTTCCCAAGCAAGAATACCAGAGCCGGTTGCCACTTCCTTCTGTAGGAGATCTTCCTGACCCAGGGATCGAATCCACAACTCTTGCACTGGTGGTCGGATTCTTTGGGGCTTCCCTACTGACTCAGATGGTAAAGAATTTGCCTGCAATGCGGGACACCCAGGTTCTATCCTTGGGAATCCCCTGGAGAAGGGAATGGCAACCCACTCCAGTATTCTTGCTTACAGAATCCCATGGACAGAGGATCCTCGAAGGCTCCAGTCCATGGGGGTCACAAAGAGTTGGACAGGACTGAGTGATTAACACTGGGAACACTGGTGCCACCTGGGAAGCCCCTCTAGGCTCTGTAGATACCTCCTAATTCCTAAGTGTCTAGGGTTTAAGGTAGAGGTCGTGTCACTATGGTTTACACACTGCCTTTTCATTTCAGTCTTTCAACTCCGAGTACTATTCCTCTCAGCTTTGGTCCTACACTACTCTTCCCTAGACACTGCTCAGTTTTCAAAGCTACACAAAGCTCATGACCTCTGTAAAATCCTTTCTTTTTCTCTCTTCCCTCCCTCTCTCCCTCTCCCCAGATCCATGTCCTTGTACATGTAGGACATGTGTATACTAGTTCTTCTGTGTTGAAAGAACTATAGTGCCTATGTGATTACACAACATGTTCACAAGCATTATTTAATTTCATCACCATCCGGTGGAGCATGGAGGGCAAGAATTATTGTTTCTCTTCAGAAGGAGAGACTGAGGATCAGCTGTACTCAGGAAATTGTCTGTGGACACACAGATGTCAAAGGATGAAAATCAATATTTGAATACACATCTTGTGATCCTGTGTCCATTGTTCCTTCTACTACAAAATTGTATCACAGAACTTGCCCCCATCATGGCTGCATTATACAGTCTTTGAGAGTAGGGTCCATGTATTCCAACTCTGTGTTGCTAGTGTGTCCACTGCAATGTAGGGCACAAGTGTTCGCTGGTGGAATCATTACAGGTCACTGGTCCATCAAACAAATCGCCTCTTAGGAAACAGAGTGCTAGGCTACCATAGTGAGGTCTTCTTCACAGAAGAGGAGTATTCAGTGTTTATAACCCCTGTCTCCTTGTTCTTCTGTCTATGCCCATGAGAGCAACAAACGACTAATGAACTAGGCGAAATTTTGACACTGGAATTATAACTAGAAGGAAGCATGACTCTGTGAACATCTAATTGGAAAATAGACTGGTAGTGAAACTTCTCTAGTAGCTTTACCTTATTACTAAACTACATGTAATTATGTAACAGGTTAGCTATAAAAACAAATTTAATAATAGAAAGCATGGAGTTGCTGAAAAAGTGCATTTTGCTGGAAGTAAAGTAAATTAACAACACACAAAATGACTTACTATTGGGTAAATTTCAACATCAAGCTTCTTTAAAGCTTTTAAGATTAATCTATTCCTCAGAAATATACCATTTTAAATAAAGGAAATCTACAAAATGGTATTTTTAAGGGGTTGCTGCACAGTTACGCTTCGGCTCTTCAGTGCATCATGTGAAAGGACACAGTATGAAGTTGAAAACAGAACAATTTTTTTGTTAGATATCAGGGACCGTTTCATAATATGGAAAGTTGTTTGGCCTTGATGTGTATATTGTGGTAGGTAACTGTAAATCTACTCTATGAGGCTTTATAAAAAGTGTCTATGTGGATTATGATTTGTCTGCAGACAAGACATAGACAAGGAAACATAACTGCTAAGTGGCAGAGTCACACATTACCGTATTAGTCAGTTCAGTTCAGTTCAGTTCAGTCACTCATTTGTGTCTGACTCTTTGCGACCCCAAGCATCGCAGCATGCCAGGCCTCCCTGTCCATCACCAGCTCCCGGAGTTCACTCAGACTCATGTCCATCGAGTCAGTGATGCCATCCAGCCATCTCATCCTCTGTTGTCCCCTTCTCCTCCTGCCCTCAATCCCTCCCAGCATCAAAGTCTTTTCCAATGAGTCAACTCTTCGCATGAGGTGGCCAAAGTACTGGAGTTTCAGCTTAAGTATCATTCCTTCCAAAGAAATCCCAGGGCTGATCTCCTGGACTAGTTGGATCTCCTTGCAGTCCAAGGGACTCTCAAGAGTCTTCTCCAACACCACAGTTCAAAAGCATCAATTCTTTGGCACTCAGCTTTCTTCACAGTCCAACTGTCACATCCATATATGACCACAGGAAAAACCATAGCCTTGACTAGATGGACCTTTGTTGGCAAAGTAATATCTCTGCTTTTCAATATGCTTTCTAGGTTGGTTATAACTTTTCTTCCAAGGAGTAAGCGTCGTTTAATTTCATGGCTGCAGTCACCATCTGCAGTGATTTTGGAGCCCCCCAAAATAAAGTCTGACACTGTTTCTACTGTTTCCCCATCTATTTCCCATTAAGTGATGGGACCAGATGCCATGATCTTCGTTTTCTGAATGTTGAGCTTTAAGCCAACTTTTGCACTCCCCTCTTTCACTTTCATCAAGAGGCTTTTTAGTTCCTCTTCACTTTCTGCCATAAGTCATGATTCCTTAGGATTAGCAGATGATCTTTCAAAGTGGTAAATTAAGGATAAAGAAAAACAAAAATTCATACACACCTGGACCTTTTCCAGCTTAATATAATTTCACCTTTTAACATCAATAAAACCCTTGGTGGTTGAGTTGCTGTATGACTCTTGTGATCCCATGGATTGTAGCTTACCAGGCTCCTCTGTTCATGGGATTCTCCAGGCAAGAATACTGGAATGGGTTGCCATTTCCTTCCTGAGGGAATCTTCCCAACCCAGAAATCAAACACAGGTCTTCTACACTGCAGGCAGATTCTTTACCAACTAAGCTTCAAGGGAAGCCTTCAATAAAATTCTTACATCTATTTTATTCCTCAGTGGCTCCCTCTGTAAATCCCTGATGTCTTTTCCAAAATCTAACTTACTTTTCTTCCTGCAAATTTGTGGCTCAACAGAAAAATGGAGGGGGAAATCAAAGATGTGGCCCATTGGTCACAAGTATTCACAAACCAAGGTTGTGAGGTAAAGGTACCTAAATGCAGTCCTTCCACCTGTTTTAGAGCTCTTCCAGGGATGGTGGTAGAAGGAAATTTACTGGGATACTAGATATTTTCTCCAGCTGAAGGAGGAGCTTTTGACACCCAAGAAAGGCTCTTTGGGGCTCATGTCTCAAGGTTTCTGGATATAAGTCCCTGGGCACCCTCGAGAGTCAACTTGGGGCTAGAAGGAAGCAGACAATGGGTGCCCAGGGGCCTTGTTAGGTAGAGGGCTCATTTACTAGATTTTATGGGCTTTTGCTTTGGGAGTCTCATGGCATTTTGCACTGCAAGTAGAAACAGCAGTGGCTTATCTGTCAGGTTTTATTTTTTAAATAAATATTCTATTTTTATATAGTTGGGCCTTGGAAAACCATGGTTACAAAGCCCAAACGAGCTCTAGCAAAGAGCAAAAAGCCTCCGTCTTAGATTCCAGGAAACTATACAGCTCTCCCTGTAGTCTCCTCGGTTATCAGAAGCTGGGTGTTGTTGTTGTTTTCCCTTCCTCTTCTTTTCTGGAACTGAAGCCATCAATCTGGCTATTGTTTTTGTCCTATTGTGGGGCTTTAGAAATGGGAGACCAAAACTCAATAGACATTAGAGACTTCTCTAAAGGCCAGGAGAAGACAATGGCACCCCACTCCAGTACTCTTGCCTGGAAAATCCCATGGACGGAGGATCCTGGTAGGCTGCAGACCATGGGGTCGCGAAGAGTCGGACATGACTGAGCGACTTCACTTTCACTTTTCCCTTTCATGCATTGGAGAAGGAAATGGCAACCCACTCCAGTGTTCTTGCCTGGAGAATCCCAGGGACGGGGGAGCCTGGTGGCCCACCGTCTATGGGGTCGCATAGAGTTGGACACGACTGAAGCGACTTAGCAGCAGCAGCAGCAAAGGCCAGGAGACCACTGTGCATGTCTAAAGAAATCTGAGCCAAGATTTCACCCCATGGGGTTGTCCAAGAAAATGGATAAATACACAGGACTTCACAAGCCCAGCCTGGAGTAACCTCCACACTAATTTCCCTAGCCCAATCCCAGGCATTTTTCTCCCTCTTTGCTTTTTTGTTTGTTTAGTGACTAAGTTGTGTCTGACACTTGCGATCCTCAAGTCACAAGTCTAGTCTGTAACTCACCAGGCTCCTCTGTTCATGGGATTTACCAGGCAAGAATACTGGAGTAGGTTGGCATTTCCTTCTCCAGAGGATCTTCCCAACCCAGGGATTGAAACTGCATCTTCTGCATTGGCAAGCAGATTCTTTACCCCCAAGCCATCATGGAAACACTTTTCTCTCCCTAAGAGCATATTATTCTCACCATTTCCATCTTTTCTGTTGGTAAAAGACAAACCAATGCATATTAAAAATTTTAAGTGTTAATTTGAGCAAAGTTCTATTCAAATTAGATAGTGCCAAACCAAAAGTAGTTAGGGATACTCCATTGCCAGGAACTTGGGGAGAAACTTCTATAAAGAAAAGGTAGATTCATCCACCTCATTAGAACTGACTCAAATGTGTTCCTTTTCATAACTGAGTAATATTCCACTTTCATGTCCTAGCTATAACAAAGCAACCAAGATGTCCATTGGCAGATGAATGGATTAAGGAAGTTGTGGTATGTATACACAGTGGAATATTACTCAGTTATGAAAAGGAGCACATTTGAGTCAGTTCTAATGAGGTGGATGAATCTACCTTTTCTTTGTAGAAATTTCTCCCCAAGTTCCTGGCAATGGAGTATCCCTAACTATTTTTGGTTTGGCACTATCTAATTTGAATAGAACTTTGCTCAAATAAACACTTAAAATTTTTAATATGCAGGCAATGGCATCACACTCTAGTACTCTTGCCTGGTAAATCTCATGGACAGAGGAGCCTGGTAGGCTGCAGTTCATGGATCATGAAGAGTCTGACAGGACTGAGTGACTTCACTTTCACTTTTCACTTTTGTGCACTGGAGAAGGAAATGGCAACCCACTCCAGTGTTCTTGCCTGGAGAATCCCAGGGACGGGGGAGCCTGGTGGCTGCCATCTATGGGGTTGCACAGAGTCGGACACGACTGAAGCATCTTAGCATCTTAGCAATGGGCATGGAGGTATATGTGTCTTTTTCAATTCTGATTTCCTCAGGAAATATGTCCAGTAGTGGGATTTCTGTGTTGTATGGTAGTTCTATTTCTAGTTTTTAAAGGAAACTCCATACTGTTTTCTATAGTGGTTATATCAGTTTGCATTCCCACCAACAGTGTAAGAGGGTTCCCTTTTCTCCTCAATTTCCCCAGCATTTATTGTTTGTAGAATTTTTGATGATGGCCATTCTGACCAGTGTGAGATACCTCATTGTGGTTTTGATTTGCATTTCTCTAATATTGAGTGATGTTGAGTATCTTTTCATGTGTCCATTAGCCATCTGTATGTCTTCTCTGGAGAAATGTCTGCTTAGGTCTTCTCCCCACTTTTTGACTGGGTTATTCATTTTTCTGGTATTAATCTACAAGAGCTGCTTGTATATTTTGGGAATTAATTCTTTGTCAGTTGTTTCATTTGCTATTGGATGAAACTTGAGCCTATTATACAGAGTATAGTCAGAAAGGGAAAGAGAAATAGTGTATATTAATGCATATATGGATATACCCGTTTGAATGCAGAGTTCCAAAGAATAGTAAGGAGAGATAAGAAAGCCTTCCTCAGTGATCAGTGCAAAGAAATAGAGGAAAGCAACAAAATAGGAAAGACTAGAGATCTCTTCAAGAAAATTAGAGATACCAAGGGAAATTTTCATGCAAAGATGGGCTCAATAAAGGACAGAAATGGTATGGACCTAACAAAAGCAGAAGATATTAAGAAGAGGTGGCAAGAATACACAGAAGAACTATACAAAAAAGATCTTCATGACCCAGATAATCACGATGGTGTGATCACTCACCTAGAGACAGACATCCTGGAATGTGAAGTCAAGTGGGCCTTAGAAAGCATCACTATGAACAAAGCTAATGGAGGTGATGAAATTCCAGTTGAGCTATTTCAAATCCTAAAAGATGATGCTGTGAAATTGCTGCATTCAATATGTCAGCAAATTTGGAAAACTCAGCAGTGGCCACAGGGCTGGAAAAGGTCACTTTTCATTCCAATCCCAAAGAAAAGGCAATGCCAAAGAATGCTCAAACTACTGCACAACTGCACTAATTGTACACACTAGCAAAGTAATGCTCAAAATTCTCCAAGCCAGGCTTCAGCAATATGTGAGCCGTGAAATTCCAGATGTTCAAGCTGGTTTTAGAAAAGGCAGAGGAACCAGAGATCAAATTGCCAACATCCGCTGGATCATGGAAAAAGCAAGAGAGTTCCAGAAAAACATCTATTTCTGCTTTATTGACTATGCCAAAGCCTTTGACTGTGTGGATCACAATAAACTGGAAAATTCTGAAAGTGATTGGAATACCAGACCACCTGACCTGCCTCTTGAGAAACCTGTATGCAAGTCAGGAAGCAATAGTTAGAACTGGACATGGAACAACAGACTGGTTCCAAATAAGGAAAGGAGTATGTCAAGGCTGTATATTGTCACCGTGCTTATTTAACTTATATGCAGAGTACATCATGAGAA
This sequence comes from Bos indicus x Bos taurus, assembly GCF_003369695.1. Taxonomy (NCBI): domain Eukaryota; kingdom Metazoa; phylum Chordata; class Mammalia; order Artiodactyla; family Bovidae; genus Bos; species Bos indicus x Bos taurus. The sequence goes on from NC_040078.1 coordinate 10,356,688, forward strand.
ACGCTGGGCTGGAGGAAGCACAAATTGGAATCAAGATTGCTGGGAGAAACATCAATAGCCTCAGATATGCAGATGACACCACCCTTATGGCAGAAAGTGAAGAAAAATTAAAGAGCCTCTTGACTAAAGTGAAAGAGGAGAGTGAAAAAGTTGGCTTAAAGCTCAACATTCAGAAAACTAAGATCATGGCATCTGGTCCCATCACTTCATGGCAAATAGATGGGGAAACAGTGTCTGACTGTGTTTTTTTGGGCTCCAAGATCACTGAATATCATGATTGCAGCCATGAAATTAAAAGATGCTTACGCCTTGGAAGGAAAGTTATAACCAACCTAGACAGCATATTAAAATGCAGAGACATTACTTTGTCCACAAAGGTCCATCTAGTCAAGGCTATTGTTTTTCCAGTAGTCATGTATGGATGTGAGAGTTGGACTATAAGGAAAGCTGAGCTCAGAAGAATTGATGCTTTTGAACTGTGGTGTTGGAGAAGACTCTTGAGAGTCCCTCGGACTGCAAGGAGATCCAACCAGTCCATCCTAAAGGAGATCAGTCCTGGGTGTTCAATGGAAGGACTGATGTTGAAGCTGAAGCTCCAATATTTTGGCCCCCTGATGCAGAAAGCTGACTCATTTGAAAAGACCCTGATGTTGGGAAAGATTGAAGGCAGGAGGAGAAGGGGATGACAGAGGATGAGATGGTTAGATGGCATCACCAACTCAGTGGACATGAGTTTGGGTAAATTCCATGAGTTGGTGATGGACAGGGAGGCCCAGCATGCTGTGGTTCACGGGGTCGTAAAGAGTTGGACATGACTGAGTGACTGAACTGAACTGAACTGAACTGAATGCATATATATGGAATCTAGAAATATGGTACTGACAATCCTATACGTAGGGCAGCAAAGGAGACACAGACGTAAGGAACAAACTTCTGGACTCAGTGGCAGAAGGAGAGGATAGGATCATTTGAGAGAATAGCATTGAAATATATACATTATTATATTGTAAAACAGATAACCAGTGGGCATTTGATGTAGATGCAGGCAACCCAAAGCTGGTGCTCTGTAACAACCTGGAGGGATAGGGCGGGGAGGGAAGTAGGAGGGGCATTCAGGATGCAGGGGACACATATGCCTATTCTGATTGATATGCCTATTCTGATTGATATGCCTATTCTGATTGATATGCCTTTGCTGATTCATATTGATATATGGCAAAAGCCACCACAGTACTGTGAAATAATTATCCTCCAATTAAAATAAATTATTAAAAAAAAAAAAACCTCTTGGGGGAAAAAAAAAAGGCATGGAAGCAAAGTAAAAGTATTGACTGTAGCTTAAAATTTGGTTGGCTGTTTGTGATCAGTTGTCCTGAGGCTTTGACTTCATAACCTGGAGGCATTTATTTCCAGGGTTCGTTTGTTTACATTAAATTGCCCCATCAGTCTAATGACCTCCTTGTTTGGTTAATTTAATAAAATGTAGCCTTACCTATCTTATGGCCAGATCCTGACAACTCTCCACTAAGTTAATTTTTACACACATGGCAAAAAATGAAATGCCTGCCTTCATATCTGATAAACTTCAAAAATATCCCTTGTACTTGGTTTTGGTTTGTTTTTTGATCTTGGAGGAGATTATTTTATATTCCTTCTTCTCCTTCTCTACTGAATTTGTGGTAGCTTTTACATTTAGAAAACTATAAACAGAAAAGTTTATATAAAACATGAAGATACTTATAAAATTGGCTTTTATCCTTATCTGTTTCAGAGACATAAGAAGAGGAAATTCTAGCCAAATATGGATTTCTTAAAAAAAAACTCAAAATTTTTTCATTAAATTATCATTAAAGAATTTAACATCTTAACTTCTTTTCCTGGCTGTTTGCTGCTGAGTGGTATCTTCATATCCATTATAGCCTTTAATGTTTTGGAGTTAAACTATGATTGGCTAGTCTTCCATTTTGGGGCCACTCCTCTGATTAAACTTGTGTTCTTTTTTTCTCTCTGCTCTACTGAGAGAAGAACCAATTTGTCACTCCAGTTATCACCAGAAACACAAGTCAGTGCTGACTTGCATAAAGAGCCTCCCTGCTTCAAGTGGGAAGCAGGTAGAAAACCTCTTTCTCAAGAGACAATGAAAACAGCTCTAGTAACACCAGCGGGCTTCCCAGATGGCACAGTGGTATTTGCCTGCCAATGCTGGAGCTGCAGGAGTCATGGATTTGATCTCTGAGTTAAGAAGATTCCCTGGAGGAGAAAATGGCAACCCGCAACAGTATTCTTGCCTGGAAAATCCCATGGAAGAGCCTAGTGGGCTACAGTCCATGGGGTTGCAAAGAGTCAGACATGACTCAAGCGATTGAATATGCATGCACAGCACACAATTAGGTTGGGGAGAACTTTGTCCTGTTACAGTCTGGGCTCTCTATGAAAAATTAAGAGACTGTGTTGTTGGAGGATGCACTAGTGACCTTTTCCAGAGGAGGTGCCTTTTTCAAGACATCAACTTGTTTTAAGGGTTGAAAAAGAAATCTAGCAGGTTTACAAATAGCCAGGAGAGGAGAGAGGACACTGGTTAGGGGTCTGTTAGGAGGTTGATGGCCAACAACCTCTGACTCCTGGTTAACAGGTCTCTCCAGGGATGGCTGTGTGAACAGTTGAAGGGCTGAGATAAGGAAGAGCTATGTCCCTGGATGCCCTAACCTCAGCGTAGAGTTGAATGGGTAAGCTTGTCCACATGCATGGCTGTCGTTGTCCACATCTTTGGTTGCTTGTACTGAAACTTTGATGTTCCAGTTAGCAGCATAGCAAATTACATGAACTTGGTGTCATAAAGCAACAACAATCCGCCATCACCATCTCTGGGAGACAGACCTCAGTCAGGTCATCCTCACCCTGGGTTTCCTGTGTAGCTGTGGTCAGGAGGTGGCACGGGTTTGCTTTCTCACATGTCAATTAGTCAATACTGCCTGTTGAGCCTGGACTTCCTCAAAGCCTGTGCTCTGGATTTCAAGAGCAAGCACCCCAAGATGAATAACCCAACAGAAGCTGTATATCCTTTATGCCCTGGTCTCAGAGGTCAGGATGTCACAGCATGACTTTCTTGCCATCACATTGGTTCAGACAATCACAGAGACCCACCTAGTCTCAAGGGAGGGAGTAGAGACTTTGCTTTTTAATGGGGGTGCAGCATATTAACAGAAGAACATATGGAGTGGGAGATAGTACATTCAGTTTTTCAAAATACAGCCTGCTACAGTGAATTAGCAGATGACCAGGATCTTCTCTCAAACTGTTTAGACTCATTGTCCTCAAAGGGAAACAGGAGACAAAGTGAAAATTAGACTAACCAAACTCCAGGATCTCCCTTCTTAGGTATTTCTGTAAACCTGATCTCTCTTTTTGAAATGCTTAAGTTCCAGGGATTCTTGAAAAAAAAAAAAATTAAGGGTAAATGGGAACACCCTCCCCTCTAAAAAAATGAAATCCTAGATCTCTTGCTAATCTAATATTAGAAATTTAACAGGACATTAATGTGAGTTAGAAAATAAAAGATATATATTTAGTGAATTAGATGATAACTAGAAAGCTAAAAAAAATGTTCCTAGCAACAGCAAAGTTAACAAAACTCTGATTAGGCTGACAAGAAGACTTTGAAGCTACTGCTTGCAACTTGCCTATAGGTTTTTGTGACCACATGTAGCCTTGGTGTATGTTATTATCTTTCTTTATCCAAAAAATTTATTTCTCTATCATTTTACTAGAATGCTTTATACTTACAAAACACTATGTTTAAAATTTGTAAGTTGAGATGCATAACAATAAAATAAACATTTGAAAATACACTACTCAAGAACTCCACTCAGATACTTCTCATTTTTCCTTCCTTATCTCTTTGTACTTCATCTCCCACCCCCACTCTCACCCCCAACAATTACTACTATCCTGGTTTTTATGGTTATTTTTGCCTCATATATTTTATACCTTTATTCTATATCTATATGTGTTTAAACAATACACTTTTTAGTTCTCTGTTTTTGAGCTTTATAAAAATGATATACTGTGTATAGTTTTCTGAGACTTGCTTTTTAAAAAAAATCACTGTCCTTTTTCTAAGATCCAGAATAGAGCTGCAGTTCATTAGTTTAACCACTTTATGCTATTCCATCATGTGAATATGTCACAATGTTTTTTATCCATCCTACTAGTGAGGGGATAATGGAGTTGTTTCCAGAGTTTTGTTTTTATAAATTATAATGCTTCAAATACTTTAATACACACTATATTGAACAAGTGTGCAAAAGTTCCTCTAAGGTTTATATCTTTTAGATGAATTATTAGCTCATGGAATATAAAATGTTTCTACTTTACAAAATAATGCTAAATGGAATTTTGTAATGGTTGTACACTATGACAAGCAAAGAATAAGAAAGTTCCAGTTGCTCTACATCCTTCTAAGGACTTGTTATTAGACTTGCTAATTTCTGTCAAACTAATGGGTGTGACATAGTTTTGGTTTTAATTTTCATTTTCCTGAACAATGAGAGATTGAAGAGCTTACAACGTTTGTTGGTTATGTCTGTTTTGTCTTCAGGAAAATACTTGTTCATGCCTTTGACCACTTTTCAACTGGCTTGTGTGTATTTTTCTTATTCAACTGGTAGCAGCTTTATATGTACTCTGGACACCAAACTCTTGCCCTTCATGTGTTATGCAAATATTTGCTACCATTTTCTGGTTTGTCTTTTCATTTTTATGGTGCCTTTTATTGAACAAAAATTACTTTAATGGAGTCAAATTATAATTCTTGTCTCTTTGTTTTAGCACTTCCACATTTCCCTGGAAAAAAGATATTTCTACCTCAGTATCAGAATAATCTTTTTTTTTTCATCTAATCCTGTTAATATACTTATCATATTCAAATCCATCTGGAATTTATTTTTATGTATGAGGTAAGATAGATGTCCAAACTCATTTAAAAAAAAAAAAAAAACCGGGTAACTAATCATTCTATCAATTTTATTTGAAGAGTCCTTCCTTTTCCCTCTGGTCTACAGTTTTATCTCTTTTATATATCATAATTCTTTTAAAGCATTGATCAGTTTAGCCACTTTATTATGCTCCATTGGTCAGTTAAATTCTCTGTTCCCAAATTATACTATCTTAACAACTATAAAGTTATAATAAATCTTAGTTACCAGGGAGATCAACCCCTCTTATTTTTATGTAGTTGTAGGATTTCTCTTTCATACAAATTTTAGATCATGTTTTTGGAATTGCATTAAATTAAAAAGTCATTAGGGATGTACTGGTATAGGCTCTTTTTCCATTTATTTAAGTGTCTTTAATTTTTGTTGGGGGTCTTCAAGATCACCATCAAGCTAAATGATTCTCTTAGAATGATTCACAGGGTACAGAGAAACTGTTACACTCATGGTTCTAGTTTATTACAGCAAAAGGGTTCAGATTAAAATTAGCAAAGGGAAAAGGTCCATGGGGGCAAAATCCAGGAGAAATCTAGCATAAACTTCCAAGTGTCCTCCCCTAGGAGAAGCATGTGGGCATGAGGAATTTTCCCAGCAACAGTGAAGAGTGTCCATAGGTGCAGAGTGTTGTCAGCAGGGAAACTCACCTGAGCCTTGCTGTCAGGTTTTTTATTAGGAATCAGTCACGTTAGGCATGTAATAACTGCTCTGTGAACCTCAGGTACTGATGCCAGCCCTTCAGAGCAAAAGCAGAAGCACCATAAAACACATTGTTAGCATAAATGATCTGATCAAACAGATATCATTTAAAGACGAGCCTTTCTTGGGAATGTGCAGGGTTTGAGCAACCCAGGCCTGCTGACTTGACCCTTTCCTGCACAAATATCTTTAAAGATATTTTAATAACTTTTTCATGTGTCTTTTTAAGCTTTTTAAAACTTTTTAAAGATACAATTTCAAACTTACATAAAGTTGTAGTACTGCCAAAACTCCTAAATGTCTTTTGTCCAGCTATCCCAACTTTTCACATTTTGTCCCATTCACTGTATAACTCTCTCTCTCTCTTTCACCTACCTATATAATTTTTTTCCAAATTGCTTGAGAGTAAGTTGAAGCTATTGTATCACTTTAATCCTAAATATTTTAGTGTGTATTCCCCAAGAAGAAGCACATTCTTCTATGTAGTCATTATAATATAATTATTAAAAATCTGTGTATATTATATATATACAGAGACTCATACACATATATTAATATCAAATGCAATGCTTTTGTCTAATTTGCAAATCATATTTCAGTTACCTTATTATCTCATAATGTCCTTTATAGTTAAATTGTTTTGAAGTTTAAGATCCATTCCAAGATTATCCTTTGCATCTGTTTCTCTAGTGCCTTTTGATCTAAAACAGTACTTTACTTTTCTTTGTCTTCCTAGACCTTAGTACTTTTGAAAGCTACAGGCCAGATATTTTATAGAATGTCTCTCAGTTTTCAGTGTTTATCTAAAGAGTTAATCATTTCCCCCTGCACTCATATTCAATTCTGTTTCACTTCTTCCCCTTCTTTGTACTTACTTTTATTTAATTTCCTTCATATCTAGATTCAAATTTTGAATTTTTAACAAGAATATTGAAAGAGTGATGTATCATTCTTAATACACCATACCAGGAACCACGTGATGTCAATTTATCCTAATATTAGTGAAGCTGATTTAAGATAGTGTCCACCAGGTTTCTCCATTGTAAAGTTTTTATTTTCCCTTTTTATATTTATAATTTATAGAGTGATATATTTAAATTAATATCCTATTCCTCATCAAACTTATACCTTCTAGTTTTAAAGTCCATTGATGATTTCATAACTCCATCATTCCTTCTTTAGACTGATATTCTGTAAGAAAGAGATACTATTTAGATAATATAGATACTATGAGACAATGTAATATACTACTGACATTATTTATGTTGATGTTCAAATCATCGTAGAATTGGCAAACAGGAAATGCATTTGTCTGCCTCCTTCGTTCTGTTGACATGTCTCCATTATTCTTTGAGCAGTTTTAGTTTTAGTGGTGTTGTTTTTCAGTCACTAAGTCATGCCCAACTCTTTGCAACCCCATTGACTACAACACACCAGGCTTCCCTGTTCTTCACTATCTCCTGGAGTTTGCTCAAACTCATGTCCATTGAGTTGGCAATGCCACCCAACCATCTCATCCTCTGTCACCCTCTTATCCTCCTACCCTCAGTCTTTCCAGGCATGGGGGTCTTTTTCAATGAGCTGACTCTTCACATCAGATGGCTGAAGTATTGGAGCTTCAGCTTTAGCATCAGTCCTTACAATGAATATTCAGGATTGATTTCCTTTAGTTGATTGACTGGTTTGATCTCCTTGCTGTCCAAGGGACTCTCAAGGGTCTTCTCCAGTGCCACAATTCCAAAGTATCAATTCTTCAGTGCTCAGCCTTTTTTACGATCCAACTCTCACATCCATACATGACTACTGAAAAAATATATAGATTTGACTATATGAAACTTTGTCAGCAAAGTGATGTCTTTGCTTTTTAATATGCTGTCTAGGTTTGTCATAACTTTTCTTCCAAGGAGCGTCTTTTAATTTCATGGCTGTAGTCACCATCCACAGTGATTTTGGAGCCCAAGTAAATAAAATCTGTCACTATTTCCACTGTTTCTCCATCTATTTGCCAGGAAGTAATGGGACTGGGACTGGAAGCCATGATCTTAGTTTTCTTTTTAATTGTGATATAATCAATATATAACATTATACTTTTTTCAGGTGTACAATGTGTCAATTTGGTATTTGTATATATTATGAAATTGAGAGGGTAACAGGAAAGAAGGCCTGGGATCTCCAAACGGAGGAACTAGGCTGCAAGTTTCTCTTAAAATTCTGTGTTGCCATGACGACCGACACCTGGTTCCACCTGAACTTAACTTTCTCAAACTTTGAGCTAACCAATGGGCTTTTGTTACAGAATTTATTTTTTTTAAGCCGTGTTAATGAAACTATGTATTTGCTTTGGAATTTGCCTTTCTTCAAAATGGTTCCACCTAAGACTAATGTTCTTTCTTTTCTCAAACCTTGGGCTGATAATAGCTCAACAAACCAGTATTCATATCAATTGCTTTATGGCTGGGGGATGACACACCTCTTGCCATCCTATCTCAAAACTGCATATTGTGGGAGAGGGGCCTGGTGAAACTCCGTCAGCCTTGAGGTGTCTCTCTTATCTGATTAATAGCTTTCTAACAGACATAAAATAGCTTGCTGAAACTAGCAGGGGGGGGCACTCTCCATCCCCCTCCTGATGTCTGTATCAGAAGCATTCTCTGTTCCTTTTTCACTTTAATAAAACTCTGCTACACAAAAGCTCTTGAGTGATCAAGCCTGGTCCCTGGTCCCGAAGCTAAATCTTCTTTGGAGATCATGAATCCAACACTTTCACCGTAAGCTATCAAAATGATCACAATGAATCTGGTTAAAATCCATCACCATCACCATAAGCACAGACCAATTTTTTCAACTTTTGGCAAGCTGATAGGTAAACTTTTTCTTTGAAATTTTACTTCTACAATTATGAGTGAGGCTAAGTATTTTTTAATATACTTAGTAATCATTTGCACTTCATTTGCTGTGAATGTCCATTTACATGCTGTTGTTTTTCAGTCACCCAGTCGTGTCTGTTTGTGACCCTATGGACTGCAGCATTCCAGGCCTCCCTGTCCCTCACCATCTCCAGAATTTGCCCAAGTTCATGTCCACTGCATCAGTAATGCCATCCAGCCATCTCATCCTCTGACACCTTCATTTCCTTGACGCTGGGAGAGATTGAGGGCAGAAGGAGACAAGGGTGTCCATTTACATATCTTGCTCTTTTTTCCTGTGTCATCATTTCCTTACAAGAGTTCTATTATAAGGAACTATGAGAGTCCCTTGGACTGCAAGGAGATCCAACCAGTCCATTCTGAAGGAGATCAGCCCTGGGATTTCTTTGGAAGGAATGATGGTAAAGCTGAAACTCCAGTACTTTGGCCACCTCATGCGAAGAGTTGACTCATTGGAAAAGACTCTGATGGTGGGAGGGATTGGGAGCAGGAGGAGAAGGGGACAACAGAGGATGAGATGGCTGGATGGCATCACTGACTCGATGGATGTGAGTCTGGGTGAACTCTGGGAGTTGGTGATGGACAGGGAGGTCTGGCGTGCTGCAATTCATGGGGTTGCAAAGAGTCGGACACGACTGAGCAACTGAACTGAACTGACTGATGCCTTTTATTATACATGTTGCAAAATTTTTCTTCTGTTTATCATTATTACTGAGTTTGTGAGTTTGATATTTTATTAGTATTTTATTTACATGTCTACCAAGGCCTTTCTAACTCCAAGATTATTTTTTTTTAAGTACCCATGTTTTCTTCTATACTTCTTGTATTTCAGTATTTGATACATCTGGAATCTAATTGGTTGTAATGAACAAAGTAAAATGCACTTCTTAAAATCAAATTGGATATACCTTTTATCATTATGTGTAACTAGGCCATTGTCTCAACACCATATATTGACTAATAATCTCATATCATTACTACATTATATTATTACTATATGGTAAATCTACCCCCCACCCTCTGATTATTCTTTAGAGTCTCCCTTTATTCTCACATTTAACAATTAATGGTATTTTTATTGATTTCTCATTGAATTCATAGAAATTTAAGAACAAACATCTTTAGTCTTTACAATACTAAAACCAAAGTCTTAATGTTGGAACACTGAGGAAAGTGTTACTCATTTTAAAAGGAACACTTTTAAAAGGAAAAGTTTATTTTCTTTTATGTGTTTCAGTAGGGTTTTAGAGGCTTCCAAGGTGGCCCTAGTGGTAAAAAAAAAAAAAAAAAAAAAAAAAGCTGTCTGCCAATGCAGGAGATGTAAGAGATGCAGGTTCAGTTCCTGGATCCCCTGGAGGAGGGTACGACAACCCTCTCCAGTTTTTTTGCCTGGAGAATTCCATGGACAGAGGAGACCAACAGGCAATAGTCCATAGGGCTGCATAGAATCAAAGACTGAAGCAACTTAGCACACAGCACTGGGTTTTAGAATATTCTTCGTATAGGAAATGAGTATTTTCTATTTCCATGTATTTAGTCTGTTTTGTTTCATTTAGGAATGGAATATCTTATTCCATTGTATTTTCTAAAGAGCTATTATTTTTATTGCTTATCTTTTCAGTTCATTCTCACCTGTATCTTAAAAAAAATTCCTCAATTTATAAAGTCTTACATTTTATATCTATGTTTATTTCTATCATTTTCAGGGTTCCATGCTAATGCACCCTTCTGTCCTCCATACCCTGTTAAAATCCACAGATTATCATTTAGTTCCATTCACCTTTAATTCACATGCCCCAATCTTATCTGGCATGATGCCAATGTTGGTTAAGTCAAAATTTCCTCTTATGCAGAGTACTCATGCAGTTGAACTTCACTGGTGAAAAATACATTCCTATGATTGCCAGTTTTACTTAAAAGTCATGACATTTAACACTAAGTGGGCTATTGATGTTATGGCAAAAGCACTGTCTTTCTGTCTACCATTCTTTCTCTCACCATCTTTTCACACATTCTTTTTTATTCTCTAACTTCCAAGACTCTTGCTTATCCTTTTTAAAGCACGTGACTTTACTTTTTACTTCTTTTAAGAACAACTAAAGCAGTTAAGAGAAATCTTTCATATATTCCCACCAACACCTCGGCCCAACCATGTGCCTCTGTGCTCAGTACCACGCCTGTGTGCTCTCACTGTGGGGTGTGCTCTGTACACTCTAACAAGCCCATCCATACACTTATGCACTGCACTCCAATCCCCTTTCCTACTTAGAACTTTGCTTTAGCAGTTCTCCCTTATGTCTTTTGAATCCTCAAATTTGCAGTAGATCACCTTCATTTACAAACTTGTTTGTAATTTTCCTCATCCCAAAAAAACACGCATAAAACCAAATAAAAACAACCTTCTTGTGATCCCACATCCTTCCCCAGCTAGAGGCTCATTTATTTGCTTCCTTTTACATCAAAACTCTTTGAAGGAATTACATTGCCTTAAATTTCTCCCCTTTTTTCTCTTGAATTCATATTAAACAATCTTTTATCACCATCCCTCTACTCATACAGAATTTTTTCATTGAGACTGAACACCTGATATTGTCATACCTAACAGCCAATTCTAAAACACTGTACTTGGCATACTGGCAGTATTTGACCCAATTGACTAATTTATCTTACTTGCAAACTGTTTTTCATGTGGTTTCCAGGACATAACATCTTTTAGTTTTCATATCCGTCCCCCTTTTGACTTCCAGTGTCGTTTCTCTTTTCTCCTCAATCTCACAGTATTAAATTACCTCTTTTCAGCCGCAAACCACTTCACTGTTCAGTTACACCCTAATGATCACTTCCTCTTCTGGCTTTAAACAATTTCCAAATTTAAGTCTCCAGTTCATACTTCTTTCCAGAACTCCAAATTTATATCCCATTTTCTTTTCTTGAATATTTTCTTGGCATCTCCAATAGACCATATCCCAAACTGAACCAATAAACTCTTCCCTCAAAGGTACACTTTGTTCCAAGCTGTTATCACTCCTAACTTGGACCACAGCAAGCAAGGTCCTGACTGGTCTCTCCCTGCTTCTCCTTTGGTCTGGGTGTTAATCACACTAGCAGTCAGAGTAAAGATTTTAATGTCTAAATCAAATCCAGTATTCCCTTTGCTCAGATGTCTCTACAATAATTTGTCATCCCACTTAGAATAAAATTCAAAGTCATTCAGTTCAGTTCAGTTCAGTGCAATCACTCAGTCATGTCCGACTCTTTGTGACCCCATGAATCGCAGCACGCCAGGCCTCCCTGTCCATCACCAACTCCCGGAGATCACCCAGACTCACGTCCATCAAGTTGGTGATGCCATCCAGCCATCTCCTCCTCTGTTGTCCCCTTCTCCTCCTGCCCCCAATCCATCCCAGCATCAGAGTCTTTTCCAATGAGTCAACTCTTCGCATGAGGTGGCCAAAGTACTGGAGTTTCAGCTTTACCATCATTCCTTCCAAAGAAATCCCAGGGCTGATCTCCTTCAGAATGGACTGGCTGGATCTCCTTACAGTCCATAGGACTCTCAAGAGTCTTCTCCAACACCACAGTTCAAAAGCATCAATTCTTCGTCGCTCAGCTTTCTTCACAGTCCAACTGTCACATCCATACATGACCACAGGAAAAACCATAGCCTTGACTAGATGGACCTTTGTGGACAAAGTAATGTCTCTGCTTTTGAATATGCTATCTAGGTTGGTCATAACTTTTCTTCCAAGGAGTAAGTGTCTTTTAATTTCATAGCTGCAGTCACCATCTGCAGTGATTTTGGAGCCCAAAAAAAATAAAGTCTGACACTGTTTCCACTGTTTCCCCATCTATTTCCCATGAAGTGATGGGACAGGATGCCATGATCTTCTTTTTCTGAATGTTGAGTTTTAAGCCAACTTTTTCACTCTCCTCTTTCACCTTCATCAAGAGGCTTTTTAGTTCCTCTTCACTTTCTGCCATAAGGGTGGTGTCATCTGCATTATCTGAGGTTATTGATATTTCTCCCAGCAATCTTGATTCCAGCTTGTGCTTCTTCCAGCCTAGCATTTCTCATGATGTACTCTGCATATAAGTTAAATAAGCAGGGTGACAATATACAGCCTTGATGAACTCCTTTTCCTATTTGAAACCAGTGTGTTGTTCCACATCCAGTTCTAACTGTTGCTTCCTGATCTGCATACAAATATCTCAAGAGGCAGGTCAGGTGGTCTGGTATTCCCATCTCTTTCAGAATTTCCCACAGTTTATTGTGATCCACACAGTCAAATTGACTTTGGCATAGTCAATAAAGCAGAAATAGATGTTTTTCTGGAACTCTCTTGCTTTTTCGATGATCCAGCAGATGTTGGCAATTTGATCTCTGCTTCCTCTGCCTTTTCTAAAACCAGCTTGAACATCTGGAAGTTCACGGTTCACGTATTGCTGAAGCCTGGCTTGGAGAATTTTGAGCATTACTTTACCTAGCGTGTGAGATGAGTGCAATTGTGCAGTAGTTTGAGCATTCTTTGGCAAAGCTTCTAAAACCAGTTTCAACATTCCCCTTAATTGCCTTGGTCATTCCTCTCAACCACACTGGCCTGCTTTTTGTTCCTCACACATGCCAAGTTTAACCCCTTTTCAGGACCTTTCCCTACACCTTACCTTAGCCTGGAGCACTCTTCCCTCAGATTCTCTAAGGCTGGCTCACTTCTTCATTCATTCTTCTGCTTACACATCACATTTCCTGACCACCTGACCTAAATAAACTATTGTTTCCTGCTGCCAGGAATGACTGTCTTGCTGTCCTCTTTCCTTTTGTTTTTTCTTCAAACATTACACTCCCCAAAATAACATTATATATTACTTATAAATTTTTATAAGTATAAAAGAGAAGGGAATGATTACCCACTCCAGTATTCTGGCCAGGAGAATTTCAAGGACTGTATAGTCAATGGGGTTGCAAAGAGTTGGACACAACTGGGTGACTTTCACTTTCACTTTTGTATATTTTTGAGAATCATCTATGTTCCTTTTTGAAAGTAAGTTCTATGACAGCAGGAACTTTGTTTCGTTCACTGTTTGTTTTATTAGTGCTTTTTGTTCTCTTCTGTTAAGTATTTTGCCTGGTTTACAGTTTTCCCTCTCTTATTTTCAATCTTATTATTTTGTTTCAGCTAGTGGTAAGTGCTATAAAAATCATAAAACACCTAATGGAGAACGACAATGGGGAGCATTTCTATAGATGAAATGGTCAGGGAAGGAATCCTTAAGGATTACTTCTCATTTCAGTTAAGGCTTGAATAATAGAGAATGAACAAGCATAAATGAACATAAATGAATGAATGGGAATCTGGAGAAAGAGAGTACTCTGGACTGAAGGAATAGCAAGTATAAATTTCCCAAGTGGGAGTAAATCTATGTTAATAGTTACTGAACTAGTAGGTAAGAGGTTAGACATGAGAGTCACACTTAATGGCATGAAGTTATAAGGATAGGTAAGGCCTGTAGGTCATCATGAGGGGAGTAAATTTTATTCCAAATAGACTGGGAATCCATTGGGTGTTCTTAATTAGGAAAAGAGCATGATCTGATTTTCATCTTTAAAAGACAACTTGGGCTGTTATGTAGAGAATATCTGAAAAAGAATAAGGACAAACAAGGAGAGTAGATAGTAAGAGAAGACTATTTCTGGATAAGAGCAGTTTCAGTGGAGATTGAAGGGAATGGATAAATTTGCCTTGTAGGTAGAACTGACAAAACTTGTCAGGAAATGCTAGCTGACATGACCCAAAAGGCTAATTTTCTTTCCCCTTTCAGTAATTTGGCAAAGAACTGACAATGGAAGAATAGGTTGATGGTAGCTGCTGAGTTCTTGATGCTCTCTTTTCTAACAAAGGTCTTTCAACTAAGAAGCTCCTGTTGTTATATAATCACTTAGATTACTTCCCTGTTCCTCTTTTTAAAATAAATATGCCAATCCTATGAAAAATTATGTAATTATATCAACTTGACACAGAGAAACATTTGACAAAATCCAGCACTCATTCATAATGAAAACTCTTAGCAAGTTAAGAATTGAAGGGAATTATCTCAGTTTGATAAAGACAGTATAAAAACCATCAATAACAGTATACTTAGTGGTGAAAGACTGACTACTTCATCTGTAAAATCAGGGACAAGGCAAGGATGTCTGCTCTCACTACTCTTATTCAACATTGTAATGGAAGTTCTGGTCACTGCAATAAGACACAAAGAGGAAATAAAAGGCATATAGATCAGAAAGGAAGAAATAAAACTGTCCCTATTTATATGGGTGATATAATTATCTATGTAGAAAGATCCAACATATGGGCAAAAACAAAACGAAACAAAAAATTCCTCAAACTAGTGAGTTAAACAAGGTTACAATATACAATATCAACATATGAAAATCAATCACAATTCTTTATACAACATTAAAAATTAGGGAACCAAGATTAAAAACACAGTATCATTTACAGTTTCTCCAAAGAAAATGAAATACTTAGGTATATGCTTAACAAAACATGTATAAGATTTGTGCACTGAGTATCAGTAGTCTCCGACCATTTTGGCACCAGAGACCAGTTTCATGGAAGACAGTTTTCCCATGGATCAGGTTGAGGCGGTTGCAGGGGGGGAGGGGTGAGATGGTTTTGGGATGATTCAAGCAAATTACATTTATTATGCACTTTATTCCTCTTATTGTGGCTCAGTTGGTAAAGAATCTGCCTGCAATACGGGACACCTGGGTTCAATCCCTGGGTTAGGAAGATCCCCTGGAGAAGGGAAAGGCTACCCACTTCAGTATTCTGGCCTGGAGAATTCCATGAACTGTATAGACCATGAGGTTGCAAAGAGTCAGACATGACTGAGGGACTTTCACTTTCACTTATTTCTATTACTATTACGTCAGCTCCACCTCACATCATCAGGCACAAGATCCTGTACATTGAGGACCCCTGCTGCAAATTGCTAAATGATGATGAAAGAAATCAAAGAGGACCTAAATGGAGAGACATACTTTGACCATGAACTGGAAGACTCAACATTATAAATCTGTCAAAAATTAGATATAGACAACCTTATTCTAAAATTGACATGAAAAATACAAGCTTTAGAATAACTAAAATAATGCTAATAAATAAGAATAAAGTGGAATTACTCTACCCAAAATTATTAATAAAACTTACTATGCATGCTTGCTGAGTTGCTTCAGTCATGTATGACTCTTTGTGACTCTATGGACTGTAGCCTGCCAGGCTCCTCTGTCCATGGGATTCTCCAGGCAAGAATACTGGAGAGGGTTACCATGCCCTCCTCCAGGGGATCTTCCTGACCCAGGGATCAAACCTGCGTCTCTTATGTTTCCTGCCTTGTTAGGTGGATTCTTTACAACTAGTGTCACCTGGGAAGCCCAAGATTTACTGTATAGCTACATTAATCAAAATAGTGTGGTATTAGTGGAGCAATAGACACATAGATCACTATAACAGAATAATAAACTCATAAATTGATCTACAGAAATATGCTCAACTGACTTGTGACAATGTGAAAAATGGAGAATGACAGTCCTTAAAATGGAGAAGGCAATGGTAACCCACTCCAGTACTCTTGCCTGGAAAATCCCATGGACAGAGGAGCCTGGTAGGTTGCAGTCCATGGGGTCGCTAAGAGTCAGACACGACTGAGCGACTTCACTTTCACTTTTCACTTTCATGCATTGGAGAAGGAAATGGCAACCCACTCCAGTGTTCTTTCCTTGAGAATCCCAGGGATGGGGGAGCCTGATGGGCTGCTGTCTATGGGGTCACACAGAGTTGGACATGACTGAAGCGACTTAGCAGCAGCAGCAGCAGCAGCAGTCCTTAAAAAAAGATTGAGTTGAAGCAACTGGATATCTGAAGGCAAAAATTTGACCTTGACCTCAATTTCAAAGCTTATTATAAACAAGTTGAAAAATGAATCATTGACCTAAGTGTAAAAAGTAAAACTGTAAAACGTCTAGAAAAAAAGTTATAGAAAAATGTGTAAAACATGGAAACACAAAAGACCCCAAACAGCCAGCACAGTCTTGGGAATGAAGAGGAAAGCTGAAGTATCATACTCCCTGATTTTAAACTATACTACAAAGCTACAGTAACCAAAACAGCATGGCACTGGTACCAAAACAAACACATAGATCAGTGGAACAGAATAGGGAGCACAGAAATGAACTCACATGTATATGGACAAGTAATCTACACTAGACAAGGCAACATACAATATAAAAAGGGGAGAGGACAACCTCTCCCATAAATAGTTTTGGGAGAACAGAACAGCTACATGCAAATAAATCAAGGTGGACTACTCATATGATACGTAAAAATAAATTCAAAATGTGTTAAAGACAAATGTAAGACCTGAAACCATAAAATTTTTACAAGAAAACATAGGCAGCCAGCTATTTTGGATATGTCTCTTCAGGCAAGGGCAACAAAAGCAAATAAATTAATAAATCAGACTATGTCACACTAAAAAACCTTTGCAAATTGAAGGAAGCTATCCACAAAATGAAAAAAGCCACCTACTGAATGGGAGAAGATACTTAATACTTGAAAACGATATATCCAATAAGGGATAAAAAAGAGCACATCTAATTTGACATCAAAAAAACCAAATGACCCAATTGAAAAATGGACAGAAGGCCTGAATAGATAGTTTTCCAAAGAAGACATGCAAATTACCAACAGGCACATGAAAATACACCCAACATCACTAATGATTAGGGAAATGGAAATCAAAGCCAGACTCGACATTACCTTACAATTCTCAGAATGGCTGCTATCAAAAAAGAGAACAAAAACCAGAGGAAAGCTGGTTTTTTTCCCAGCTTTCCTAGCTTATGCCATGCTAGAGGGAAAGAAAGTGAAAGTGAAAGTGAAGTCGCTCAGTCGTGTCCGACTATTTGCAATCCCGTGGAGTATAGCCTACCATGCTCCTTTGTCCATGGGATTCTCCAGGCAAGAATACTGGAGTGGGTTGCCATTTCCTTTTCCAGGGGATCTTCCCAACCCAGGGATTAAACCCGGGTCTCCCACATTGCGGGCAGACGCTTTAACCTCTGAGCCACCGGGAAGCCCTAGGGGGAAGGTAAGTCAATATAGCCACTACAAAAAACTGTATGATGATTCCTCAAAAAAAAAAACTAAAAATAGAATTACAAGTTGACCCAGAAATCCCACTCCTGAGTACTTATCAAAAGAAAAGGAAAACAAAAACACAATTAGAAAAGTTTCATGCACCCCAGTGTTCATTACATTATTTACAATAGCCAAGATTCTTATCTTGGTAAATCAAAGTGAATTGGACATGCTCAAGTAGGAGATGGCAAGAGCGAACATTGATATTTTAGGAATCAAGGAACTAAAATGGATGGGAATGGGAGAATTTAATTCAGATGACCTTTGTATTTATTACTTCTAAGAATTCCTTAGAAAACTCAGCAGTGGCCACAAGACTGGAAAAGGTCAGTTTTCACTCCAATCCCAAAGAAAGGCAATGCCAAAGAATGCTCAAACTACCACACAATTGCACTCACCTCACGCGCTAGTAAAGTAATGCTCAAAATTCTCCAAGCCAGACTTCAGCAATACGTGAACCGTGAACTTCCAGATGTTCAAGCTGGCTTTAGAAAAGGCAGAGGAAACAGAGATCAAATTGCCACCATCTACTGGATCATTTAAAAGGCAAGAGAGTTCCAGAAAAACATCTATTTCTGCTTTATTGACTATGCCAAAGCCTTTGACTGTGTGGATCACAATAAACTGTGGAAAATTCTGAAAAAGATGGGAATACCAGACCACTTGACCTGCCTCTTGAGAAACCTATATGCAGATCAGGAAGCAACAGTTAGAACTGGACATGGAACAACAGACTAATTCCAAATAGGAAAAGGAGTATATCAAGGCTGTATATTGTTACCCTGCTTATTTAACTTCTATGCAGAGTACATCATGAGAAACACTGGGCTGGAAGAAGCAAAAGCTGGAATCAAGATTGCCAGGAGAAATATCAATCACCTCAGATATGCAGATGACACCACCCTTATGGCAGAAAGTGAAGTTTTTCCAGTGGTCATGTGTGGATGTGAGAGTTGGACTGTGAAGAAAGCTGAGTGCTGAAGAATTTATGCTTTTGAACTGTGGTGTTGGAGAAGACTCTTGAGAGTCCCTTGGACTGCAAGGAGATCCAACCAGTCCATTCTAAAGGAGGTGAGTCCTGGGTGTTCATTGGAAGGAATGATGCTAAGGCTGAAACTCCAGTACTTTGGCCACCTCATGCAAAGAGTTGACTCATTGGAAAAGACTCTGACGTTGGGAGGGATTGGGGGCAGGAGGAGAAGGGGACGACAGAGGATGAGATGGCTGGATGGCATCACTGACTCGATGGACGTAAGTCTGAATGAACTCCGGGAGTTGGTGATGGACAGGGAGGCCTGGTGTGCTGAGATTCATGGGGTTGCAAAGAGTCAGACATGACTGAGTGACTGAACTGAACTGAAGAATTCCTTAGAAGAAATGGAGTAGCCCTTATATTCACCAAAAGAGTCCAGAATGCAGTACTTGGGTATAATCTAAAAAACAACAGAATAATCTCAGTTCATTCCAACTCAAACCATTCAACATCACAGTAATTCAAGTCTATGCTCCAATCACTAATGTCAAAGAAGCTAAAGTTGACAGTTCTATGAAGACTTCCAAGAATTTCTAGAACTTATAGCAAAAAAAAAAAAAAAGTCCTTTTCATCATAGAGTATTGGAATGCAAAAGCAGAAGTCAAGAGATACCTGGAGTAACAGGAAATTTTGGCTTTAGGTACAAACTGAAGTACTGCAAAGGCTGAGGTTTGCCAAGAGAATGCACTGGTCATAGCAAACACCTTCTTCTAACAACACAAGAGAAGACTCTACACATGTACATAATCAGATGGTCAATACCAAAATTAGATTGATTAGATTCTTTGTAGCCAAAGTTGGAGAACTTTTATACAGTTAGCAAAAACAAGACCAGGAGCTGACTGTGGTCAGATCATGAACTCATTGCACAGGAGGTGGTGACCAAAATCATACCAAAGAAAAAGAAATGCAAGAAGGCAAAGTGGTTGTCTGAGGAGGTCTTACAAATAGCTGAGAAAAGAAGAGATGTGAAAGAAAAAGGAGAAAGGGAAAGATATACCCTACTGAATGCAGAGTGCCAGAGAATAGCAAGGAGAGATAAGAAAGCCTTTTAAAATGAATAATGCCAAGAAATAGAGGAGAAAAGTAGAACAGGAAAGATCAGAGATCTCTTTAATAATATTGGAGATACCAATAATATTGGAGATGCCATCTTTCATGCAAAGATGGGCACAATAAAGACAGAAATGGTATGGACCTAACAGAAGCAAAAGATATTAAGAAGAGGTGGCAAGAATACACAGAAGAGATAATATGGAAAAAAGGTCTTAATAACCCATATAACCATGATAGTGTGGTCAATCACCTAGAGCCAGGCATCCTGGAATGTGAAGTTAAATGGGCCTTAGGAGGTATTACTATGAACAAAGCTAGTGGAGGTGATGGAATTCCAGCTGAGCTATTTCAAATCCTAAAAGACAATGCCATTAAAGTGTTCCACTCAATATGCCAGCAAATTTGGAAAACTCAGCAGTGGCCACAGGACTGGAAAAGGTCAGTTTTCATTCCAAACACAAATAAGGACAATGCCAAAAAATTTTCAAGCTACAATACAGTTTCACTCATTTCACATGCTAGCAAGGTAATGTTCAAAATCCTTTGAGCTAGGTTTCAACAGTACTTGAACTGAGAACTTCCAGATATATAGGCTGGCTTTAGAAAAGGAAGAGGAGCCAGACATCAAATTGCCAGCATCCATTGAATCATATAAAAAGCAAAGGAATTCAAAAAAAAAAAAAAACAAAAAACAAACCCTATCTACTTCTGCTTCATTGACTATGCCAAAGCCTTTGACTGTGGATCACAGCAAACTGCAGAAAACTCTTAAAGAGGTGGGTGCACCAAATTACCTTATCTGTCTACTGAGAAATCTTGTGCAGGTAAAGAAGCAACAGTTAAAACTGGACATGGAACAACTGACTGATTCAGAATTGGGAAAGGAGTAGGCTTGACATACTCCTGTATATACATAGCCTGTATATTGTCACCCTGCTTATTTAACTTCTGTGCAGAATGTCAGGCTGGATGACTCACAAGCTAGAATCAAGATTGCCAGGAGAAATATCAACAACCTCAGATATGCAGATGTTACCACTCTAATGGCAGAAAATGAAGAGGAACTAAAGAGCCTCTTGATGAGGGTGAAAGAGGAGAGTGAAAAAGCTAGCTTAAAACTCAACATTCAAAAAACTAAGATCATGGCATCCAGTTCCATCACTTCCTGGCAAATAGATGGGAAAAAAGTGGAAATGGTGACAGATTGTATTTTCATGGACTCGAAAATCACTGCAGATGGTGACTGTAGCCACGAAATTAAAAGACAATTGCTCCTTGGAAGAAAAGTTATGGCAAACCTAGACTGCATATTAAAAAAAAACATCACTTTGCCAACAAAGGTCCTTATAGTCAAACCTACGGCTTTTCCAGTAGTCATGTACGGATATGCAAGTTGGACCATAAAGAAGTCTGAGTGCTGAACAATTGATGTTTTGGAATTGTGATGCTGGAGAAGACTTTGAGAGTCCCTCGGAAAAGGCAATGGCACCCCACTCCAGTACTCTTGCTTGGAAAATCCCATGGATGGAGGAGCCTGGTAGGCTGCAGTCCTTGGTGTCGCTAAGAGTCGGGGACGACTGAGAGACTTCATTTTCACTTTTCACTTTCATGCATTGGAGAAGGAAATGGCAACCCACTCCAGTATTCTTGCCTGGAGAATCCCAGGGACAGAGGAGCCTAGTGGGTTACCGTCTGTGGAGTCGCACAGAGTCGGACACGACTGAAGTGACTTAGCTGTGGACAGCAAAGAGATCAAACTAGTCAATCTTAAATGAAGTTAACCCTGAATATTCATTGGAAAGACTGATGCTGAAGCTGAAGCTCCAGTACTTTGGCCACCTGATGGGAAGAGCCAACTCACTGGAAAAGACCCTGATGCTCAGAAAGACTGAGGGCAGGAGGAGAAGTGAGCAACAGAGAATGAGATGGTTGGGTGGCATCACTTACTCATTGGATATGAGTTTGAGCAAACTCTGGGTAATATTGAAGGACAGGGAAGCCTGGCATGCTGCAGTTCATGGAGTGGCAAAGAGTCAGACATGACTTAGCGACTGAACAACAACGAGACAAGATATGGAAGCAATCTAAGTATTTATCAGTAGATGAGTGGGCAAGGAAAATGTGGTAAATATTACCAATGGAATATTAACTAGGCATAAGAAAAAATGAACTTTTCCATTTGTGACAAATTGGTTGGATTTTGAGTATTATACTAAGTGAAAGAAGCTAAATATATACTGTATGATTTCACTTATATATGTAAAATCTAGAAAGCAAAACAAATGAACAAACATAACAAAGCAGAAACAGAATCATAAATATAGAGAACAAACAGGTGGTTGCCAAAGGGGAAAGGGATGGAAGGAAAAAAGAAATAGGTGAGGGATATTGAGGTACAGACTTCCATTTGAAAAATAAACGATCATGGGTATGAAGATAACTATGTGTATCTTTGAATGGTGACATCATAATTAGCATTATCCTTGTTGATCACTTTGAAATGTAAAAGGTAAAAACAAAAGAAGAATTAAACCAATGGAAAATAATACTATGTTTTTAATATGGAGACAAGATCATTAAAATATTAGTTTTTCATAAATTAACAAATGCACCAGATTTTGACTTGCTTGAATGTAACTGTTTTGAGTACGTGTGTGTGTTGGGGAAGGGTGTAATTTAAATAAGCTGCTTCTAAAATTTATATGAAAATTTTAAGCAAGCAAAAACATCTAAAAATATTCTAAGGAAGAATAGTGGCAGGTAAATATATTAGGTAAAAAAAAAAACATTTTAAAACAAATATGTAAGTGGAATAGAATTAAAATTCTTCATTATTTCCATATTTCACATTGTGTCAGAGGACTTTTCATTTGCTCCATGGAAGGGTAAGCCCAAAAGAATTCAGAAAAAAAAAAAGTCAATTGAATTTCAAAAAGTTTTTTTAATGCATAACTAAAATATTTGCCTGAAAAGCTGAAACAGTTTTTAACTTTAGCAAACTTTTCTAGAGAGGAAAGCTTATTTGAGTTTACAAAGAATAATTTTGAATATCAAAAGCCTAAGCACTGAAAGTACTTTGTATGTGAAACATATAATGTACACTACTACAGAGTTAGGAAGGATTTAGGTTTCTCTGTTGAAATAAAATAAAGATGTCTGGCTTCGTGGAGATGATAGCACTAGAATTAGCTGGTTATTGGGGAAGGCCCACTCTTGCACCTACTGGAGATGCCAGGTTTACCCTGCTGTAAAGAAGGAGGGGAGGCATCTGATAAAGCAGAAGTGCTTTATCACTTCCCAGCCTCAGAAAGCATGTGACTGCTGGTGGAGCAGAAATAGGTGAGTGATACATCCAAGAGGATGTCTTGGTGACTCCTCATTGTGTCCTATTTACTCCACTATAGGGTTAAGGGTGCAACTAAATGTCCAAGTGCCCTCAAGTGCTTGGAGAGAGAGGGCCAGTGGGCTGAGAGTAATCACAAGAGAGATGAAGCAAGAACCACATTGTTTGAAGAACATGACAAGACCAGAGTCATCTCAAAAGATACCAACAAGGATGACTACAAGGGTCATGTATCTATATTGAATCCAATATGGACAGATGGAAGTGACCATGGATCAAGTTCCTCTTCCTCCCTGCTAAGAAAACTAGAAGCCTCTGTTACCAACCCAAGGCTCTTGGACTCCTTAATCAATAAAAATTGATAGGTCAGACATGAAATTCAGGCAAGGTTTTATTGGGACTTGGGTTGTGGCACAAAGGAGTGAAAGCGAGGTAACAGGTTCCTTTGCTGGCTCCTGAGTGGGGGTGAGGGGGTGAGCTTGTCCTTTAAATATGATGAGGCTAAGGGCAGACCTCTTGGGTCAGGGCAGAGGAGTGGCTTAAGTGGTCTGCTCACCTCCTTGCTGGTGCTGTGTGCAGGATCATGCATAGGACCCTGCTTTCACTCAACACTTCAGAAGTGGCAGTTGGGTTTTTGATAGTTTTGTATTTTATTGTTCATAATTACCTGACTGCTTCCCAGGTGGCACTAGTGGTGAAGAACCTGCCTTCCAGTGTAGGAGACATAAGAGATGTGGGTTCAATCACTGAGTTGGGAAGATCCCCTGAAAAAGGAAATGCAACTCACTCCAGTATTCCTGCCTGGAGAATCCCATGGACAGAGAAGCCTGGCAGGCTACAGTCCATAGGGTCGCAATGAGTCGGACATGACTGAAGCGACCTAGCACACACAAAAGCCATGTGTGCAGTTATTTTTAGCTACTTATAGTTTCTTTGTATTTTGTTGTTGGAGGATAGGTTTGTCCAGGTGCAAGAACTGCAACAGTGACAGATTTTATTTTCTTGGGTTCCTAAATCACTGCAGATGGTGACTTCAGCTACAATATTAAAAGATGTTTGCTTCTTGGAAGAAAAGCTATGACAAATTTAGACAGCATATTAAAAAGCAGAGACATTACTTTGCCGACAAAGGTCCATATAGTCAAAGCTTTGGTTTTTCCAGTAGTCATGTATGGATGTGAGAGTTGGACCATAAGGAAGATTGAGCGCCAAAGAATTGATGCTTTTGAACTGTGGTGTTGGAGCATGTCACAGTCTTCATAGACCGGGACCTGGGGACTGGAGTCGATGAGAAGAAGGACGCAGGGACCCAAGTCTCGAGTGAAACAAGGGTACTTTACTTGCAGAAACACATGCTTATATATCTTCAATAAAATGATTACTCAGCCATTAAAAAGAATGAAATGCCACCAGTTGCAACAAAATGGATAGTCCTTTAAGTAAAAGGTCACTGAAGAGAGTCACTGAAGGGAGTCACTGAAGGGAATCCAAGCAGGTGGTCTCTCCCATGATCTCCGTCCTGAGAACTGCGTGCAGCTCTGCTTGTTCCTGTTTCCCAGGAACTGATAAGGAACAGAGAGTCTTTGAGAAATGGCACACAAAGGAAGAAAACAACATATTGGATCCCTTAAAGTTGAACATCCCCTGACAATTCCCCCTTTTTTATTTTTTCATAACTGGGGGTGACTGTAGATACTTTAGTGAAAAAGGCCCTGACCAATTGAGTTTGTTTAGTTTGAACAATTTTAGTAGAATGGCATCTGTATACTACAAATATAATCACCAGGATAATTATCAGCCTTATAGCTCCAGATCCAATACTATGTGTGATGCTTTGAAACCATCTTCGAGGGTCTAGCCCAGATAATTGATCAGCTAGCTGTTCAGCTAAGGTTTGCAAATTGTTGGAAGAGACCTCTTAGAGAAGGTTTCAAAAATTTCCTTCTACAATAATTGTACATTTAAGGAAGCATTATTATGTATATCTTGCAAATGAAATTTTGTTCCCAATTATAAGTTCTATGGTTGAACCGAACAGGAGTAATGCAAAATTGCATAGAATTTCAATCACATTTTAATAATACCTGTTTTTGTAAATCTATTAATTGATCTCAAACCCATTGGATGGCTGTTTTTAATTCCTGGGTGGCCCACATAGTATGAGCATCTTTAGTCCAATTTTGAATAAAGTTTTGTGTTTGAATTGAAGTTTGTAAAGCTATGCCTGAGGCAGCAGCAGTGGTGCAAATGGCTATTAGTCCCAAAATGCCAAGAATTAGCCATCCAATGAATCGTTTAGCTCGTTGGAGTAATTTAGTGAGTAACCAGGAGGCAAGTCCTGCCATGGGACCCTCTTCACAGGGTCACTGGAGATCTACTGGCAACCATAGGCTATGTCAAGATTGAAGAATCAAAAGGGATTCGTTTTTTAGAGAAATAGAGGAATGAAGACAAGTATACAATTTGCAATCTATAAGTCTTATTAAATTGTAAGTTTCCTATGGCTATTACAAAAGGAAGGGGAACACAAGCTTGTATAAAATATGAATGATTATAATGGAAGGAATAGTTACTATGACTACAACTGGTCCCTGTGAAATATCCAGTCCCAGTTCCAAGTTTTTCAGTACTTGCAGCAAGTTTCCAGATGTCCCATTGTTCAGGCCCAATTCATTTATTGAGGACGATTCAAGGGCGAGGAGGTGTCATTCGGCCGTCAAGCCAGCCAAGAAGTCCTTTGTCATGGAAGTGTTCCATTGAACTGTTGGTAACCTTCCATGCTACTTGAGTAACATAATCACACATAGTACTATTAATATCATCTGAGCAGTTAAATAGCCACATATCACATACCATGGGGTCCCCAATCAACAGTGGTGTAATTGGCCACAAACATTAATTTCCCTGACTTAGCTTGACATCTATCCCAATAAACAGGAGTATATTTAAAATACTTATAAGTAAACCCCTTACATTCTGACTTTTGTCCTTTTCCTAGAATTTTGGTAGTATTGACATGGTTCTCATAAAAGGACAGGGCAGTAAACAGTCCAAGCAATGTGTGGAAGTTCTATTTTGGAGGCAGGTGAAAGCCCATGTTTGTTGACTAACATTAATACATAATTCTGCTGGGCCAATGCATAAATGAAGGATTTCATAGCCTAGAGAAATGTTAATTACTCTTCCTTCTTCCTCAGGATGAGAGGGCCCCTCCAAGCTCCAAGGAGGAGGCATATGTACTGAGTCATTAGTGGATATGATAGGTCCTATATCTGTCCATTCTGCTGCTGCTGCTAAGTCGCTTCAGTCGTGTCCAACTCTGTGTGACCCCATAGACGGCAGCCCACCAGGCTCCCCCGTCCCTGGGATTCTGTCCATTCTACAACCTGAAATAAAGAGGGGTTAGGTATATAAGCCCAATAAGTGTGATTAATCAAGTCAGCCTGAGCAGGGGAAGCAAAAGCAAGCAAAGCAACCATAGAGACAAAAATATTCTCAGGATTCCAAGGCATTCCCTGTTGAGAAACCAGATTTTCAGCTTGATTAGTAAGAGTTTTTATCTGTCCCCAAGTAGGGAGATCATGAGGTCAATGACATTGAGTAAGGCGTTTCTCTGAAATTTTTAAAGCCGCCATGGCTTGTACTGGAACCTCCCCCTCCCAGGGATTTTGCCTTTTTCTCTCTATCTTGAATGCCAGTGGCTCCCCAGGGGCAGATCTTCCTAAGAGGGAGCCAACTGACTTCGTTGGCTCCATCTGGAGAAATACAAGTATACCCCTTTCCATGTAATATTACTTTCCCAGATTTCCATTGTTTAGTCAGCCTGTTGTGATACCAAATGGGCAGAGGAAGAGAAGTGTCCTTCAGTTCCTTGAAATGTTTTTCTGCTTTTGTCAAAATACCTCCTTGCAGTAAGTTAAAAAAATTTAAAACAAAGCTGTATTAACAATAGTTATAGGACTAGAGAATATATTGCATTGGAATCTAGTATAGTCTGCTCTGGGTAAGGAAGATAAAAATGTTCCTGTGTATTCCCCCTTTTTAAATTTTTTTATTTGTAGTTTCAGTGTATGGTATGCTTGTTCAACAATGCCTTGTACTTGTGGATTATAAGGAATGCTTGTAATATGTTTAATAGAAAATGATTGTAGGAATTGTTTGAATTGCCTAGAAATACAGGCAGGGCCATTGTCTGTTTTTATAGAACTAGGTGTTCCCATGATAGCAAAACAAGCTAACAGGTGGGTTATAACATGTCGTGTAGCCTCATCTCGATGAGGTGTGACCCATATAAAAGAGGAATTTGTATCAATTGAGACATGTAAGAAGGAAGAGGAAGAAAGTTCAGGACAATGAGTTACATTCATTTGCCATAGTTCATTAGGTTGTAGTCTTCGAGGATTAATACCTTATGCAATAGGTCAAAGATGTAAGGGCCTACAAGTAGGGCAATTATTAATGATTTCCTTAGCATGGCTGTATGGAATTTTCCAAATTTGGTGTAATGAACCAGCATTATTGTGTAAGCATGTTGCTCTTCAGGAGTAGCAAAAGAGACAAGTTTATCAGCTTGTTCATTGCCATGAGCCATAGGGCCAGGAAGGCAAGAATGTGCTCAAATATGGGTGATATAAATGGGGGAAGTGCAGTTCCTAATAAGAGATTGTAGTTTGAGAAAAAGTTGTTGAGTAATAAACTGATTAGAATTTATGGTAGAAGTTTCTATATATCGTAATACAAAAACTGAATATAAAGAATCAGAAACTATATTAATAAGGTAAGGATGTAGGTGAATAACTTGAATAAGAGCATATAATTCATTTTGTTGAGCACAGTGAAATTTAGTATTAAAAACTTTATATTCTTTGAGAGACCAGAATGAGGCTTTAGCATTTTTAGTCCCATCTATATAAAAACATCGGCTTGAGGTATAGGTTGTGATGTGACAATGCAAGCGATAATAAATTCAGTATTTTTGAAGAAATTCCAAAGTTTGTTAGAAGGATAATGAAATGAAATTTATCCAAAATATTCCAAAAAGGCTATTTGGAAGTTAGTAGAAGTTTGTAATGGCAACCCACTCTGGTACTCTTGTCTGGAAAGTCCCATGGATGGAGGTGGCTGGTGGGCTGAGTTCATGGGGTCGTGACAAGTTGGACATGACTGAGCGACTTCACTTTCACTTTTCAGTTTCATGCATTGGAGAAGGAAATGGAAACCCACTCCAGTGTTCTTGCCTGGAG
Source organism: Bos indicus x Bos taurus (assembly GCF_003369695.1). Classification (NCBI taxonomy): domain Eukaryota; kingdom Metazoa; phylum Chordata; class Mammalia; order Artiodactyla; family Bovidae; genus Bos; species Bos indicus x Bos taurus. The sequence continues at coordinate 10,385,178 of NC_040078.1, forward strand.
AATCCCAGGGATGGGGGAGCCTGGTGGGCTGCCATCTATGGGGTCGCATAGAGTTGGACATGACTGAAGCGACTTAGCAGCAGCAGCAGAAGTTTGTAAAGCCTTCTCAAATTGAGATTTACTAATAGGTACTACAATTTTATGAGGATCAGAGCCAATTAGAGCTCTAGTTCTATTTCTCCCATTGATAATTATTATAGCAATCAAATCAAGATAGGGTATAAGTGACCTTGTCCCTCTAAAATGGGTATATACCCATTCTATTGGGTGTTCTTGTTGGGCAAGAAATCCTGTAGGGGAATGGAGAGAGGGAAGTATAAATAAGTCTAGAGGTAACTCAATTCTAATATGAGTAAGAAATTGCTTTTGCAATTTATTTTGCACTAAGCAGAGTTCCTCTCATGCCTCTTGGGAGAGTGAACAAGGGCTATTTAAATCAGGATCTCCTTTTAAAGTGTTAAATAAATTAGTCAGTTGATAATTTGCTATGCCCAAAGAAGGTCTAATCCAGTTTATATCACCTAAAGTTTTTTGAAAATCATTCAAGGTTGATAATTTATCAACACAAATCTGTGTCAGTTGGGGAGTGATACTTTGTCTATTAACAATAAATCCCAAGTAATGGTAAGGTGTAGAGGTTTGAATCTTTTCAGGGGCAATAATCGGAGAGGGCACTGGCACCCCACTCCAGTACTCTTGCCTGGAGAATCCCATGGATGGAGGAGCCTGGTGGGCTGCAGCCCATGGGGTCTCGAAGGGTCGGACACGACTGAGCGACTTCACTTTCACTTTTCACTTTCATGCATTGGAGAAGGAAATGGCAACCCACTCCAGTGTTCTTGCCTGGAGAATCCCAGGGACGGGGGAGCCTGGTAGGCTGCCGTCTATGGGGTCACACAGAGTCGAACACGACTGAAGTGACTTAGCAGCAGCAGCAGCAGCAGGAGCAATAATTAATCCAGAATCTTTTAAGTATTGTTGAGCTATGTCAAGCATCTGCTGAGTTTCTAAAATAGAAGGAGCTGGAAAGAATATATCATCCATATAGTGAATAACAAGAAAGTTAGGAAATTGTTTTCTCACAGGTTCAAGAGCTTTGGCTACATAATATTGACACATGGTGGGAGAATTCATCATTCCTTGAGGCAATACAGTCCATTGATACTGTTTGTGAGGCCCGATATGATTAGGATAAGGGAGAGAGAAAGGAAATCTCTCTTGGTCTAGAGGATGTAAAGGTGTAGTAAAAAAGCAACCTTGCAAATGTATTATAATAATATGCCAGTTTTGAGGAATAGTGGTAGGTGATGGAATTCCTGGTTGCAATGCACCCATAGGTTTCATGGATGCATTAACCTTTCAAAGTTCTGTTAAAAGATGCCATTTGTTAGATTTCTTATTTATCACAAAAATGGGAGAATTCCAAGGGAACAAGATTCCTCAATATATTTTAATTTCAATCGTGTTATCTATAAGTTCCTTAGTAGCTTCTAATTTCTCTTTTGTAAGGGGCCACTGCTCTGTCCAAATAGGCTAATCATTTTTCCAAGTTATTTTAATAATTGTATTGCTTATTAAATGAGTGGTGGCCCCTAGGAAAAATGTGGAATATATATTTGAGTTTGCCATTGCATAAGTAAATCTCTTCCAATTAAGGAGTGCATCTATCACATAAGGTTGTAATGTTGCAGGCTGGCCTTCTGGTCCCTCACATGGATATATTTGGACACTTTGATAAACCTCTTGTACTTTGGTTTGAGATATTCCTGCAATGTGGCAAGAAATTATTTGTAAAGGCCAAGATTTGGGTCATAAATGTTTGGAAATAATGGTAATATCAGATCCAGTATCAAGAAGACTAGAAAAATCTTTTGCCATTAATTTTGATATTTATATTTGGTCATGCAGATGACACCACCCTTATGGAAGAAAGTGAACAGGAACTAAAAAGCCTCTTGATGAAAGTGAAAGAGGAGAGTGAAAAACTTGGCTTAAAGGTCAACATTCAGAAAACTAAGATCATGGCATCCGGTCCCATCACTTCATGGGAAATAGATGGGGAAACAGTGGAAACAGTGTCAGACTTTATTTTTGGGGGCTCCAAAATCACTGCAGATGGTGACTGCAGCCATGAAATTAAAAGATGCTTACTCCTTGGAAGGAAATTTATGACCAACCTAGATAGCATATTCAAAAGCAGAGACATTACATTGCCAGCAAAAGTCCATCTAGTCAAGGCTATGGTTTTTCCAGTGGTCATGTATGGATGTGAAGAAAGCTGAGCACTGAAGAATTGCTGCTTTTGAACTGTGGTGTTAGAGAAGATTCTTGAGAGTCCCTTGGACTGCAAGGAGATCCAACCAGTCCATTCTAAAGGAGATCGGTCCTGGGTGTTCATTGGAAGGACTGATGCTAAAGCTGAAACTCCAGTACTTTGGCCACCTCATGCAAAGAGTTGACTCACTGGAAAAGACTCTGATGCTGGGAGGGATTGGGGGCAGGAAGAGAAGGGGATGACAGAGGATGAGATGGCTGGATGGCATCACCAACTCAATGGATGTGAGTTTGAGTGAACTCCAGAAGTTGGTGATGGAGAGGGAGGCGTGGCGTGCTGCAGTTCATGGGGTCACAAAGAGTCGGACATGACTGAGCGACTGAACTGAACTGAACTGAACTGATGCATATTCAGATACTAATGATGTCCATAAGGATTGCTTTTGATCTGTACTACCAAATACACCTGTCCGTATAATATTAGAGGAGTTAATAGAAATGTAAGGTAAAAGAAGTAATTGGGAAATTTTGTCCCCATTTTTGAATTGCCACAGTATCTGCGATGACATCATAATTTGAATTTTTCCCTATTAATCTGAATCAATTATTCCAGGATGAATAGTAATTCACTTAGAAGTCAGACTAGTTTGGCCAAGTATAAGGCCAAAGGTTTATGGGGGTAAGGGTCCACAAAGTCCAGTAGGTATTCTAGACGGAACTGCTTGAGGAAAAAGAAGAAAATCATTCAGGGCTGGTATATTGATGGAAGCACTGCCAGATGTTGAAGATTTGAGGGAAAAGATGGAGTTTGCCTCTAGTTTTTGTTGCTGGTGACCTGGGGAGTCCCCATCTTTGAGTTTCCCAAAATAGGGTTCCCTTTAACATCATACTTAGATCGACATTCTTTAGCCCAATGTACCCCTTTATGACATCGAGGGCAGACCCCTGGAGGTTTTTTAGTAATTTTAATTTTTTCTGTGTGTTTTTTTAGGGCAATCCTTTTTAAAATGGCTTTTATCCCCACAAACAAAACATCCTTCATTCCCCTTTTTAAAGGCAGTAGCCATTGCTTCAGCTAACATTTGCATTTTCTGAATTTCTAATCCTAAATTGTGACAAGCCTTCAAATAATCAATAACATTCCCAGTTTCACGGATTGGAGCGATGGCTCTCTGACATTCCTGATTTGCATTCTCATATGCAAGCAGTTTTTCTAATTGCACTCTGGCCTCCTCTCCGACAACAATATGGGAGATAGCAACTCCCAGTCTAGCTAAAAAATCAGCATAGGCTTCATTAGGCCCTTGTAATATCTTTGTGTAGCTACCTTTAGGTTCCCCTTGAGGAGTAATTTGATCCAAAGCTTCAAGGGCAACTTCTTTCAATTGCTCATGCCACAAAGGAGGGCATTGTATCTGAGCTTCCACCAAATCAAATTGCTCCTTACCAGTTAACATTTCACAAGTAATTTGATTTTGGGGAGTGCCAGCTTGAGCATTAGAATTGGCATGATCTCGGGCAACATCATGAAACCACATTATCCACTGAAGATATTCTCCTGATTTAAGAAGAGCTTTTACCAAAATTCACCAATCATAAGGAATAAAATTTCCAATAGAAGATGCCATAGCGTTTAGAAGTTCTATGGTGCTGCTGCTGCTAAGTCGCTTCAGTCGTGTCCAACTCTGTGCGACCCCATAGACGGCAGCCCACCAGGCTCCCCCGTCCCTGGGATTCTCCAGGCAAGAACATTAGAGTGGGTTTCCATTTCCTTCTCCAATGCATGAAAGTGAAAAGTGAAAGTGAAGTCACTCAGTCGTGTCCGACTCTTAGCGACCCCATGGGCTGCAGCCCACCAGGCTCCTCCATCCATGGGACTCTCCAGGAAAGAGTACTGGAGTGGGGTGCCATTGCCTTCTCTGTTAGAAGTTCTTTAGTAAAAGGCAAATGAGGGCCGTATATAGTTACAGCCTTTTTCATTTGTTGTATGTGAGAAAAATCAATGCCTTCATATTGAGGTATTAGTTGCCCTTGAGCATTAAAATTTTTTAACACAGGAAAGGCAAAAAGATCATCAGACTCAGAGACTTGAGACTGAAAAGCCAGTAAATCAGAAAGCCTTCATCATAAAGGAGAATGAGTGGATCATCTGTTTTCATAAATATTAGTGTGTGTTAGGGGCTTATCATTGTCATCAAAAAAGTATTGTTGGCTTTAGTGTCAAAGAGAGCATCAGAAAAATCATCATCACATTCATTTTGTCCTCAAATTGAGGGGACCTTTGGTTTCATGCCTGTTATAAGAGGAGGAAGAGCATTTGGGATAGCTGGAGCAGGGATGGTGGGAAAGTTCTGAAACATTTTATGTTTCTCTAATTGGGCCTTTTGTAAAGTCTCATCATCTAATTCATATTCGTATAATGAGCATTCCACTTGTTGAAGAATATCAGGGAGGGGAAGAATTGCCTTGAAATGGCAAGATCATGGCTTTAATTAAGGCCCACAAGGGCAGAGACATTACTTTGCCAACAAAGGTCTATCTAGTCAAGGCTATGGTTTTTCCAGTGGTCATGTATGGATGTGAGAGTTGGACTGTGAAGAAAGCTGAGTGCCAAAGAATTAATGCTTTTGAACTGTGGTGTTGGAGAAGATTCTTGAGAGTCCCTTGGACTGCAAGAAGATCCAACCAGTCCATCCTAAAGGAGATCAGTCCTGGGTGTTCATTGGAAGGATGGATGCTGAAGTTGAAACTCCAATACATTGGCCACCTCATGAGAAGAGTTGACTCATTGGAAAAGACCCTGATGCCGGGAGGGATTGGGGGCAGGAGAAGAAGGGGATGACAGAGGATGAGATGACTAGATGGCATCATCGACTTGATGGGTAAATTCCTTGATGAGCTTGGGTAAATTCCAGGAATTGGTGATAGACAGGGAGGCCTGGCGTGCTGTGATTCATGGGGTGGCAGAGTCAAACACGACTGAGCAACTGAACTGAACAAAGGCCAGAAATCTATTGGAATATTTTCTCCCCATCTTGCGGCTTGTTCAACATTTTCTTTAACCCAGTTCCAAATTTCTAAATCAAAACTGCCTTCATCAGGGAACCGGGGATTATATTCAACCACTGTTTGGAGACAAGCCTCTATCTGCTGACGTGAAACTGAAAGTCCTTGAACATTAAATAAATGATGAAGTAAAGTAGAAAAGTGGTGGGGCTTTCCAGCCGTTTGTCCCATAACCCTGCACTTACCGACCTCCATAGGTCCTAACGGTCACTCCGTCCGCTTGCCAAGGGCGTTCACCAGGTCCCTGTTCAGGCGCCAATTGTCATGGTCTTCGTAGACCAGGACCTGGAGACGAGTCGACGAGAAGAAGGATGCAGGAACCCAAGTCTTGTGTGAAACAAGGGTACTTTATTTGCAGAAACGCATGCTTATATATCTTCAATAAAATGATTACTCAACCATTAAAAAGAATGAAATTCCACCAGCTGCAACAAAATGGACAGTCCTTTAAGTAAAAGGTCACTGAAGAGAGTCACTGAAGGGAGTCACTGAAGGAAATTCAACCAGGTTCTCTTTCCCATAATCTTAGTCCTGAGAACTGAGTGCAGCTCTGCTCATTCCTGTTTCCCAGAACTGATAAGGAACAGAGAGTCCTTGAGAAATGGCACACAAAGGAAGAAAACAACATATTGGATCCCTTAAAGTTGAAAGTCCCCTAACAGGAGAATAGTCTTGAGAGTCCCTGGTTTGCAAGCAGATCAAACCAGTCAATCTTAAAGGACATCAATCTTAAATATTCATTAGAAGGACTGATGCTGAAACCAATGCTACGATCCTTTGGCCACCTGATGTGAAGAACCAACTTGTTAGAAAAGACCCTGATGCTGGGAAAGATTGAAGGCAGGAGGAGAAGGAGATGATTGACAGAGGACGAGATGGTTGGATGTTATCACTGACTCAGTAGACATGAGTTTGAGCATGCTCTGGGATATGGTGAAGGACAGAGAAGTCTGGCGTGCTGCAGACCATGGGGTCACAAAGAGTTGGACACAACTGAGTGAATGAAGAACAACAACAACTAGCACTGCAACATAGGGTCCCAGGCCCCAGGTCTAGACTGTCTCACATCCACCAGAACATGATCTACTCAGAGGATAATGAGGAAGAAAGGGGAGGACCAGGACCTTGAGTTTCACTGTTTAATCATAAAATGACTTAAGTACTAAATTGCCTAAGTTTATAGGAAAAAGACTAGTTGACTTTTTCTGGCAGACTCCTGAGTGGGGGTGAGGGGTAGTCCTTTAAATGGGATGAGGCTAGGGGCAGACCTCTTGGGTCAGGGCAGAGGAGTGGCCCAAGTCAGGCCCTTTTTCTACCTGACTTTTTCAGGCAGATTGGGAGCTCAGAATTACAAAGCAGACTGAATTGCAGAACAGTTTTAGAGTTAGATTTGTACATGCAATAGCCTATATAGCTTATAAAATGCATAATCACTTTATAGATTTTATGTGATATTTCTGTATTGTAAAAATATTTTGCAATAAGAATACTGTGTATTCATATATATCTTATGTATCTTTTAATAAATATACCAGTATTATAAGTTTGACTTCCTCAGTAATTATCAATATTGACCGCTATAGTTTGATTCAACACCTATTTTTTAATCACAAATTGAGTCTAAAGTTCACCCTGATTCTTTTTTTTTATTATTATTATTAAGATGAGGAATAGCACATTGTCTTCTATTATTTCATTTCTAACTCAGTTGCTTTAATTTTATGGAAGTTTTAAGTCAAAAGTCCTTTAGCATTGACTTTTTTTTCAGATTTTTAAGACTAATAGAACTACCTATTTTATCAGAAAGGTGCTATGCTGATTCTTTTCATATTTCCATTTAAGTATGTTTCTTTGCCTTTGTGAATTTACATATAAAAGGCAGGAGAGGACCCAACCTGAACAGCCTTTTTAAAACTCTCTTTGGCTCCTCCTGATCATACCCTTGCCCTCCTGGCTTCTCTCCTATCACTAGAAGTTCCCATTTGGATCTGCTTCTAATTTTTCTTTCTTCTTAGCTAATTTCATAGCATTCTTTCAATGCTTTGATCCCTGAGCTGTTAGTCTTCTCTTCTTTTGAGCCTGCTATATATCCTGCCCATGAAAGAGTCCTTCTTTAAGCCTCACAAGGACTTTTTCATGTGGCTTATCTCTAGCCAGGAGAAGTGAAGAGTCAGACTAAGTCACGTAAGCTCCATGCACGTCATATGTGGTTAGTACTTCTCTCCACTCAACTTCTTCACTTCCCACAACCCTGGTTTCCTTTCCTTTGAAGTCCTGCATGCTTGGAAATATTCTCTCTAGAAAGATTTTAGCTCACTGTAAACCCATTTCCTAAAAGGTATTTATATTTTCACTTTGTTTATCGTATTAGATTTCTGCACAGTATCCTTCCTAGTGACCACTTGTTCAAGCGTCCAATTTATGTTAGAAGATTCAGTGAAGTGGTGATTTTAATGTGGTTTATACCACATTAAAAAGTGAAATGGTCACTTTAAATTTAAGTTTGAGATTGAACTTGGGTGGCCTCGACCTACATCAGCTTGGGGTGGGGCTTGGATTCCCAGAAAGAGATTGAGGCTGGGTTGAGGCGAAGAGAACATCAGATCTTAGCCACTAGACAAGTGGTCAGTGATAAGGGCCCTGTCCCTTCGGCTTTGGAGAAAAGAATCCACACAAAGAAGGAAAGTAGTAAACCAAATAAAGTATTTATTTAGAGGAAAAGAGGACAGGACCTGTGGATAGACACACAGGCAGACCCAGAGTTCCCGAGTCACACCCTTGTAGTAGTTTGAATTACTTGTATTGGGTATTTCTTCCAAGTTTCCTTTGGCCAATCTTTTTGATTTGCCTGGTTCACAGTCCATATTTCATATGTCTTAGTATCCTCCCATGTGACTGCACACATCTCTTAGCCAAGACAGATTTTACCAAAAAGGCATCTGGGTAGAACATCCCTTGGCATAACTGCTCTTTGGCCTCCAAGGAGTCTTTCTGCACATGTGTAGTCAAGGAGGTCTCCTGACTTCAAGGATGAAAAATATGTGGTCTGGGTGGGGCCCAGCCTCCTCCTTTAATTGTCCTGCTATTCTTGACTTGGAGTTTCAATCCACAGGGAATGAACCCCAAATAGCTTTACCATGGGGAGAGGGAAGAGGCTCATCTACCTCCTACCTCAAGATGAACATGAGATCTCACTTTGATCTTAAAATCATCTCCTGGAATAGGGCCAGTGTGTGTTTATTTACAGGTCTTTGGAGTGACTTGTGTTTTTATTATGCTAACAAAGAGGCTGAGGAAGTGAAAAATCATTTGTTAGAGGCTTACCCCTCGTCCATTTTTGCTCTGGCCCTGTATATGATGTATGAAACTTTGCCAATCATTTGAAATACTGGCTCTGTAACTTTACCGGTATAGACTTCCTCCTGAAAGGCATGCACACCTATTTGGGTAGGGATCTCATCTTAGGAAAGGGATTTCTACCCACCACTCTCTGTAGAGTATCCTGGACTTCTTTGTTTCTTAGGCTATACACAGCAGGGTTTAGTAAAGGTGTTATGACAGTGTAGGTCACTGAGATCAGTTGATCCTGATCCTTGGTGTTCTCTGACTTGGGCTTGAAGTAGGCAATGGAGGCACAGCCATAGTGGACAATGACCACAGTGAGGTGGGAGGCGCAGGTGGCAAAGGCCTTCTTCCAGCCCTCCGCTGAGGAAATCTTGAGAATGGTGGAGATAATGAGGATGTAGGAAATGAAGAAGGTGGCAGGGCCTGTGATGGCCAAGAGACTGGTAATTAAGGCCAGGATATCAGTGATGATTGGGGTAGCACAGGCCAGGTTCAGCACAGGTCAACATCATGAAAGAAATGCTCAATCAGTGCCTTGCAAAAGGGCAATCTGAAAATAGCCACAACCTGAACCAGTGAGAGTGAGAACCCTGTGGCACCGACTGAGAATGCCAGGATGGCACAGACCCTCCAGTTCATGATGACTGAATAACGAAGTGGGTTACAGATAGCCACATAGCGATCATACCCCATTACTGCCAACAAGAGGCAGTTGGTGATGGCAAAGCCAAGAAAGAAGAAAAGCTGAGTTCCACAGCCCTCCAGGGAAATGGATTGGCTCAGACCTACAAGGCTGAAAGGCATGCATGGGATGATCACAAGGGAGTAGAAAGTCTTTGATGTAGATAGGACACTTAGAAAGAAGGACATGGGTGTGTGGAGGTGATGGTCTATATGGATAGCAGTCACAATGATGGCATTACCAGCCAGAGTTAAAATGTACAGGATGAGAAACACCATGAAGAGCTCAGCTAATGTTCTTGGAAGTTGGAGAACCTTGGAAAATAAACTCTCTTACCTGTGTGTGGTTGGCTGTCCTCATTGGAGATCTCAGGGCTGAAAAACAAAGAAAAAGTCAGCACCATCTCTTGGTGCTGCCCTACCCTCTGGTGAGCGCACTGTCTAAAGATTCAATACCACAAAGATTCAGTTCAAAATTTCATTAATCAACTGCCTTTCCCAGAGATGTGGCAGACTAGGTCCTGGGACTGGAATAAGAGATACAGAAAATTTGTGCAACACTATTTAAAAGCTTGAGGTAAAGCTTTCTTTTCAGGTACTCCTGGGTCATTTAAAAAATGACAACCTACATATGGCCCATGAAATTGGTCTCAAAAGTTTCTTAAAACTGTATTTTCTGTAGACCACAGTCTCAGCCCACAATGTAAGCTAGAAATTGTCACAAAAAGGAACTTTAAAACTTACAAATATTTGATAATCTAACCACTGGTTCAAAGAGGAATTAACAATGGAAGTTAAAAAATATTTAGAACTAAAGAATAATAAGCAAATCACATATCAGCATTTAGAACATTATTAGAGGGAACTTTGTAGTTTAAAATGCTTTTTTTGTACTTTTATAAAAGGCTGAAAATTAGCTAGTAGAGCATCCACCCTAAGAAGTTATAAAAACAAGATTAAAAAAAAGAAAGTAGAAGTAAAAAAAAAATGATACAATTGTTATCAATATATAAAATAAAGATAAAACAGATAAGATCCAAAAGGGTAAAAATTTATAAACTTTAGGTAAACTGCTAGTGAAACCGTCAAAGGAGAAAAAAAAAAACCAAAAAAACGAGGACATAAACTCTAGTAAGAATTAATACAGAGACATAAAGACAACTTTCAGACACAAAAAGATGAAAAGCAATTTTATGAAAAACTTTGTCTCAGTACATTTTAAACTTCAATGAAATGGATACATGTCTAGAAAAAAAAATTACTTAATATTGAATTAAGAAGAAGCCTGAAAACTATTTTAAGAAATAAAGACAGTAGTGAAAAGTCTACAAATAAACCTCCAGGCCAAGAACAATTTACCAATAACAATTTACAACATTCAAGGATAAGTTAATTTCAATCTTAAGACTGAAATAGTTTAAACTATTATGAGTTATAAAAAAAAGAAGGGGTAGGGGAGCAAAATTTGCCACCCCCAAGATGTGTCTCTTTAACATGAAGATTAATTTAGGCTGGTTATTTTTAAGGTCCAGTGACTCAGGAGGAATCTTTGACCTTTCCCCTAAAGGCCTAAAAGTTTGTAGATGGAGGGCTTGTTCCAGGAAGAGAGCCATCACCGTAGATAACTATGGTATGAACCAGAGAAACACAGCAAAGTCTTCTCATTAAAATTTCTCTGTCCCATTGTTTCTGCCTGGCCCAGCAAACATTTGTTTACCCAACATTTTCTTTTCTAGTGAATTGTGGATTGTCTTTTTCCCCTCGGAAGTCCCAAATCACTACCCCCAACATCCTCTTTTTTCTTTAGCTGAACATGATATTCAAGGTGAGGGTTTCAGTCATTTGGTGAGTTATTCAGTCTTCCTGAATCTCTCACATATGTACTTGTTATTTAACTTTTGTTTGATTTTTCTCTCACTAATATGTCTCAGGTCAATTTAATTCTTAGACCAGCCAAAAGAAACTAGAAAGATAGATAAAATTTCTTTCTCCCTGATGAGGGAATACTCCTAACCCCATTTTATGAAGCTGGAATTATCTTGATACCAAATTTATCAGGGCAATCTCACTCATAGAAATAAATGCAAAACTCTCAAGCAAAATGTCACCAGGCCAAATTCAACCATGTATAAAATGGGTATATGACCAAGCTGGTTTTATTTTAGGATGCTAAGCTTGTTTAACATTAAACAGTCCAATTATATTTTTCCTCAAATGAATTGTTTAAAGGAAAAGAGACATGATTATTTCAGTAGCTGCCAAAAAAGCATTTTTAAAATTCAGTGTCTACTTATAAGAACCCTTAGTAAACAAAGAATAAAAGATATTCTTTTAACTGATAAAGCATATGTACAGCAATTCTTCAGCCAGCATATACTTAAAGGTGAAATACTGAAAGATTCTTTTTAAGATTAAGAACAAGATAAGGGTGACTGCTTTATCTACTTCTATTCAACATTGAAAATTGAATATTCTAGCTAGCCCAGTAAGGCAAGAAAAAAGGAATTAAAGATACAAGGATTGAGAATAAAGAAAATCTTTGTAGATGATGTGATTGTGAGCATAGAAAATCCAAGAGAAGCTACTGATAAACTATTAGAATTATTAACAGAGTCTAACAAACTTTCTGGTACAAAATTTATATATAAAAATTCATCACATTTCTGTACTTAAATTGATAGAAAATTAAATTTATAAGAGCTATCATTTGTGGTAGCTTAAAATAGGAAATACCTAAGAATAAAGACCTTTATTAAGAAAATTATAAAACTTTAATAATAAACACTAGAGATGACTGAAATGAATGGAGCAGTACACCATGTTTATGAATTGGAAAATCTCGTATTACAAAGATTTCAATTAATCAAAACTCCTGTGCAGCTCAATGAGAATCCCAAATGGATTGTTTTTGGTTCATTGGTTGCCAGATTGACAACTGATACTAAAATTTATATGGAAGTACAAAGAGAAGCCAAAACACTCTTAAAGAAGAAAAGCAAGAGTAAAGGGTTTGCCTTTCAAATACTGTTGCTTATTCTAAGGCTATAGGAATTAAGAAGATGTGGTATTATCACAGGGATAAGCAATCACACTAATGGGGGAAAAAAATTGAATTCTGAAATACAGAAACTATTTGCACCAGAGCTGGCTTTGCAGATTGGTGGAAAGCACAGAGTCATCAATTAATAGTCCTGGAATAGTTGGTTTACCCATATGGGAAAAACTGAAATTAGATGAGTTTACACCATTAAAGAGGAGGGCATGGTAACCCACTCCAGTATTCTTGCCTGGAGAATCCCACAGACAGAGGAGCCTGGCAGGCTACAGTCCATAGGGTCACAAAGAGTGGGACATGGCTGAAGCAACTTAGCACGCACACATTAAAGGGCTTCCTAGGTGGCTCAGTGTAAAGACTCTGCCTGCCAATGCAGGAAACAGGATATGCAGGTTCAATCCCTGGGTTGGGAAGATCCCCTGGAGAAGGAAATGGCAACTCACTCTAGTATTCTTGCCTGGAGAATCCCATAGACAGAGGAGCCTGGCAGGCTATAGTCCATAGGATCACAAAGAGTCAGACATGATTGAGCAACTGAGCATAAGCATGCACACCTTTAAAAAAAAAAATCGGTTTCAGATATATTAAAATGTAAAAACAAACAAAACATCCTATGAAACATCTAGAAGATAATATATGAGAATATTTTTAAAAATTGGGATAGTGAAAAATATAAAACCGAAAAGAAAATAATGATAATTTTATTCCATGAAAAATTAACTCCTATTTTTCAAAATAAATCACAAGAAAAGGAAAAGATAGAAATAGGAAAAACATTCACAATAAAAACAACAGATAAAATACTAGCACCTGGAAGGTCTAAAAATCAGAAGGAGAAGATTAGCTTAATATAATAATAGATTAAAAAGAAAACAACAGGGATTTTATATGAGGAAACACATGGCATGTGAACAGATTTTTAATATTGTTAATAGCCAGAGAACATAAGACCACAGACTACAAGTTAAGACCACAGCCCATTTCATACTCATCAGATTACAAACATCAGAACTATCACAGATACAGTGCAATGGAAGCTCTGCTTCCCTAATAAAAGGAATGTAAATTGACAAAAATTGATAAAATTAGTTTGAAGAACAGATATTACCTGTCAGAGCTGAAAATGAACATATCCTATGCAATTGAATCATTAGATATTAAGCCCAGAAAAGCTAAAGAGTCACAAGAAGAAGATTATAGCAAGTTTGTTTATTGTTGAAAAATAAAAAGGAAACAAACCAAGTATTTTCAAAAGCAGAAAGGATATTTAAATTGAAGTAAATTCTTACAATGAAGCATTATAGAACAGTGAATGAATTAATTGTGAAACAGGGGTGGGCAAACTATAGCCCACAGGTCAGCTGTTTTTGTAAGCAAGGCTTTATTGGAACACAGTCGCACCCATTTTTGTGTATTATGTATGACTGCTTTTGCACGAACATAGTAGAGTTAAATAGAGGCAATGAAGATTGTCTGGCCTACACAGACTAAAAAGAGGCAACAAAGACTGTATGACTTACACAGTTTAAAATATTTACAAGCTGATCCTTTACAGAAAAAGTTTGCTGACTCCTTAAAGGGACAAATTACATTTTCACAAAACAACGTAGATGAATCTCAAATCATAATGTTGAATAACAGAAGCTAACCAAAGTTTGTATACATATGTTTGTGTGTGTGCATTCCATTTATTGGGCTTCCCCAGTAGCTCAGCAGTAAAGAAACTGTCTGCCAATGCAGGAGACATAAAAGACACAGGTTCAATTACCTGTGATTGGAAGATACCCTGGAGGAGGGCATGGAAACCCACTCCAATATTCTTGCCTGGAGAATCCCATGGACTTCCAGAGAATCCTGGCAGGCTACAGTGCATAGGGTCGTAAAGACACAGACACAACTGAAGCAAATTAGCATACATGCATACATTCTATTTATTTAATTTTCCAAGAAGGCAAGATTAAATAATATATCATTTAGAAATAATAATTTCTTCAAAGCAGTTTGTTCTTTCAATACATGAGAAATTTAAAATATGGAAATTCTTTAACCTAAAATTCATGATAGTGACTATTTGGCATATATTGAAGTATTTGAAAGGAGCGTATGTGAGACTTCTAGTTTTATGGTGACTTTCTGTTTCCTAACTTAAGCAGAGGGTACCTAGGTATTTGTTTTATTATTTTTCTTAAAACGTGCATTTGTTTTATATATTCTTTTTAATGCATGCCATACTTTACAATAAAAATTTTAGTGTTATGCATCAAATGTTCATGATATTGTTAAATGGAAGAAATATCAAAATAGTAAAGGTCATGTGATCCCTATACTGTAATGAAAAGCAAAGATACATTCCCACATAAATGTGGATACATATGTATATACAAAAGATTTAGAATACAGAAATGATTATATGTGATATTTATAAACAGAAACTAATACTAGTATAATATTTTTAAACTGTCAAAAAAGCCATTTCACAGCTTTTAAATTATGCATAAGAAAATTTTTTAATTCAATGGAAAATGATGGTTAAAAAGCAGGATATGATACGGTATATGCAGAATTATCTCAACTAATCAAAAGTATAGAATACAGAGAAAGCTAAATGGAAACCATCTAAATGTTAGTAGTACACAATTCTGCATGGTATAGCTCATGGTATAAATTTCTACTGTATCTTGAATTTTGCAAAGTGTCCATGATGAATATGTACTATGTAGGCAGTGGGTGGAGGGTAAGTTCAATTTTTTTAAACTTGAGGTTATTCTTATCACCATCTTTTCATCTAAGTATCCCTCCAGTCTTAGTGCTGTTGGCGTTTTTCATTCTCATGTGATGGCACTTATCACATTTAGTTGAAATTATTTATCTAACTTTTGAACTATATTGTAGGCTCTTTGATGGCAGAGATAATGAAGGTGTTGCAAGTGTTGCTGATTCAGTCATGTCTGACTCGTTGAAGCCCCATAGCCTATAGCCTTCCCAGGCTCCTTTGCCCATGGAATTTTCCAGGCAAGAATACTGGAGTGGGTTGCCATTTCCTCCTCCAGGCAATCTTCCAGACCCAGGAATTGAACATGTGTCTCTTGCATTGGCAGGTGGGTTCTTTACCACCAGTGTCATCTGGGAACCTCTTATAGCAGAGATCATACTTAGTCATTTTCATATACCCAAGACCTAGCCTAATATTGCCCTCTCTTAAGCTTTTGATAACTATGTGAACCAATAATTGAAGTAATATTCTTGAGGTACATCTAGTCTCGGGGAGGAGACCCATACCTTTGCCAGATACATACAGCAGCGCTGCCTTGGGTACATGGAAACTAGGACAAAGTGTTGAAGTCAAAATCTAGACTTAGTCCCATTAAGTAGTAAAAATTGAGAAACCGCCAGAGAAAAAAAGACATGAATGAACAATACAGGAAAAATGAAAAACCGTTATTATTAAGAAGGTGCTGGTTCAGTTGCTAAGTCATGTCTGACTCTTGCGACCCCATAGACTGTAGCCTGCCAGGCTCCTCTGTCCATGGGACTCTGCAGGCAAGAACACTGGAGTGACTGCCATTATTTTTGCAGGCAAGAATACTGGAGTGGTTGCCATTTCCTTCTCCAGGGGATCTTCCCAACCCAGGAATCAAACCCTGGTCTCCTGCACTGTAGGCAGATTCTTTACCAACTGAGCTACGAGGGACTTTCCATTATTAAGAAGGGACACAGATAATTCATCTGGGGTTAGTTTTCCAATCCTTAATCTAACTTTTGATGAACATCTCTTTCTCCAAAAATATGGTAGAAAGTTATAAGAATTTTGGCCATTTTACAGTTTCCTTTATTCTTCAAAGTAATGAAACATCTACTGCTCAAAAATAAATATGTTGTAGAAATGTGATGATGCTTAGTTCCAAAAAAGATAAAAGTGTTGTCTAATATCACATATTTAGTTCATGGCAGAGAGGACTTGGGAGCCCAGCTCTTTTTACCTTGTACTCTGAGTCCTCTGTTCTTGAAAGTTCTCAATACTGGAGGGAAGATGATGTCCTTTCCATCTCAACAGAGATACTGATACGTGTAACACTGATAGACAGAAGTTGATGAGCCTTCTCTAGGAAGATATTAAAAAAACAGAGGAAACCATTTCATCTTCTTCTGGGTTGCTTTGATATCTCTGTGCAGAGACTAGGATATGGGTTGATATGTATTACCCAATTTCCTGTAAGTTCCTAACACAGCTACTAGTGTCTGGTAGAAGGGCAAGTCTCAGAAGAAAACTGTATTTCTTCTGCTGCAAGACTAGCAACTATCTGTCTAGAAACTCCAGCTCCAGCCCCATTCACATCCATGTCCACATCACATACACACACACCCACCCCACCACACACACACACACACACAGATTATATAAAGCATATTTCTCTGGAAGTAGTCATCTGGATGCCCCTGTGTTACCTTGCTGGATGGAAGCAGAGCAAGGATTGAGCTTAACCGAGCCTAATCCAAGATTGAGCAAAATAACTAAGGGGAGTCAAAACAACATATAGACCTCAAATGCTGATGGAACAATGAAGTTGACCCTTAGGCTTTGAATGTCTGAGTTAATTTGTAAATGCGAATGCAAAAACAACACTTGATTAAAATATAGTACATATTGTCCTCTTAAGACAATCTGCACAACTTAAAGCTTAGAAATTACCCTACAAGGAAATAAAATACGTACTCCCATTTTAAAGATGGACTACTTGAAGCTTGGAAATATTAACTACTTGTCAGACTCATATATCTAGTAACTGGTAAGACCAGGTGTGAAACACAGTATGTGTGACTCCAGATTCTACATGCCTTCACTGAATCAAAACTTTGCTGATTGAATGAGGCGCAGGTTAGAGGGAAAGAAGACAACAGCTGTATGAAAGATGTCTGACCCTCAGTCTTATTTACTCGAAAGATAACAGGGACTTCAGTGATAGATGAAAACTCTGGTATTATGAGGGTTTTCCAATTTACTATCTCTCCCTCCATGGTTTTAAACAGATTCTTTCATTATTTAAAAATAAAACTTATGACGATATTATATTCCACTTTATAGGCACTTGGTCTCAAAAAAATCATCATGCAAAACACAGGCAAAGTATGAAACTCTAAGTTTAAGAAAATCATCAGAAGATCAGAATGAGAAAAGAAAGAAACTTAGAAAATTTAAAACCTCTTTTTTTTTTTTTCCTACTAGCCACCACTAGTAGGGAAAAAAAAAGAGGTTTTAAATTTTCTAAGTTTCTTTCCTTTCTCATTCTGGTTTTTTGATGATTTTCAATGTCAACCCACTCCAGTGTTCTTGCCTGGAGAATCCCAGGGACGGGGGAGCCTGGTGGGCTGCCGTCTATGGGGTCGCACAGAGTCGGACACGACTGAAGCGACTTAGTAGCAGCAGCAGCAGCAGACACCACTTACTTCTTGCAAAGTTGGTAAAAGATACGAGATAAGTTCTTTTAGTGGCTGTGCATCTGAACTTTAAAAAAAAAAAGAACAAAGATAAGACTCTCTCCAAAAGGCCTATAAGGGAAAAAAATTTGAAAACCCCACGCATAAAAGTTTAGCATTTCCTGAATGTCAGAGGTATGGGGACCAATAAGGCCAGAGCATTGCATCCTCTGGCCTGGGAGGATCTTCTTGCAGAGAGGAATCCTCTTGAAACCCCAAATCTGGGAGCTCTGCTTATTCCCCAAAGAGAACCAGTTCCATCTAAGACTCTAGGGACTTCCCCTTGAGAATCATTCCTGGGCACAAGGGGTAGCAAAGAAAGAGCTTGAGGCTCTGTCCCAGGGGCCTGATTAGGAACTTGAGCAATTAGTAGGACAAAATACTGCCTTTGGCTACGGACTCACAAGAGCAGTTTGCATTGTAGAAACTGAAATGAGTTTTGTTAAAAAAAAAAAACCATGACAAACCAAAACAGTGAACCCGGAAGGAACATGCAAAATAAAATACATGTCAGTTATTCTATGCCTGAGGATTATTCCTTCATTTAATGAAGCAATAACTATTAATGAACATCTATTTATGCTGCATGTAGTATGCTGAGTATTGGAGGTGCAAGCAAGCATGACAAAAACCACCATTGTGTTTGCTCTCATATAGCTTATCAAGGAGGGAAGCATATTGAGCTGTAGCTAATCCACTGGGTATTTTTTGTGTGAATTAGAAAAAAAAAAAAGCTTGTTTGGATAGATGCAACCCACGTGCACACACAGTGAGTAGACAGTATATTTGTGCAATTAGTAAAAGAGCATAACTTCAATGGATGTTTGGGGCTCTATACCAGGATGTATATATACCAGGATGTATATATACTAGGATGTATATATCATTGGGAGGCAGTGAAAGACAGGGAAACCTGGTGTGCTTCAGTCCATGGGGTCGAAAAGAGGTGGACATGACTTAGCAACTGAACAACAACCAGGATGTATGACTTGTCAAGTGGACTGTGGGCTGGATTTTATCCTTCATTCTCCTCCTTGATTAGGTATCCCTGTGCAGTGCACAGCTTGCAAACTAGGCAGGTTTCAAACAAATAATCTTACAAATAAGTACCGTAGTACAAGCAAAAATAGATGCTATAAGGAAAAATGTAGAATTTTTCTTTAAGAATTTATTATTTATTTATTTGCTTATTTATTTTTGGCTGTGCTGGGTCTTTGTTGCTGCTTACTACTTTCTCTAATTGCAGTGAAGTGTGGTGTTGGATAAGACTCTTGAGAGTCTCTTGGACAGCAAGGAGATCAAACCAGTTAATCCTCAAGGAAATCAACCCTGAATATGCATTGGATGTACTGAAGTTGAAGCTGAAGCTGAAGTTCCAATACTTGTGGCCACCTGACACAAAAAACCGACTTGCTGGAAAAGACCCTGAAAAGGGAAAGATTGAGTGCAGGAGGGGAAGGGGGCAACAGAGGATGAGATGGTTGGATGACATTACTGACTCAATGGACATGAGTTTGAACAAGCTCCAGGAAATGGTGAATGATAGGGAAGCCTGGCATGCTGCAGTCCATGGGGTCGCAAAGAGTTGGATAGGACTTAGCATCTGAACAACAACATGATTTTCACATTACACTGTGTTAGTTATCAAAGGGATAATGTCAGTTCAGAGATAGCGTCCAGTATTCTCCCTAAAATATATCCCTTATATTCAGTCACCCTGGCAAAGAGATACAGGTTGTTAAAAGAAGAAAGGGAAGGCTGCAGAGTGGTGAGAACATACTTTATAAATATACTCAAAGAATTAAAGGACATGAGCTTCCCTGGTGGCTTAGCAGTAAAGAATCTGCCTGACAATGCAGGAGACACAGGTTTGATCCCTGGGTCAGGAAGATCCCCTGGAGAAGGAAATGGCAACCCACTCCAGTATACTTGCCTGGAAAATTCCATGGACAGAGGAGCCTGGCAGGCTGTGGTCTATGGGATCACAAAAGAGTTGGACATGACTCAGCAACTAAACAACAAATGTTTAAAGAATTAAAAGAAAAACAGGGCATGAGTCCACAATTAGTAAATCTCAAAAGAGAAATAAAGGCAATAAAAAAGAAGCAAATGCAAATTCTAGAGATGACTATAGTAACTGAAAGGATGATCCAGAGATTTGAGATGGCAGGAGCAGGATCAGTGAACTTGAAAATCAATCAATAAAAATTATTCAATCTAAAGAACAGAAAAACAGAAAATAAAGAAAGATGAATAATCTCAGAAACCTGTAGGGGAAAAAAAAAAGCAAACTTTGCAACATAGATGTAGTGGGATTCTTTGAAAAACAGGAATAAAAGGGCAGAAAAAAATCTGAATATATAATGACTAAAACCTGCTCAAATTTGATGGAAAACATTAACTTAAGAGATTCAGTAAGCTCAATAATTCTTGAGTAAGGTAAATGCAAGCAACGTGACGGACATAGATTTGAGTAGGCTCCGGGAGTTGGTGATGGACAGGGAAGCCTGGCGTGCTGCAGTCCATGAGGTTGCAGGGAGTTGGACACAACTGAGCGACTGAATTGAACTGAAGGTAAATGCAAAGAGACTTATATGTAGGCACTCCAGAGTCAAACTTCTGAAAGCCAAATACAAAGACAAAATCTTGAAAACAGCCAGAGAAAAGTGAATCATCACGTACATTTAAAATAAAAAACTGCCTAGCAACAATATCCTTCAAAAACAATATCCTACAAAAATAAAGGTGAACTCAGTAAACAAAGATTGCCATTTTTTGTTGCTAACAGACTTACTATACAAGAAATACAAGAGGTAGTTCTTCAAGCTGAAAGGAAATGACAATTTAACATATATCCATGTTATATGTTATATGGATATATCCAACTCGTATCCACAGGGAAGAATGAAGAAAACCAGAAACACTACCTATGTAACACAGGTAGGTAATTATAAAGGACTGTGTGTCTGCATGTGCTGTTTATATATCTGCATTTCTGTGTTCTTCTTTTAGTTTCTTTAAAAAAAAAAAAACAGAAAACTGTTTAAAACAGTTATTTAATTATAATATTATATTTTTAGATTTATAGAAAATAAAGTTGTAATATATATGATAATAATAACACAAAGGAGAGAGAGGAGGAAATAGTTATACTGAGGTTAAATTGTTATATGTCATTGAAATCAAATCAGGATTAACCTGAACTAGACTTTGATATTTAAATATGCATAGAAAAACTGCTTTAAATACATTAATTTTAAAAAATCTATCTATAAAATCAACAGAGGGATTAATATGATATAATAAAAAAAATTAAACAGAGAAGGCAGTAAAAAGGAAACAGAGGAATGAAAAAGACATGCAACATAGAAAACAAACAGTAAAATTATATCATTAATTACATTAAAAGTGAATGCATTAAGTCCTCTGATCAAAGGGAAAACCATCATACTGGATTTAAGAAAGCAAGATCCAGCCATGCGCTGTCCGTAGGAGATACACTGTAGAACCAAAGATGCAAATACTCTGAGGTTGTAAATGGTCCTACCATGGAAACAGAAGGCATAAGAGAACTGTAGTGGCTATGCTGATTTCAAACAGCATAAAACTTTCCGATAAAGAATGTTACAAGAAACAGAGAAATATGTTTAATTACGTTAGGAAGATATGTTAGCAATATGTTAGAAAGATATGAAATTATACATGTGTATGTACTTGACCATGGAGTCCCAAAGCCCATGAAGCAAAAATGACAGAATGAAAAGGAGAAATAGACAATTCAACAATCATAGTTGGAGAATTTAATAATTCAATTTCAATAATTTATAATACAACTGGTCAGAGAAAATGTAAAGATATAGAATACTTGAACAACACTATCATCAACCACCTTGTCCTAACATGTATGTAAATTCTAGACTCTATGTCAGGCCACGAAAGAAGTCTCAAGGGACTTCCCTGGCAATCCAGTGGTTAAGACTCTGTGTTCCACTGCAGGGAGTGTGGGTTTGATCTGTGGTTATGAAACTACTCACAAGCCATGTGGTGTGGCAAAAAAAGTTCCAAAACAACAACAACAAAAGCCTCCAAAATTTTTAAAAATTAAAATCTTCTTTGGCTAACATTAACACAAAACAATAATTCCCTAATAGGTGTTTGTATCATATATATTTTTCATTCTCTTGTTTTTTCAGTTGTTCTATATTCTGATAATTAAGATATGATCCTTATTAACAAAACCTTATTTTCCTACTCAATCTATCAATTTATGTCTACTAATGGGATTATTATTTTATATTTAATGAAATTTAAACTTTAAATTTAATAAAATTACTGATATATTTGGGTTTAAATAACAAGTTTAGGATTTGTATTCTCCCCACTTTTTTTGTGTGTACCCTTTCTCTCATCTTATTTTTTTGGAGGTAGGGAGTAATCAAGAATTTTTAAATTATTTCTTTCCTTTTTCATTTATTACTTTTACATAATTTTAATGGTTATTTTGGACTTTACTGGTGGCTCAGTGGTAAAGAATCTGCCTGCAATGCAGGATTCAGTTCAGTTGCTCAGTTGTGTCCGACTCTTTGCAACCCCATGAACTGCAGCATGCCAGGCTTCCCTGTCCATCACCAACTGCCAGAGTCTACCCAAACCCATGTGCATTGAGTTGGTGATGCCATCCAACCATCTCATCCTCTGTCACCACCTTCTCCTCCTACCTTCAATCTTTCCCAGCATCAGAGTCTTTTCAAATGAGTCAGCTCTTCGCATCAGGTGGCCAAAGTATTGGAGTTTCAGCTTCAATATCAGTCCTTCCAATGAACACCCAGGACTGATCTCCTTTAGGATGGACTGGTTGGATCTCCTTGCAGTCCAGTGGACTCTCAAGAGTCTTCTCCAAAACCACAGTTCAAAAGCATCAATTCTTTGGTGCTCAGCTTTCTTTATAGTCCAACTCTCACATCCATACATGACTACTGGAAAAACCATAGCCTTGACTAGACAGACCTTTGTGGACAAAGTAATGTCTCTGCTTTTTAATACGCTGTCTAGGTCTGTCATAACTTTCCTTCCAAGGAGTAAGCGTCTTTTAATTCATGGCTGCAACCACCATCTGCAGTGATTTTGGAGCCTGTTTCCCCATCTATTTGCCATGAAGTAATGGGACCAGATGCCATGATCTTAGTTTTCTGAATGTTGAACTTAAAGCCAACTTTTTCACTCTCCTCTTTTACTTTCATCAAGAGGCTCTTTAGTTCTTCTTCACTTTCTGCCATAAGGGTGGTGTCATCTGCATATCTGAAGTGATTGATATTTCTCCTGGCAATCTTGATTCCAGCTTGTGCTTCCTCCAGTCCAGCATTTCTCATGATGTACTCTGCATAGAAGTTAAATAAGTAGGGTGACAATATGCAGCCTTGACGTACTCCTTTTCCTATTTGGAACCACTCTGTTGTTCCATGTCCAGTTCTAACTGTTGTTTCTTGACCTGAACACAGGTTTCTCAAGAGGCAGGTCAGATGGTCTGGTATTCCCATCTCTTTCAGAAATGCAGGATACCCAGGTTCAATCTTCCCTGAGTCAGGAAGATTACCTCGAGAATGAAATGGCAACCCATTCCAGTATTCTTGCCTGGGAAATCTCATGGACAGAGGAGCCTGGTGGGCTATGGTTCTTGGAGTTTCAAGAGAGTCAGACATGTCTTAGTAACTAAACAACAACAGTAAAGTGGTTATTTTAGAATTACATCTCAAGGACAATGAAAAGACTATATGAAGTCTGAGTTTAATATCATTTTCATGTTACTGTTGTATGGTTTAATTCTATAAATATTTAAAAATTCATAATACATTAATTCATGATTGCAGAATACTAAGTACAATATCAACTTATACTTTGCCATGTATTTATCTTTTCTATAATTTTTAAATTCATTTTTGTTAATTTTCATTTTTGTTTCCATCTAGGATGGATTTTCCTTCTACCTGAAGAACTCTTTTTATATTTCCTTAATGCAAGTCTGATGGTGAATTCTCTCACTTGTTTCCATTGAAAAATGTATTTAAAAAAAAAATTTTAATGATAGAGATTTTCTCTGAGTATAGAGTTCTAGTTTGGCAGCTATTTTATTTCAGCACCTTTAAGGTGCTATTCCATTGATTTGTGTTTTCCATTATTGCTACTAAGAAGTCATTTAATAGTCTTATTGTTATTCTTTGAAAATAATGTATCTTTTTTCCCTCTGGCTACTTTGAAAACTTTTTATCTTTATTTTCAGTTGTTTTACATAATATTCCTGCATTTTGTGTGTAGGTATATGTGTGTATATTCTGTGTCTGGTTCAAAATGATTCTCAAATCTGCATCTGATGTTTTCCTCAGGTTTGGAAAACATATGGCTATTATTTCTTCATGTATTTCTACTGATACATTCTATCTCTTCTATCTATGTGGAACTTCAATCACACATATGCTGAACCTTTTGACTGGGTTCTATATGCCTCATATGCTCTTCCAAGCTCATATAGCTCTTGGCAGAATTTATTCCTTCTGGTTATAGGACTGAGGTTGTGTTTTCTGAGCAGCTGCCAACTGAGATTGCTCTGTTCCTAGAGGTTGGCCATATTCTTTGCCAAATGGTTTTCTTATAAGCTCTTTCAAAATTTGACAGCTTACTTCTTCAGAGCCAGCAAGGAAAGATCTCTTGATCCTTTTTGCTGAGATGAATGTTTCAAGATGAGTGTGACATGAGTTTGACACCCATCACCTTTGTTTTATTCTGTTTCATAGAGGCAAGTCACAGTTCTGCCCACATTCAAGGAGAGAGGATTATACATGGGTGTGGCTCACTGAGGGTCACCCTAGATGCGTCTGTTATTACATATTTATCTTAAAGTTGTGTCTGATAATTTTAATACAGTTATTTTTATGGGTCTGTTTCAGTCAAGTGCTTGTTTTTTCTTTTTTTGAAATTTTCTTGCTCTTTAGCTTTTCAGTCTTTTCTCTTGTATGTTTGGTGTATTTTTATCACATCCTGGACACTCTATATCATTTGCAGATGTAAAAATCATTATACAGCCTGCAGGCTATGTGAAAACCACCAGTTTTCACATGGGTAAGTAGGCTCATGGGTAAGTAGGCTGTAGTTTGCCTACCCCTGTTCTAAATTTTAAAAAATGTAAACTGTAGAAATAAACTGAGATTTTACATTATATTGTCTTCCTCTAGAAAATATTTTATTTTACCTCCTGTTGGATAGTTAGTCTAAAGGTAAGAGCAAATAACACATGTAGGGATTAAGTAAAATTGAACTGGTTTCATTCTTTGTGAGGGTGAATTTATTTCCATTTTACCCTTTTGCCTAAGGTATAGACCACACATATGGATACTGCTAGATGCTCTGCTCAGTTTTTAGGCTTTTGACCAAAGATGACAGACATTAAGTAACGATCTCACAAAGAAACTACAGAGAAGTGGGTATCAGGCTAACATTTCTATATGTCTTTTCTTTCTGGAATCCTGACTCCTCTACTTTTCACTGACTTAGAAGCTATATCTACATCATATAGTCATTATAATATCATTCTAGGGAAAGAGGAAAACTAGTTCTTTCCTTAAATTCTATAGGAATATGAAGAGTAGCAGGGTGGAAAGGACCCAGGTAATGGTCACTTATTAATCAGTTCTCTTAGTTAGTCTTAGCTGCTCCATTTGTACAATGGGGATGCTGCTGCTGCTGCTGCTGCTAAGTCGCTTCAGTCGTGTCCGACTCTGTGCGACCCCATAGATGGCAGCCCACCAGGCTCCCCCGTCCCTGAGATTCTCCAGACAAGAACACTGGAGTGAGTTTCCATTTCCTTCTCCAATGCATGAAAGTGAAAAGTGAAAGTGAAGTCGCTCAGTCGTGTCCGACTCTATGTGACCCTATGGACTGCAGCCCACTAGGCTCCTGCATCCATGGGATTTTCCAGGCAAGAGTACTGGAGTGGGGTGCCATTGCCTTCTCCACAATGGGGATAATAGTATTCAAATATGTAACTACTTTATTATGTGAGGTTATATATGCTGTGTACACACACACACACATATATATGTATATATATACTGTGAGGTTATATAAAACAATATGAAGGATGCAGAATGAGAGCTGTCATCTGGTTAGATATTATTGTCATCATCATCACATGATTATATCATTACTCAATGATGAATAAACAGAGGCCCAGATAAGAAAAGTGTCTATCCAAACAGTGATCAAGTCAGTGGCCGATATGGAAACTGAAACCTGGGCAAACAGAATTGCTAGTCTGACACTTTTTTCACCATAACCAAGGTGTCTTTTTAGATTGTTATCACTAGTAGTGCCACCATACAATTTCAAATTAAATTCTATCTAGCCACTATTTATTGAGAATTATTTTGTGTCCAGAATTGTGCTGGTGTGTCTTCTGAAGCTGAATTTTAAGAATTTAAGTTCTGGTTTCCCATTTATCACCCCAGTATCATAGAAAAGTTACATAATGTCTTTGTGCTGGTTTTCTATTCTGAAAACAAATATAATTATGTTGCCTTATGTATTTATTGTTAGGATTATATTAATACATGTACATTACAGAGTCTACTACTTAGCATCTAGTAAGCAAATATAAAAAGTGTTAGTAATTGTTTTTATTAGTGGTAGTAGCTGTAGGTACTGTCAGAGAACAAAAGAATGAGAGTCTCTGTCTGAAGGTACTCTCAGTCAAGTTAGAGATGTGAGACCAATGCAAAGAAAATGATTAAAGTGTTAAAAATATGCGACAATTCAACGTTAGCTTTTACATATTTGAAGGTTATCAACACTCATGAACACCTAGATAGACTATGAATTCTTTTAATTTTTTTTTTAGATTTTATTTTTAAACACAAAATAATTCTCAACAAACAGTGGCTAGACAGAATTTAATTTGAAATTGTATGGTGGCACTACTAGTGATAACAATCTAAAAAGACACCTTGGTTATGGTGAAAAAAGTGTCAGACTAGCAATTCTGTTTACCCAGGTTTCAGTTTCCATATCAGCTACTGACTTGATTACTGTTTGAGTAGACACTTTTTTATCTGGGCCTCTGTTTATTCATCATTGAGTGATGATATAATGATGTGACATAATGAATTTTTTTGTAAGTATATGAAAGATGACCTGGCAAGGCTGAGGCCCTGGTGGAACTGAGTTAGGGGCTCCTAAATAACATAGGATTTATGGTGAGCGTATATTCTATATATTAGGACTTCCCTGGTGGCTCAGATGGTAAAGCGTCTGCCTACAATGCAGGAGACCAGGTTCAATCCCTGGGTCGGGAAGATCTCCTGGAGGAGAAAATGACAACCCACTTCAGTATTCTTGCCTGGAAAATCCCATGGGCGGAGAAGCCTGGTGGGCTACAGTCCATGGGGTCGCAAAGAGTCAGACATGACTGAGTGACTTTTAAATAAGTAAGTTATGGTGAGCAGAGCAAAGCTGAGAAAGGTCAGTTTGTAAAACTCTTTACAACATAATTCATGGACTGGATTGATGATTCTACCCTAAGATTTTAATCTTATTCAAGTGTCAGAGTATCGGAACATCAACCATGTGTGTAAGAGGCAGGAGGGATTCATGCTTAAACCCTACTCGGCAATTATTGTTTCTCTTCTGCCGCTTACGAAGAGTCATTCCACAAGATCTTGAGCCACTCTCCTTTGGCACCAGAGAAATTGACAGAGAGCATGATGTGTATCTTAGTAGGACCATGGCCAGCCCTAATAGAACTTGAAGTCAGACTTTTTACCCCAGAGATTCCTCCTGATAACCAAGGGAACTCTCTGCTCCCAAACATTAATCTTGGGATTAGGAAGTGAGCTGCCTGACTAATAAGGTCTCCAGGTACTCTGCTGTTTGCATTATGTCTTTTGCTATTGATCATTTGGGAGTAGTCAGTGTTATTTTGGGGAAGAAGACCCCAGAGTTTGAGCAGACATTTGCACATTACTAGGAAACCTCAAGCCAGAGTTACTGCTTTGTGACTCAATGAGAAGCTTCTTCCAGGATTACGGGCTGTGAGAACCTAGAGGAAATTAATGTTCAGGAAATTAATTGTCTGTCCTTCACTTCTAATCTCAGGCACTGGAAGAGAGGGATAAGCATTGTTTCCTTCCTGTCTAGTACTTTTACATATTGCATCCTGGGAGGTATCTAAAGATCTGCCATTTAAGGGGGAATTCCAATTAAACTGTAGCTCTGCTCAGTAAGACGTTAGTGACTTTCAGATAAAAAGAAAAAACTTGTAGACTACTTGATAAAAGGACAAATTTTTACACGGTGGTCTAAACTTAAATAACTGATAGGTTGAAATAATTATTAGGAAATTCAATGATGATCTGGGAAACTTATAACTGTTTAGTAAAAATCCATATCTATTATTGCAGGCATTCAAAGTTCCAGAGTGGGTAATGCGACTCTTGGACATGAACACAGCTCTCTAGAAGACCCAAAAACAAGCCCCTTGGTGAGTTTCATTTCCTGATATATAAAATATTTATTATAGTATATATTCAGTTATGACACAGCCAGTGATAAGTCTATACAAAAGGGAACATGATCTTTCCTAGAAACTATTGTGATTTCTGATTTAGGAAATGTAGATGTATAAACTAACATAGAGAAGAGGGACATAAGACTTTAAAGGCTTTCAGTTGGGTCCTGTACAAAAAGATTTTCAAAAATTTAACCTCCATGAGGACAAGGACCATTCCTTGGTCATTTTTGCTTTCTGAGTATTAGCGCAGTACTTATACCTTGTGACTACTTAACACACAGGGCTATTGAAGAAATGGTTTTGTTTGGATTTGAAGCAAGGTTTTACTATTCACGGGAAACAAACAAAACAAAACAAAGCAAAAAAAAAACGGAATGATGAGATAAAAAAAAGCTCTCTTCACTGAGACAAAATGCAAATTGTGCATTCATCCACGACTGAGGCAGGAGCAGGCTTTGTTTCACTTTGGTGGTGGGGAGGCGTCATTTATTTGAAATAAATAAAAGGTAGCAAAGACTCCAGGGTCAAAGAAATTATCTGGATTTTGAGGTTTCTGTCCATCTGTACCTTCCCTAATTTTGTGGTCTTTTATGCTTCCTCCTACAGCCTAGATGAGTAATCCTACCCTTGCCACTGTTTTTCATTTCCCCATTCCACTCTGCACCCCTTTGCTGACTGTTCTATCTGTTAGAATCTCCCATATGATGGTGCTGGGGTTCAGTTTTTTAGAGTGTTAGCAATTAAGAGCTGTCTAATGGTCTGGAGGAGAGGGAAACAAATATTTTAGGCTACCAGCATGAGTAAAGTCTTCTGGCCAACAAAGTGAAATTAACTTATTCATCCTGAATAACCTGGATGAATTTCAAATCAAATGTGTGAGTATAGTGAAAACTGTGATTTTATAGTGCTGAATTCAAAACTATTGCTTGTAACCCAGAAACACAATCTAGAAGTCACAGATTAGTCCTAGATATATATTAGCTGCGGGGACTAACATGATCTAAGGGAGAAGTAAAATATTGGGCATCTTCAAGGAGATTAGAATTAAAGATGAAAGTCTTATTGTACCTAATTCATACCTTTGTTGATATAGTACATGTAACAGTGTATGTTTTGATCAATGTACCTCAATAAAAATTTTTAAAGAGCAAGAAAAAGTCCATATGAACAATTGGAAGGTAAATAATAAAATTTATAAAATCAAGACTAGAATCACAGGCTTATTTATATACCCTAGAATGCTAGGTTTAAGCCTGTCTACCCTATCCTGCTTCTCTGAAGTATTTAAACTGGTTTAAATATTTAAATATGTGGAAAGTAAAAAGAAGTACTAGGGAATTCCCTGGCCATCCAGTGGTTAGGATTCAGTACTTTCACCGCTGAGGACTCAGGTTCCATTGCTGGTTGCAGAACTAAGATCCTGCAGAAAAAAGTACTAATAAAACTATTATTTATTAAAGGCTCCCTATGTGTTGAGTACTGTTATCAAACTCTTCTAATATATTAACTCATGTAATACTTATGTCAACTTTGTGGAGCATTACTGTATTCAATATACAAATAAGTTTAAATATCATGCCTAAAATTTAGAGAGGCTAATGAAGGAATTTAAGGGCTTCCCAGGTGGCTCAGTGAGTAAAGAATACACCTCCGATGTAGGAGACAAATGTTTGATTTCTGGATCAGGAAGATTCTCTGGAAGAGGGCATGGCAACCCATATCATTATTCTTGCCTGGAGAATCCCATGGACAAAGGAGCCTGGCAGGCTACAGTCCATGGGATCACAAAGAGTCGGACATGACCGAAGTTACTTAGCACGCACACATGTAGGAATTTGTGCAAGAACTCTCCATCAGTGGACTTTTAAAAAGAATGTTGTGACAACATTCAGAAGGAAGACTTGGTCTAAGGTCAGCTTAAATAAAGGGGATTAATTAGGAAAACTTTTTTGAGGTTGAAAGTTGAGTGTTGGTAAGAAGCATGGAGAGGAGAAGACAGAGTGGAGAGAATTTCAAGAAGCACTGTCTTCAGGAACAAACAGGAAAGGAATATAATTAGGATCTATCTTAGCTTCCTGAATAACAGTAATGGTTAAACGGTGGGTAATCAGGAGTAGATATGGGTTTATGGGCAATGTTAACTCTGTTCAAGTATGGTCTCCAATCTGGAGTTCACATTGAGTAAGCACATTTCTATCCCCATCATAACTTGGAATATACAATATTGAAATGAAAAATAGAACATCTGTTACAGAACATCTTCTCTGATTAAAAGTTTTGTCTTTTCTCACACTAGGGAAACCTTTTCATACTTGAAGTGACTTGAAGGAGTAAGTTCATATTTATTTTATTTATTTCATTCTCTCCTTGCCTTCGGCTAGAATTCAGGGAAATAAGCTAACTACCTGCATGGTCTTTTTGAGTCTTTCATGATCACAGTAGATTTTAGTGTAGGACTTAGGGAAGTAAAGCCTAGGACAAAGGGTTCTGAGGAGAAGTCATCCTAGGACCCTTGCAGGACACTTGGTCTTGAGAGAGCATTCTGACAGTATTGAAAGAATATCAGCTGTGAGTGTCTTTTGTCTTTCACTTAGATTACTGTTCCCCACTGGATGCTGAGGGGGCTAAATCAAAAGTGCTGGAGGAGGACACTTGCTTTGGCCAGTTTATTTTTGACAGTTGAATGAGTCTAAAATGATATGTCACCATCTTGCCTTGCATTTCCCTAATTAATACTGAGATTTGAATATGTCTTCATATGTTTATTGGCTGTAAGTATCTTCTGTCCTGCAAAAAAAAAAAAAGAAAAAAAAAAGAGTGTTGGAGGAAGAACTTTAGAGCTGGGTGTCTTCCTGAACCTGGACTCACCTCTTCCATGGCTGGGTAATTATTTCTACAAATCTGCCTTTTGATGTGCCTCTCTTTTCTTTCTCAGGTCTATTTCTGCCATAAACCCCAGGGTCCTGGCATAAAACCTTTATAGTACTAAAGAAAAGAGAGGGGAAAGTGATGGCTCTGAGCATGTGGTCTAACCTGAACACTGATGACTCTTGAGGGCTCAGGCATTGCTCATAAAATGGACACACCCTTCACTGAAGGCCTTGGTCCAGCCTATTATCTTTCATGATTAACTCATCATACCTTTCTTTCCTTTGCTGAGCTCTTCTAGACCTCAGTCTCCCTCAATGCCAAAGCCAAACTCCACTTCTGTGGCTGAGTTCCTTTTTGAAGGTTTCTCCAGCTTTGGGTGGCAGCACAGGCTTGGTTTCTTTGTTGTCTTTCTAACTTTGTACCTGCTGACTCTCTCTGGCAATGCTGTTATTTTGACTATTATTCGCCTGGACCATCATCTTCATACTCCCATGTACTTTTTCCTAAGCATGCTGTCCATCTCTGAGACCTGCTATACTGTGGCCATCATTCCCTGTATGCTTTCTGGCCTCCTGAGTCCTCATCAGACCATTTCTCTCCAAGGCTGTGCCACTCAGCTCTTTTTCTATCTAACCTTTGGTATCAATAACTGCTTCTTGCTCACAGCCATGGGATATGATCGCTACATGGCCATCTGCAACCCTCTACGGTATTCAGTCATCATGGGTAAAGAGGCCTGTATCCAGTTGGCAACTGGGTCCCTGGGAATTGGCCTGAGTATGGCCATTGTCCAGGTAACGTCTGTGTTTGGCCTGCCCTTCTGTGATGCCTTTGTCATCTCTCACTTCTTTTGTGACGTGAGACCCCTGCTGAAGCTGGCCTGCACAGATACCACTGTCAATGAGATCATCAACGTTTTTGTCAGTATTTGTGTCCTTGTTGTACCCATGGGACTGGTCTTCATCTCTTACGTCCTCATCATCTCCACCATCCTCAAGATTGCTTCACCTGAGGGTCGGAAGAAGGCCTTTGCCACCTGCGCCTCCCACCTCATCGTGGTCATCATCCACTATGGCTGTGCCTCTATCATTTACCTGAAGCCTAAGTCCCAGAGTTCCCTGGGGCAGGACAGACTCATCTCAGTGACC
This sequence comes from Bos indicus x Bos taurus, assembly GCF_003369695.1. Lineage (NCBI taxonomy): Eukaryota > Metazoa > Chordata > Mammalia > Artiodactyla > Bovidae > Bos > Bos indicus x Bos taurus. Next base: position 10,417,648 of record NC_040078.1, read on the forward strand.
TACACAGTGATCACCCCTCTGCTAAACCCTGTCGTGTACAGTCTGAGGAACCAGGATGTCAAAGATGCTTTGTGCAGAGCCGTGGGGCGAAAGCCCCTCTCCTCTTAGTGAGGAGAGTTGTGGAAGGCCTTTTCTCTCATTTCATAAACATATATTAATTTTAATGCTGTTTTAGTAATGCTGCTCAGTATGGGATCAAGAATAGACTGAACTGGGTGCTAAAACTGGAGGCTTCCATTTGAGTTAGTCATGCTTCTCTGTGTTCTCCTTAAGAGAGAATAGAAAATGACTTATCATACCCTTAAGAATACAGGGAAAAGATTTATCTGTGTGGGTCATTCATACCCATATTCTGTCACACACTCGTGTACATACATATCTAAATATGTCCTGAGAATATGTTGGATTATACAACTACAGTAAGACAAAATTCAGCAGAGTTCTAAAAGGCTAATAAATAAAGTGCTTGGAAACCACCTCAGAAAAACCTCTGTTGTGGTGGTTAAGGGCGTAGGAGTAATTTGTGCAAAATTTATTTAACAAGTAAGTGTGGAGACACATGCATGTCCTTTTCTGTGGATGTTGAAGGCTTTTTGTAATCTGATTTTGCTGCTTGCTAATATCCCACCACAGCCTGAGGGGTCTTCAAAAGGCAAACAAACGAACAAAAAAACCTACTCTCCAAGTGGACAGAACTGCCCTAACTGACTATTTCTGGAAATGAGGAGTACATATGTGGTAATGCAAAAGATCTTCAGCTACTGAGAGCACAGAGGTGGGTTGTCCAGTCCCAAGATGCCTAGGTAAAAACTAGTGAGAAAACTCCTTGGGAAAGGAGATCATGATAAACAGTTTAATGCTTTCATACCTCCAACACAGGAGTGAAAGAGGATGGAGGCTGGGAGGAGCCAAGAAGAATCAGAGTTCCTTTTGCAGAGTAGACCTAAATCTTTGAAGTAGTGTTATAAATGTAAGCACTTGAACTGCAGCTTCTGAAGTCATTTATTAATAAGACAAAGTCTGAAGCTTGATTTAATGAAAAATTTTTCCAGTCAGCTCCTAAGCTATCATGGTTTCCCAGAAGCTAAATGGTAAAGAATCTGCCTGCCAGTGCAGAAGAGGCAGGTTTGACCCCTGGGTCAGGAAGATCCCCTGGAGAAGGAAATGGCAACCCACTCCACTATTCTCGCCTGGGAAATCCCACAGACAGAAGAAACTGGTGGGCTACAGTCCATGGGGTCACAAAAGAATTGAACACAATTCAGCAACTTAACAACAAAAACCACCTAAACTTTCAGTGGTTAATCTTCAGAAATTTCTTCTTAGATATTCCCAACTTAAAACCTGAGTTTAAAAAACAGCACTTTATGTCTGAGCATCACAGAAGGTGATGCTTTCATATGCTCTGGTTCTCTCTCCCTTATCCTTTCACAGCACTCTGGCCTTCTATGCTAAAGATCAGGTATAGCCTGCATTTCAAACGCAGCTTCTGCAGTCTCCAGAATCTAGCTGATCCCATGGGGTGGTCCTGCAGAGGCAAAATGTCACTTGTAAGAGTGTCGTGAAGTTATCTAGGTGCTGAAAATGGGACAAACCAATGGAAATGAACAAATCTTCTAAGTCAACTTAACATATCTAGCTTTGCTGAAAAACACTGGTATATAAAATCTGACCAGAGATAAAAGATAAAAAATATCTTTGCCTTGGTGACCATATTTTTAGAAATGACAGAGTCAGTTTATTTCTATTATGATAGCCAGAAAACAGTTATAATTTTTTTCTTAGTAGTTCTGTTTAATGTAGATAAAATTGTTAGGTAAAGATCTGATGGCCAGTGTCACACTCACTTCAATTTGAAATTGTATTTGGTAGCTGCTCTGGTGCTGCCCCTTCAGGACCCACACATCTATTTCCCTAGCTGCTGGAAATGTCTTGGGCTGACAGCTGGCAGCTGAACCCCACTTCAGGAACTACCATGCTAAAGAATTGCCATCTCCAGAGTCATAGCCCCTTCCCATGGGTGGGCTTTCCAATGACTTATCTTTTTCAGGGTATAGACTGGCACCCTTTCCTCAATTTAAGATAGCTATGAAGGGTACTCCCAGATTCAGGAATTCCTATCTGTGAGATGATTTGCGGTTTCTGCATGACTCCATCACATTTCCACTTCGCCCTCTACCTTCATCCCGCATGGGTGTTGATGCTGAGAGCACTCCCTAATAAACTTGCTGCTTTCAAATCTCTGTTTCAGACTCTGTTTCTTAGAGATCCCAGTCTGCAACTTTTAGGATCCCATTGCTAGAACAGTGGTTGGTCAATGGAGATTCCAAATTTTCAGCCTTGATATGAGCTAGTGAAGGTAGAAGATCAGTGGTTCCTGTATTTTAATTTTAAAAAGATGTTAATTTTCAAAAATTTAATCCTATTAATTGAATGATATTTACTCTGGTTCAGCTTAGTTTGTGGCAGTGCAGTATTACCTTGTTGCAAACTGGTAAATAAATAAATAAATAAAAATTAGCATTTTTCTCAGAATCCACAGGAAGTCATTTCTTTGTCTTCAAAAATTTCTCTGCAAGCAAGTTCAATTTCTGCCGGGGTCCAGCCCTCGTGGATCCAGGGAATTCGAAGCGGGGATGGCATCGGCGAGGATCAGGAAACAATTGCTTAATTAAACGTTAATAAGGATATAAAGAGTAATAGAATAAGGATAGCTCAGTGAGAAAATTTAGTGGAGAAAAGAGGCTGAATAATTCAGCCAGAAGGTGAGAGAAAGAACGATATGGGGAGACCAAGTTTCAGTGAACAAGGCCCGCACTTTATTTTCCAAAGTAGTTTTTATACCTTAAGTTATGCATAGAGGATAATGGGGGAAGGGTAGAGTCATGCAGTAAGCCAGGCTTTCTTCCTGCAAACTTATCATATGCAAAAGTTTAGGTGATTTGCATCATCTTCTGGCCCGGAGGCCTGTTAACATTTTAAGACCCTTTCTTCAGAAAACTTATTTTTCTATAAAGGTGATTAGTCAGGAGCCACCCTCCAAAAGCATTAGATAAAGTTGCATTCCTATAGGGCAAAGGTGTGGTGGGCTATAACAAGAAAAAGAATTAACTCAAGGGTCCAAGGTTACAAACATTAAAGCTACTACTTACACCAATTATATTAATCAATACACTGCCAGGGACACAGCAGGTAAGGGATATGGAAACTTAGCAACAAACATTGGCCCAACAAGTGAAAAACCCTTCACCAATACAATTTCTAATCAATCTTTTAACTGCTCAAAGGAATCTGTATTTAGACAGTTTAGAACATCTTATGCCTCTCACAGTTGGGAGGCTCTGAACAATCACATGTGGCCGGAAGAACCTGTTCAGGAGAGAGATGGTGGTGGAAGACAGCCCCCCGTAAAGTCAAAGGTGTAGGTGAGAGCACAAAGCAGTAAAGTAGGCAGACTCTGGTTTGGGGGGTAGATGGTCGAGAATTTCCAGGGGGACTCCTGAGGCTCGATCCTGCCTTTGAGTATGCTGAGCCTCCTTCCTCATGACCTTTGCCATGGGTGGAGTTCCTCACTCTGGCTCCCCGCAAATTTCATTGCATTCCTTACCTTGCAGTGAGATTACTGACTTCTCTCAGAGATAGTTCAAAAATAGCAAATAACAGGAAAAACAGGAAAGTCTTCAAGAAGGGAAAGATTGTGGATGCTTTAAGTGATGTATGCAAGTGGCTTTAACAGTGATCCTGGGCACAGTTACAGAGTAAAAGACTTATGGTGGGAATGTCATGGAAGCTGATAAGGCATCAGTTGGGAACTTGGGCTGGGTAGACAATTTAAGGCCCAGGGCTGGGTAGACAATTTAAGGCAAGGAGATAACACTACTCTCTGAGGTTTTCTGGGGACCCAGGCTGGCAAGTGCCTCTGCCATTCTCAACATAAAGCTCCCATTTTTGACTTCAAGGAGATGTTCTGTTGTTCCATGTTCCGTTTAATGAAAAGAGAGAAAGCAGAGCCTTTCTTCAAGTATTCAATTTCCTGAAATACTGATGAGGTGTATCTTTTGTCTGTTCTACTCCTGAGGGCCATGGAAATTTTTCTTCCACTGGTCAGTAGCAGGGAGCTACTGACTTGATGTTCAAAAACAAATCCCTTATTATTGGGAGTTTGTGACAGTTTATGGCAGATAATTTGGAACAGTAATCGTGGGAAAGAAATTTGCTTTATGGGCTAGTCTAGACCATTATGGTAAGGGATTGGAGGTAACAGAGGGTGAAGCTGGGGTGAATTATTTCTATCTAATCATTTGGTGACATTCATACTATTTCTGTCACAGATAGATTTTATATACATATATATATATGTGTATATATATATATATAAAGACATCTTTATAAGTGCCATATTTGGAGGGTCCACAGAGTACTCAAGATCCAACTATGTGTTCCACATTCCCTACAGAATAGATGTATGACTATCAGGAAGAAAAAAATGTGGAAATAAATGGTAGACATAAGTCTGATACAAGTATGAAATTTAAATATATGAAAGAACACAGTGAAAGGAGAGAACAGTATGTGGAGTATGAAAGAGAAATTCACACTGGAGCTTCTTGGGGAATGTGTTCTCAACCTTTGTACTGGAGAGTCACCACACAGAGCCAGGTTCCCGTGCAATGAAAGACAAAATGTCTGGGCTAAAAGGGAGCTTAGAGACCACCTAGTCCAAACCTCCCTTGTTACAAAGTAGAAATGGAATCTGAGACTGGAAAGAACTTGCCCCAGTCACACAGCTAGTTATCAACAGCTCGAACTTCCAGGTTTGTGCTTAGTCCATAGTGCTTGCAAGCTGTGGGTGAGGATGTAAATGGAAGAAACATGAAGTGTAACAGTCAAGACTCAGAAAGATGTATCTGAAGCTTACAAAGCCTGGACTATCCATGTTCAATCTCTCTCAATTCTTCTGGGTCACTTAGTCTCAGAACAAATAAAGGAGTAAGTAACTTGCTCTTCAGCCTGATACATAGCTGTGTGTAAAACACTATGAGACTAGATGTTGTTAATGAATGTTCTGTATGACTCTGGTCCCAAGCCTGTAACTATAATAGACCTTCTATCTTTTCTTAAAGGTAGGGGAGTATCTAGGAATAACAGCAAGGAGCTTCCTATAGGGACTTTTCCTGGCCTATTGTTGCAGAAAAAAATCCCTTCTCCACCCATAAAGCCTCTTTACACAAAGCCAAGTGCCAATGGCCGTTTCCTGGGAATCTGGTCACTATCTCTCTGAAATTATTATAAAAAAAAAAGCATGGACAGTGTTAAGGAGGTTCATACCAGTGTTAGGACTCAATGTGGGCTGTCTCTAAATATGCCACAATGACATATTGAATATTTTGAATTAAAGTTACTTAAGAAGTGGGGTGGATGGATTTGGGAGTTTGAGATTAGCAGATGCAAACCATTATATATAGGATGGATAAACAACAGAGTCCTACTATATGACAGAGGGAACTATATTCAATATTCTGTAATAAACCATAATGGAAAAGAAATGAAAATGACTGTGTGTATATATAAAACACGGGGAGCTCAGCCCAGTACTCTGTAAGGACCTAGACAGGTGGGATGGGGTGAAGGGATATCTACAACTATCCTCTAATTAAAAATAATAATAAGAAGAAAACCTTGTTTCTTCTTTTATTTAATACCTCAAGCCCAATCTCTGATTAGATTCTTCATGAATTGAGCACTCCAAACCTAAGCTTCTCTGTCCTGTCAATTCCTTTCAAATGTATCATTTCTTTGTCTGAAAAGTATAAAGGTTGCCTGCTTTGGCCACTTCTAAGGTCCCATGTCTATGAGACCTCTGAGCACCTGAATTAAAATTTCTTTCTTTTCCTCCTTTTAATTTGCCTTGTGTCAACTTTATTAGTTCAGCCACAGAACTCAAGGGGATGTAAGGGTTTCCTTTATGCCAACAGCAGATACCTATATTAAAAAAAAAAAAAACCCTTTAATGATTTCCCTATTCTTTATGACCCCTTTGGAGAAAATGGGACTTGTCAGTCTTATGAATATTTACAGATGTTCCCCCTAGTTCACTTCCTTATGTTATTAATTGTTCAAAAAAAAAAAAAAAAAAACAGATAAACTAAAGGTGCTCTGATCTCCCATTTCCTGTTGTGAACTCCTGGTCAGCACCAACAGTACCTTCCTCTCTTCTCTAGTGCTTTCCCCAGGGCCCCGTATAACTGTCTTCATGAGCAGAGGTGGGGCAGGGGTAGGAGAAAAAAGACTGGGACTTTGTTTGAGATCTTATTCAGTCCTGTACTTTTTCATTGTGAGAGTTATTATGTGTGAGTATTTCTAAGATGTTTAGTTCAGGTACTGTAAGAGGATATACAAGATTTAATTTGGGGAGATAAGACAGGAGTGAAACAATCACAGGGAACTCTTAGACTGAGCCTCACCCCCAGAATTCAGGGGCTCAAGCCTGCCCCAGATTCTGCCAAGAGCTAGAAGTTCATGTGATAGTAAGTGAAGAGAGAACATAAAAATGATCAGCTTCATCAGCACATTCTTCCTTGTCTTCTCATTCGTAGGTCAGACTTACAATGGAGAGAACATTACAAAAGAGAACATTTCTAATCTAGGACTTCATGGTTATGCCTCAAAACTAGCAAGCCTCGAATACTTAAAAGTGTCACATTATCCACCGCTGGGCATACACACTGAGGAAACCAGAAGGGAAAGAGACATGTGTACCCCAATGTTCATCGCAGCACTGTTTATAATAGCCAGGACATGGAAGCAACCTAGATGTCCATCAGCAGATGAATGGATAAGAAAGCTGTGGTACATATACACAATGGAGTATTACTCAGCCATTAAAAAGAACACATTTGAATCAGTTCTGATGAGGTGGATGAAACTGGAGCCTATTGTACAGAGTGAAGTAAGCCAGAAAGAAAAACAGTATACTAACGCATATATATGGAATTTAGAAAGATGGTAACAATAACCAAGTATACAAGACAGCAAAAGAGACACTGATGTATAGAACAGTCTTTTGGACTCTGTGGGAGAGGGAGAGGGTGGGATGATTTGGGAGAATGGCATTGAAACATGTATAATATCATATATGAAACGAGTCGCCAGTCCAGATTCGATGCACAATACTGGATGCTTGGGGGCTGGTGCACTGGGACGACCCAGAGGGATGGTATGGGGAGGGAGGAGGGAGGAGGGTTCAGGATGGGGAACACGTGTATACCTGTGGCAGATTCATGTTGATATATGGCAAAACCAATACAATATTGTAAAGTTAAAAAATTAAATTAAATTAAAACAACAAAAAAAGGAAATTAAAACAAAAACAAAACAAAACTGTCACATTACATGGTTTCATACTTTTATTCAAGTTGTATATCGCTTTTACAGATGCTAATAAATGAATCTATTCGTTTCTTTACTTATGTAAATGATGCTTATTGAGCACTTACTATTACGTGCCACTCCATTAGTTTAATGAAGTTTAATGAAGTTCTATAAAGCTGTGAGCATTTTCTATGTACCTTGTGAGTTGTCTTTGACAACTGAGAAGCATTTACTAAAGCCAAAAAGAAATTGCCATCGGAGAGGTTTCTTGAGGAGTGACTTCAGTTCCCTGGGGGATCTGGTTTAGGCTGTGGGTCCGTAAATCTGTTGCGTTTCCTGGTTCTCTTCATCTTCAATAGTAATGTGAACTGCTGCTGGGTCGAGATAAGCAACCCTGTGTCCACAGCAAACAGAATCACCACCAACAATGGGATAAGAAATTGTAGCCAGAAATAGTTGCTTTGAGGGTATGCTAGATGCAATAAGAAACATAACTCATATTAGGAATTGAAAACTGAGGTTAAAGTCTTCATCTTCCCTAAAAGAAGGATCCAACATGGTCCTTCACCTTCTAGCATGAAATGACATCCAGTAGCAGAGACAAAACACTCATAGGTTTGGGTTCCTCAGTCTGTGCTCCCTGAAGCCCTAGGGAGTCCTGAGTATTTCCCCCACAGTCCCTTTCTAATGGCTTGTCTGGCCAATATGCCTAATGGAAAAGGTCATAGGAAAGATGATCCCTCCCTTGGAGCCTCACAAGACCAATGTCCACATAGGACATGGAGGTGGGAAGCAGATAGAGTAAGGGCAGGGGGTCACCAGTGCCTTATTTCTCAAGCAATCATCATTCATTGCATGTCTGTTGGGTGAAATTAAGATATTGGGCTAGATCATAAATATTAATAAGTTGGCTTCCCTGGTGTCTTAGTGGTAAAGAACCCACCTGCCAATGCAGGAGATGGAGGAGACACCAGTTTGATCCTTGGGTTGGGACAATCCCCTGGAGGAGGAAATGGAAACCCACTCCAGTATTCTTGCCTGGAAAATCCCATGGACAGAGGAGCCTGATAGGCTAAGTTCATGGGGTTACTAAGAGTCAGACACAATGGAGCAACTGAACAAGGCAATAAGTAAATTGCCTTTCAAGTCCACTGTTTTGTGATTCTGCTATTCTATTTACAAAGTAATGATTTTTTGCAATTTTTCTAGAATTTTAGAACCCTAGAATATTACAGCCAGAAATTACTCACAGATCACCTAGACCGGTGACTCTCAACACTGGCTGCCTATTACCATTACCTGGAAGAGCTTTCAAATATTGATGTCCAGGCCTATTCCAAGCTAATTAAGTTAGAAGCTCAAGGGATGATATACAGACATCAGTATTTTTTTTTTTTTAATTCTCCAAGCAATTTTAATGAAGTTTAGTCCAAACCCTTTGTTTTACAGATAAGGATACTGGAAGCACAGTGAAAATCAAACAACAGGTCTCAAATTAGTTAACAGAGAACTACCATTAGAAATTAATTGTGGCTTCTGGTCTCATGTTTTTTAAGATTTTGGCATGAGCAAAGTGTACCAAGCAAATGTCTGATTTCCTCATTGCAAAGCAAATATTTTAAAGGCTCATTCTTTTATATGAAATTTGGAAATGGCAGCCTTTCATTGGCTACAGAGGCAGCCTGCCTGACTACTCTTTCCATATCAAGCTCTCTTTCTCATCTGCTAATTCACAGGCACATAGCCTGTTGAGTTGGTTTCCTTTCCCATCCCTCATAGGCTAGAATAGACTCTTCAAGCTATAAAGAGTTTGTTCCTTCAACTTTGAAACTGTTTTCTATTTGATAAATGTAAGTTTCTCCCCAGGAGCAATAGATGACTTTGCTTGACTAATACTCAACAGTTTAAAAATCCATTTCACAACTATTGCATTTAACATCTGTAAAAATTCCATAATGTGAGCAGGTATTACTGTTGCCAATGAACAAGTAAGGAATCTGAGACAGAGACTAAGGGAAATACTCTACCCCTGGTCTCCTCATTGCAAACCTAGTAGACTTTTCAAGGAATCACAGTTGCCTCCATTCTATAGCTTCAATTGCATTAGGCTCAAATGTTCTTTCTCCTTTCCCCTGATATGGACTCATTCCCTTTCCTTCACCAACTTACGTTTTTTTACTATAATCTTGAGTTTATTAGAGATGTAGGGCAGCCTCTGAATTCTGCCCACACAGTAATAGATGCCACTGTTCCCTTCTGTGACATTGGTGATGGAGATGTTGTGGTTCTCATACCAGTACTTGAGAGCTTTGTTATCCTTGTAGTAGATCACCTTGAAGACATTCAGATTCTTCCAACTGTGGCACCTGAGGAAGAGGGACTCACCCTCCATCATCACCTCAGCAGAGGCCTGAATGATCAACCAGTCTGAAAAATATTCATTAAGATATTTATTTAACAATGACAGATAAAAGAAAAATAAGATAGTAAAAAAGGTCATGCAGAGAGTATCAGAAACCGTTGTCATTAACCCATTTCTTGGCTCAGTCTCCTCTGTTGATAAATACTCTTTCCTCCTGAAAGGTAATTCTGGGGCCACAACATTGCTGACACTTCTGATGAGCCCACCCATAGGAAGTCTGAAACCCATTATCCCTTTCAGCTCTATTGTTGCATTTGGTCACTAAAGGGGAAATTATCCTACTCTGCCTGGAGAGTCCTAGCCTAGTAGAGTTGTCCTCTCTAAACTTATAGGTGCTTCCCAGTTCTATTAATCATAGTAAGCCTCCAGCTTCCTCAGAACATGCATTACAATTTGAATTAATTATTTGTGTAATTATTGATTGGATGTCCGTTTCCTCATTGGGCTCTCTACTTCAGAGGTCAGGAGCATGTCTGTTCCTTTCATCATATCTCCAGTGCCTAATAATACCTAGGAATCAGTAGATTCTCAATGAATGTTTGTCAATAATGAGTCAGGTTTTATGGCTAATGTCATTTTAAGAACTCAAAATTTAGAATAGAAACATGTCTAGGTTGCATAAGCATATTTTATTTAGGAGCAATCCTTGAGGACTTTTCTAGAATCTACTCCAAAAAAATAAAGAAGCTATTTTACACTGCTTTAGGCAATGGCACCCCACTCCAGTACTTTTGCCTGGAAAATCCCATGGATGGAGGAGCCTGGTAGGCTGCAGTCCATGGGGTCGCTAAGAGTCAGACACGACTGAGCGACTTCACTTTCACTTTTCATTTTCATGCATTGGAGAAGGAAATGGCAACCCACTCCAGTGTTCTTGCCTGGAGAATCCCAGGGATGGGGGAGCCTGGTGGGCTGCCATCTATGGGGTCGCACAGAGTCGGACATGACTGAAGCGACTTAGCAGCAGTAGCAGCAGTTTCTACTTAAGAATTTGTACACAGATGTTGAAACATCTCTTTTCACTCAAGAGAAAAAATACAAAATGTGCTTATACTTTAAAAATATTTATATTTAAAAATATAAAACAAAATATAAATGACCTAGCTGTTCAAATGAAATCATTACTTTGTTCACTGAACATTTACAAAGTAACCCACATATGCCTGAGCACACTGCACTAATTGTTGACAGTAGGAGAGTGATGAAGCAAAACATAAGATTTGTTCTTAAGTAAAAGTAGAGTACATGAGGAATGTAAAGAGAGAGCTTTCAAAATGAAGAGTACAACTTACTACTTTACCATATGTAAAAGAGATAGCTAAGGGGAATTTTGCTCTATGTCTCAGGAAACTCAATCAGGGGCTCTGCATCAACCTAGAGGGGTGGGGTGGGGAGGGAGATGGGAGGGAGGTTCAAAAGGGAAGGGATATATATATATACCTGTGGCTGATTTATGTTGAGGTTTGACAGAAAACAATAGAATTCTGTAAAGCAATTATCCTTCAATTAAAAAATAAATTAAGCAAAGAAAAAAGAGTACAACTTAATATTCAGGTCATGACACATGGAAATGGCAAAGTAAATCTTTAAATCAAAGAGCTCTTTGTAATGTTCACGTATCCAATATGCCATTTGACCATGTAATATGCATCTGTAGCCAGGTAGAGAAGATAGAAATGAAACAGACTAGAGGAGGAACATTGGGAGACTGCTAGAATATTGAAAGAAGCCAGAAGGTCAGATGGAGTAGAGGCAGAAGAAGAGAGAGGGACCTGTATGTGGAGAGAGACCTTGAGTTCCACCTTGCTTCTCTAAGCCTTGGAATAACTTGCTTTCTCCCCATTGTCAGATGGGCCATTCCGCACATGAGAGAATTGATACTTCTGTAGCCCTGGAACTTACCACTGATGACATTTAGGTATACGGGTTCACTGATGGCAAATCCTTTGATTCGGCATTGGTATTCCCCACTGTCCTGCATGCGTGCTTTCACAATGTGCCATCTTGAATTATTCGTTGTGAAACTGGTTCCATTGTGGATCCACAGAGAGGACTGGTCTTCAGAGGAACCGTTCGTACCACATGTAAGAGTCACAGCATCTCCTTTAAGTATTTTTCTCCATGGTGGATTCAAGGACACCTTAGATTTCCAGATGGCTTTGAGAAGAACAGATTGTGGAAAGAGATATGGAAGGAGGGAAAATATCATTGAAATCTGTTCAGCCTCCAGAGTACAGACATAATAATAGTCAATCAACGGTCAATCTACCCTTAAACTGTTGGTGATAAGAAACCTGAGTCCTAGAATTAAAGGAAGGAGGAAAGAATCTTGTGGTCCCACCTAGGGACTCTAGCTCCCAACCTAGGAAAAAATAGGACATGAATGTAAGATATTAAAAAACAAAGAGGATAATCCCTCTAATTTTCTTGATTCCAATTTCAGTATCTGTAAATGAGGATTGAAGTCTCTTTTCAGGCAGAGATTATGTCTGTGATGTTCATACATAGTTCAGCACAATGACTACTACATAGCGAGTATTCATTAAGTATTTATTGAGTTGATGAATGAGTGAATAATGGATGAATTAAGGTAGTGGACTAAATGAAATACATGGCCTCTCCCAGCTCTAAATTTTTATGACTATTTAATTGTGAGTGAATAGGGAATGAAAATTATATGTCAATTCTGGAAGGTACTGAGAATCACCAAGATGATCAGTCTTAAAAGGCTTTCAAGAACAAAGAGATATGGTACGGATTTGAATGAAGACTTTGGAAGTGGCCAGGTGGTGATGAGGAAGAGGTGATATGGTCAAAAGAGAACTAGACTTGGATTTAAGGGACTTACGTTAGAATCCAGTGCCTTGTTAGCCATGTAACCGCCAACAAATTACTTAATCTTAATTCAGTATCCTCAATTATAAAATGGCAATAATAATAACAGGGATGATGATGTAAGAATTAAATGAGTTTATATCATAGTATCTGGAGCAGAGGCTGAGACAGATGCTCAGCAGACATGAATGTTTGCATAAAAGAGGAAAGGGTGACTTGAGAGAATAAAGTGCTGTGTGGGAAGCTTTTGAATGGGGGAAAGAAGGAAGATGAGGCAGGTGGAAGTGCGGTAGCAGGGAAGAGCAGATTAATAATCATTAAAAAACAGATGATGGGATGAAGGGAAAGGATGAAGGGTGGGCAATTTCCAGACACATTGAAATGCTGAGGGAACAAGGACAGAGGACTCACCTGCTGACATGCCATCTGGAGCTGCAAAATCCAGAGACAATAAGTTAGTATCTGACCCCAGCCTTCTGCATACCTGAAGACTGGGATCTGGTTATGATGCTGAGGTCCACATCCATGGAGTTTAAAGGGCCAACCATCTTTTCAGGACTCTGTTTAAGGGAGAGAAGGAGCTTCTCTCCTTCCTCTGCTGTCCCTCCTTTACCCTCTAGGAAAATCCAGCTTGATAGCAAGGACCAGACTTTCAGTCCGGCTTCCTCCTTAGATGATGCCCAATCCCCCTCCTTAGATGATGCCCAACCCCCCTATCCAGCTCGTCCTCCCTACAGAATCCCTGGGAAATGACCCACAGTTTGCTCATAACCTAGAAAAAGTCAGCAATAAAACTGTCAACTCTCCCTCACCAGCCACTCCCCCAATCTGTTCTGGCCCCTTCAAGGGGGCTGGTAACTCTACTTACAGAAAAGCAGCAGAGCTATCCACAGCAGGGCAGGGGCTCCCATGGGAATAGTAGGCATCTTCTCCGTGGCCTCCAACTGAGCTGCAGAGATCCAAGGCCTTAGAATAAACTTGAAAGTGAAAAGCAGAAGGAAATGTTCTCTGTGTCATATCTGGTTAACGCATCAGCTGCACCTAAGTTTGCTTCCTTCTCTGGAGATAACATTCAGAGTGGTGCCTAAAAGGGCAATTTTATATATATAGTTGTAAAATCATTTACTGATTTTCTTCTTCTTTTTTTGTTTGCACTGCACAGCATTCAGGATCTTAGTTCCCCAATCAGGGATTGAAACCATGCCCCTTGCAGTGGAAGTGGATGCACAGTCTTAACCACTGGACCACCAGGGAGGTCTCCAGGACAATTTTTACTTACCCCCATACTCTCCATTACACCTTTGTGTACACACCTGGAATCTAGTGGGAGAGGGGCAGAGGGGGCACACAGGAACAAAACTTTCTTAAACTGTCAAAGTATAGTTATTTTGTTTGCAACTTAGAAAAGTGGGGTGCAGAGGAGAGAAGAATAAAAATAAGTTAATTATTCACCTAATATAGGTCAGCTGCTGCTGCTGCTAAGTCGCTTCAGTTGTGTCCAACTCTGTGCGACCCCATAGACGACAGCCCACCAGGCTCCCCCATCCCTGGGATTCTCCAGGCAAGAATACTGGAGTGGGTTGCCATTTTCTTCTCCAAATATAGGTCAGGCACTATGCTAAATACACCTTATACTTCATTCATTTCTCAAAATAATTCTATGAAGATATACCATCATTATCTACATTTTATAGAAAGGAAAATTGGAGCTTAGAGAGGTAAAGTCATTTATCCTAGAGTACTCCCTAGTAAATGGCTAATTTGGGACTGAAACATTTGAAAAATCGAATCCTAGAGTAAAATTCACAATCATGATTACTGTTTATGCATGTCTATAAGTATGGCCAGAATTCTAGCTGAAATTCTGTTGTGGTTCTCCAGAGTTACCAACCCTCTTGTTACCTAATTTCCTGCTGATCCATTAGTGCACAAATCCACAAATTTTCATCTGCTTCCTATGACCCACTGTCCGACCAGCCAAATTGGAGATATTTTTGGAGGCTCCTTCTCTCCATGGGTCCTGATGAGGTCTACAACACAGGAAGGCAGATGTTAAACCATAACTTAAAGGGATCTCAGTAATATAATTTATTTTATTTTATTGCTCCAGCTTTTGTCCATTTTTATGTTTCAAATCCTCTAGCCTGATCACCCTTTCTCCTTTAAATCCACATCTGTTTTCTTCCCTCCTGGACCTCAATGAGTAATTCTTTTCTTTTTAACTCTAGGTCAGAATTAGTCACCTTCTTCCAGGATTTGATATTGATAATGACACTGGAGATAACATCTCCATAAATATCTCCATTGGCTTGCCCTCCACAAAGTTTTTTTCATGTGTGGTATTATTATTTGGGCCTTGCCAAAACTCTGAAATAGCAGAGGCAATATGAAGTCAGCAAGGCCCCATTCTATCATGCCAGCTTTTCCATACAGACTGTTTTATTTTTTTAATATATATAATTATACTTATTTTTGTATGTATTCTTGGCTGTGCTGGGCCTTCTTGCTGCATGTGTTTTCTCTAGTTGTGGCAAGCAGGTCTACTCTGTAGTTGCAGTGCGTGGGCTTCTCATTGCGGTAGCTGCTCTCATTGTGCAGCACGGCCTATAGGGCATTCAGGCTTCAGTAGCTGCTGCCTATGGGCTCAGTAGTTGCAGTTCCTGGGCTCTAGCGCACAAGCTCAACAGTTGTGGCTTAGTTGCTCCTCAGCACGTGGGCTCCTCCCGGACCAGATATCAAACCTATCTCTCCTGCATTGGCAGGAGTACTCTTTACCACTGAACCACCAGGGAAACCCCACCAACTGTTGAATTAAGACGAATGAATTAAATATAAAGTCGCTGCACATAAAGATCTAACCAAAGCTTTCAGCTTCTCTGAAACTAGAGAATATGGGTCTACAGATTCCTAAACAGAAAGTTTCAGATAAGAAAGATGCTGACTGGTCCCAGGTTGTGCAATATCTTAGTGACAGATCTTTAAAGAAAGCAAAGAGTTAATCTGGAAAGTGTAAGTATTTATGTGATTAGGGTTTACCTATAAAACAGAGACAATGATGATATCTAGATCATGTCTTTATTATGAGGTTTAAGAAGATAATAAATGTGTAAAATGCATTGAACAGCATCTGGTATGTAAAAGATGCTCTGTAAATCTATTTTTCCCCTCCTTTATTGTTGTTGTTGTTGTTCAGTCGCTAAGTCAGGTCTGACTCTTTGTGACGCTATGGACTGCTGCGCGCCAGGCTTCTCTGTCCTTCACTATCTCCAGGAGTTCACTCAAACTCATGTCCATTGAGTCAGTGAGGTCATCCAACTGTCTCATCCTATATTGCCCGCTTCTCCTCCTGCTCCCAATTTTGCCTAGCATTAGGGTCTTTTCCAATGAGTTGGCTCTTCCCACTAGTTGGTCAAAGTATTGGAGCTTCAGCTTCAGCATCAGTCCTTCCAATGAATATTCAGGGTTGATTTCCTTTCAGATTGATTGGTTTGATCTTATTGCAGTCCAAGGGACTCTCAAGAGTCTTCTCCAGCACCACAACTTGAAATCATCATTTCATCCGTTTTCAACTTTCTTTATGGTCCAACTCTCACATCCATACATGGCTACTGGAAAAATCATAGCTTTGACTATACAGACCTTTGTCAGCAAAGTGATATCTCTGCTTTTTAATACACTATTTAGGTTTGCCATAACTTTTCTTCCAAGGAGCAAGAGTATTTTAATTTCATAGCTATAGTCACCATCCACGGTGATTTTGGAGACCAAGAAAATAACACCTGTCACTGTTTCCATTGTTTCCCCATCTATTTGCCACGAAGTGATGGGACTGGATCCCATTTATTACCATTGCTCAATAAAGACTCAGGAGAAACATGCATTTCAACAGGACTAAGGCTATGGTTTTTCCAGTGGTCATGTATGGATGTGAGAGTTGGACTGTGAAGAAAGCTGAGTGCTGAAGAATTGATGCTTTTTTTAAATTTTTTTATTTTTAAACTTTACAATATTGTATTGGTTTTGCCAAATATCGAAATGAAAGAATTGATGCTTTTGAACTGTAGTGTTGGAGAAGACTCTTGAGAGTCCCTTGGACTGCAAAGAGATCCAACCAGTCCATCCTAAAGGAGACCAGTCCTGGGTTTTCATTGGAAGGACTGATGCTAAAGCTGAAACTCCAATACTTTGGCCACCTCATGTGAAGACTTGACCCATTGGAAAAGACTCTGATGCTGGGAGGGATTGGGCGCAGGAGGAGAAGGGGATGACAGAGGAGGAGATGGCTGGATGGCATCACCGACTCGATGGACATGAGTTTGAGTGAACTCCGGGAGTTGGTGATGGGGAAGGAGGCCTGGTGTGCTGCGATTCATGGGGTCGCAAAGAGTCAGACACGACTGAACTGAACTGAACTGAAGGCAATCAGCAAATACATAGGATGTTTTCCATGATAACCAGTATGTTGCTCTGCTGCTGCTGCTAAGTCGCTTCTGCTGCTGCTGCTGCTAAGTCACTTCAGTCGCGTCCGACTCTGTGCGACCCCATAGACGGCCGCCCACCAGACTTCCCTGTCCCTGGGATTCTCCAGGCAAGAACACTGGAGTGAGTTGCTATTTCCTTCTCCAATGCATGAAAGTGAAAAGTGAAAGTGAAGTCCCTCAGTTGTGTCCGACTCTGTGCGACCCCATGGACTGCAGCCTACCAGGCTCTTTTGTCCATGGGATTTTCCAGGCAAGAGTACTGGAGTGGGGTGCCATTGCCTTCTCTGAACCAGTATGTTATGCCGATAAAATTTATGTAAGTAATCTCACTCCTCCCCACAGTGATGAAGAAGAGAGTATTATAGGAAAGAACAGAATGGACAAAATTGTTTGGGGAAGAGGAGGAGAAAGAAATGGGGAAGATGCAATTTTTTGAGGTGCTGTCAGAAGGCAGTACATATTTGAAAATACCAAGATCCTAAAAGAGACAAAGATGGAATCTGTTTCAGCACTTTGTTGAGAGTTTGTCCAGGAGAGTTACCAGATATTTTTTTACCCTAGGACAGTGATTCTACATTAAAATTATCCTTCAGAGACAGTCACTTTACTGTGACTCGAAAAGTCTATTTTAAAGCCTCCCCCAAGTCTTCAGTTATTCCCTGCTTGAATGGGAGGTGGACTGGAATTCAAGATGTACTAGTTCTTACTATGGAGAGAATAAGGTTTGTCGTTGATACACTATTTTCATTTCCTCCACCATCCTAAAGCAAAGCTTCAGTGTCCAGCAGTGAAATGAAGGTAGTATTTTGGTAGCAGTAATAGCAATGATTTTACCAATTCAACTAAAGAAGTTCATTAAAGCTTAAAAACAAACCAAGCCACCCATCCTCAACTCACACAACAACAACAACAAAATCAAAAATATCAACATCAGGAAGAATAAACTATATCCTGATTCCCATACTATAAAACCACAGGTACCCAAAGGAACAAAATGAGAATTCAGAAGGTACAAATAAACACAAGATTACATCATAGTTCTGCTCTACCCTAACATAACTGGTTGATTCACCAGTCAAGTCCCACACATCCTTTATCTTATTACCTGCCTGTAGATATCAGAAACCTGTGCTCACTGGGACCCATAGATTTTTGTCCTAATCTCACTTCTTATAATAAGCATTGAATCCAGATATTCATGTGTTCAACACTCATTAACAACATCTCTGTCCCAAATTTTGATCCATTATTGGTTTTCAGAAACCTTAGTGGTTTGGGTGTTTTTTGGTGTCTTTTTTTTTTTTGCCTTACTGCACAGCATGCAAGATCTGTTTTCCAGTGAGAGATTGAACCCAGGCTCACTGCAGTGGAAGCACAGAGTCTTAGCCACCGGACCACCAGGGAAGTCCTCCAAACTTTTATCTGTTCTTCACTTTGTAGCAGTGGGGAATTGAAACTCAACTGGCCATGAATGAACTATTAGGATCTACTCATTGTAAGGTGTCCAGATGAGGCATCTTTGTGGCACCTTGTAGACAGGGAACAGTCTGAACCATAAGGTGCACTCAAGCAAATGTGACCTTTGCCTTATAAAAATTATGTTCCAGCCAAGAGACCTAGAGGGCCTCTGACTTGCCTTTCTGCCTCCAACAGATACAATCAGTAAGTGACCTGATCTTTCCTTCAGAATAGACAGAACAGAATTATAAGCCTGCTGAGGAAGATACCTAGGAAGAATGGTAATGTAAAAAAAACAAAAACAAAAATGAATGCTGGACTATTATATTAAATTAAAAATTAAAAGAAAAAAATTATTATCCAGGAATATTTTATTTTTTATTATTATTATTATTATTTTTTACTTTTTAAATTTTTTTTAAATTTTACAATATTGTATTGGATTTGCCATAGATCAACATGCATCTGCCACAGGTGTAAAGAGATTAAGTGTAAGACAGATTAGGTATCCAGGCTCTGAACAGGCCCTGGAGTTTGATTCTCAGCTCAGATCACATATTGGTTACCTGGCTCTCCACAAGTTACTAAACCTCTCTGTGACTCAGCATCTTCTCTGGTTAAATGTGGATAGTGGCAGCATTTGTTGTTGAGGGTATTAAATGAGTTAATATAGTAAAAGCTTTATAAGAGAGGCTGGCAGATAGTAAATGCTGTGTATGATTTTATTACTGTTATTACAATCATTTTCTTAGGATCCTTTAGACTTTGGAGCAGCAGAGAGAAACTCTTTCTGTCCACAGGAAAATGAGCAGGAAAGGCTACTGGTCTGGAAGGCAGTGCATCCCGGATCACATAGGAGTGATTGTACCTCAAGGAGACCCTTCCTCCACTCACAGGTGAGGGGATAGAGGAGAGAAGTTGCTCTGTGGGAGTCCTGAGAGCATTCCCAGGTGTGGTTCTAGACAAAGTCCAGTTTTGCAGAGTCAGCCCTCAAGCCATATGTAGTGTAGGCTAGGTTTATTTTACCCTTCCTTACGGAATTACATAGTTAAAAATGGTAACAACTCTTTTTTAAAGGAATCCCTTTTAGGCTGTTAGCAGATAAAGAGAAGAGGTCTTAGTCCAGCCAAGGATATTTGCATTTTAATAAGTAACTTTTGGAAGCTGGGAGGAGTAGCTTGTTGCTTGTCTCAGTGATGAGTGTGCAGGATGCATTTTTAGCATTTAGTAGGCAACCCAATGTCCTGTAATACCCAGGGCAGCCTTGCATAATATAAAGAATTGTTCTGCCTTTACACTGTTTTCAAATGTCCAGCCAGGTATTTTATAATTATTTGAGCCTTGAATCTATTTGACAAACAATGCAAAGCATTTTTACATTTTTTCATATATTCTGGATTCTATAGGAAAGAAACTATTGTGTCCTCTGATGGAAGATTATTCTTGTGTCACTTGTAAACTGGCTTTGCCTCTTGGTGAATGTCATAACCAAGTCAAAGTTTGGGAAGAGGGATGATTTACTATTACTAGCAGTAAATAGGGAGATCTTTCCCAAAGCAGTATCTCCCAGAAGATCAAAATCAGGGAAGTTTTAAGCTAAGGGTACATATATATTCATGAAAGGGCTTGAGCAGAAGAGAATCAGCATACAATTGGGGTCAGGGTTGAGTACAAGCTTTAGCTGATTGAAGTCAAGAGGGTCAGCATCATCATTCTGTCCTCCACCTTGGTTACTGCAGAACTCAAAGACCATATCAGATTGTTATGTATATCCCTCAAGGAGGAACTAGAACCCTGTCTAATAGCTGAACTCTTGTTTCTTGACTGCTTTTCCTTTGTTCTTACATTCCCTTACTTAAGATCACTGATTAGTGAGACCTGTGGAAGGGTAAATATTGTGACCAGGCTTAGATCACAAAATGGCTTCTCACGTTAAGAAAGTCAAGCCTGGTTCTCTTTCTCCAGGGATCCCCTACACTATCTGCTTACATTTGGTTTTCCTAGAAAAGCATCCTTGGATCATTCACTGTTTCCCCAAATCAGATCACCAAGAGCCACACTGTTCCTGATCATTGTATTGTTACCAGATTAGTCAGCTAGACCCCACCAGGATCCTAGCCATCCCTTGTCTTAGCCAGGGAGGTTCTTTTTCTGCTTGGATCTGTGCTGCCAATAAGGAAACTGATGTTGAGATTAGAACAGCATCAGCTTTATTCAATGGTCAAAGAATGAAGAAGCAAGAACTTGGCTCACAAATCAACTTCTCAACCTAATTTAGACAGAGAAACCATATATGTAAGAGGGTCAAGGTAAAAGGGAAGGAATTGGAAAGTGTGGGAGGAATATTCATAAGTAATCCAAGCACAGGGGTGTGGTTTGGACCTGAAACTGATGCAGCACTCCTGTTCAGTCCTTGTATGGGCTTTTCCAGTTGTTAACTGTCATGGCACCTATGGGTGTGTCACTTAGCATATGCTAATATATTACAATGAGCATATAATGAGACTCTAGGACCACTTCTATGGACCACTAGAAGTCAAATCTGCTGTCTTGGGCCTAGTTGGTTCTAATCAGTTCTTGCTTTTCTCTTTGCAGCTTCCTTCTGAAACTTAGATAAGAAGGGCAGAGGTATGACTCTTGGGCAACAGCTTTGGTAACAGTATCACCAATACCTCACTGCTGGATAGGGCTACATTTATAGCTGTCACATTTATCATGGATATACTTGCTTACTGTAAGTTATTTCATTTTATTTCTTTTTTATATTAAGACTAGGAACTATATTGATTTTAAAATATATGTGTGTGCATAGGTAGGAGTCATGGATCCAGTTTCAGGTACCTGAAACTTCCTCAATTTGGAGCATCTTCCTTAAAAAGGTGATTAGAAAATTATGAATATAATATTAGGTATTAGAATGACTATTTATCTAAAATAAGAAAACAAACTCAACAAATTGCAAAGTATAAAAGCTGGAAAAAGACATCAGTATTATATAATCCAGAAATACTTTTCCTACCTATCTTTACAACATACTCTGCTCTCTTCTTCATTGGACAGTGATATCACAATATCACATTTTACAGAATGTTGGGAAGGAAGAAATTTTCCTCTACCCTTCTTGGTTGTTCAGGCTGGTCTGAGAAATAAATTGACATGAGAGAGATTAATAGGAGAAAATCAAACAAAGTTTAACGTTGTGTAGACATGGGAGGCCCGGTGGGCTGCAGTCCATGGGGTCGCTCAGTCGGACACGACTGAAGCGACTTAGCAGCAGCAGCAGCAGCAGACATGGGAGGAACCCAGGAGAACTGAGTAACTCATGAAAAGGGCAGAAGCCCTCACCTAAAATACCACCCTCAGCTAAAGACAAAAAAGGTTGTGGAGGGTGGAGGGAGTCAATTGTGGAAGATTACCTGGAAAAGCACAGTAAAAAAGGGTAAGGTTGTTATGCAGATTTAAGTCTGTGCCTTCTCCATTAATAAGAATCTCTAGAGATTTGGTCATCCTCTTCTTCCTGTTTCAGAGAGGGAGACAGACTTACAGATGGAGATTTCCCTTATAACCGTTTCCTAAAAAAGATTAACTTCTATCTGGTTTTCAGAGTTTTCCCCCTGTTTTCTATCAGAAAATAACCAACTTAAAATACTTAATCTGCCAAAGAGACATATTTGGGGGTGGCAATTTTTGCTTCTCTACAAGATAAACTAGAAATATAATTCATTCTTTGGCATCACTTATCTGCATTTATTTTCTATTATTGATAGTTGGGGTGCATGGAAAATGTGGTTGCCAAGGAGTAATTAATATTAAGTTTACACAGGAAAAGAGCATTATTTGGAGTTAAGAATCGTGATTCCGGAGACAGAGATTTGGGTATAACCTAAGGAGTGTTCCAGGGAAGAGAAAGAGTCAGGGGCTTGTAAAGATAAAAGCTACAATGGTGCTAAATTGTCTAGCAAGAATTGTGACGGACTCTGAAGCAAGTCAGGCAATATTTGTGCTTACAGAATCACATGTTGTTTTAGAGCAAGGGTTCCATAAGTATCTTGAGAGGACAATAGTGCAAAATGATAGATTCCATTCAGACTGAAACAGGCATAAGTCCCACTTCCTCAGTGGCTTCCTGACTCCATCTGAGAAAACTGTTTTAGCAATAGTGACTCCATTTCCCTTTTTCTTTCACACCATTCACATGAGTAGCTCCACTCTTTGTAGTACTGCTGCAGGTTTGAGCTTTACAAACACAGAAATTATGATTAATTCTATACTGCTTTATCCCCATCAAAAAAAGACAAAATCATCACAGTGTGCTTATAATTTTGTATTCTACATTACTGAGTAGATTCCTGATAGGAGATAACTTCCATTTTCACTAGATGGGGGAATGAACAAAATCCTCTGCCTACAATTTTACACGCATCTGATGCTTAGAAAAATATTTTGACAAGATTAACTTCTGACTCCAGATATTTCAACCTTGTCTTCCTTCACTGACCACAAATTTCCAATGCCAAATACTGGAGGATGCATTCAAGCTGCATCGTGACCTTTGTCCCTCCACCTTTGTGTCCTGAAGTCAGGAGAGCTGGCTGTTGGTGGAGTTTTCTTGATGGCCATTTCTCAGGCTGGCTTGAGGTACTTTCCCATGCCTGGAAGTGATGATGAATCATGTGCATCTATTATACTGAACCAGAACTAAACAAATCCTCAACTCAAGTTCATCTTGTCTGTATTCCAAAAGCTTTCTGCAGCTACTCTCATGCTGCCAATAAAAAAGAAAGTATGACAGAGAGAAATCTGATGGGGAAAAGACAGTGGTCTTATCCAAATGTAGCTAAAATATATTACTTTTGCAAATGTTACAGAAACATATGATCTCTTCCAGCACCTGCTGATAGATTGGAAAGTGCAGAAAGAATAAAATATGATTCCTGAGTTTTCAGCTCTAATCATTGGGTAAATGTTGATACCATTTATTATATGGTGAAATCTGAGAAAGTACCAGATTTAGGAAGGAAAATCAAGTCTTCTGTTTTGGGAATATTGTAGATTGAAGTATCTTTGTGATATCGAAGTGTTTATGCTGAGAAGCAATGTGAGGACTAGAGACATAAATTTGAAAATCATTGGCAAATTTATAAAGCCACTGGGAATAAGATGAGGTCAGCTAAAGAGAGAGGAAGAGTAGCTAGAAAACAAAGATGATCCCAGGACAGAGCATAAAGAATTCCAATATTTAGAAGAGGGGTAGAAAGGGAAGAGCCAGAAAAAAGACTAGAAGAAACAGCCAGGAAAGTGGGATACATCTCAGGAAATTCAATCTCAGTCACTAAAACTGAAGGATATAGTTCTAGTGGAAATTATTGATTATAGAATCTTGTTGAGAGGTAAAATAAGAGAATAAAATTATTCTTTGGATTTAGCAATATGGAAAACTTGGGGATCTTAACAAAAGCAGTTTCAGTGGATTAGTATGTGCAGAAGCAAGGTTGAAGGATGTTGAAAAGTAAATAAGTGAGAACGTAGAGACAGCATGTGTAGAACACTTTCTGTGTTTTGCTGTGGAAGGGTGATGTAGGAGGATGTGGGGTCAAGAGAGGGTTTGGTTTTTATGTTGTTTTTGTTCAGTCGTGTCTGACTCTCCACGACCCCATGGACTGTAGCATGCCAGCCTTCCCTGTCCCTCACCATTTCCCAGAGTTTGCTGAAGTTCATCATGTCCATTGCATTGGTGATGCCATCCAAACATCTCATCCTCTGTTGCCCTCTTCTTCTCCTGCCTTCAATTTTTCCCAGCAGAAGGGTCTTTTCCAATGAATCAGCCAAAGTATTGGAGCTTCAGCTTCAGCATCAGTCCTTCCAATGTGTATTCAACATTGATTTCTTTAAGATTGACTGGTTTGATCACCTTGCTGTCCAAGGGACTTTCAAGAGTCTTCTCCAGCACCACAGTTCAAAAGCATCAACTCTTTGACCTCTGCCTTCTGTATAGTCCAGCTCCCAGAACCCTACATGACTACTGGAAAGACCATAGCCTTGACTAGACGGACCTTTGTTAGCAAAGTGATATCTTTGCTTTTTGGATTTTATAAGAGAGGCTAGATCATATTTGTTAGCTGATAGGAAGCAGGGCAGGTAATGAGGGAAGACAAAGTTAAATAGTTGAAAGAGTTAAGTCCTTGAATGGCCAAAAAGGGAGAAATGGTGTCACTCTTTCAATTCAATTAGAAGATCTCAAACACAACACAGGTGTTTCTGCTATAACGTCATATGCATTTATTTTTAAAAGTCCTTGCATTCTGCAAAAACACACACTAAAAATAACAAGTTTTGGGGGAGAAAAATGTTGTGGCAGATCATTCAAATCCTATAACCAGAGCACTAACAAAAACATTAGCATTTCTACTAAATAAATTAAATGGTTAAAAGGATATGTTAAATTTCTAAATAATGAATAAAATCAACAATAGACATAGGGTTTGATCTTCTTCAAAGATAAAGGTAGGTTGATGGAAGAATGCCACAGGGAGAAAGTGCGTGCAAGCCAGAGAAAACTATGTAAGAACAGTCTCAAGACAGACATGCGGTAAAGCTAAGCCAAGAAGAAAACCTTTAAGTGAATGACTTTTGTGTAGGGTATTCTGTTCCTTGCTGTGCTTCAGTGCGCTAATAAGATCTATGTTCAGCTACTATTCCTTGACAATAATAAAAAATTAACATGCTCAGAAAAATCTTGTATGAACTAACTCCCACATTATACTGACATTATGCCTTGGTTTACCAATAGTATGTGGAATATTTGCATTTCAGAAACATCCAGTGTATCACAGAAACTGTATTTCTTGACTTGTTCAGCAGCTGTTACATGTATAGCAATCTACTGAATACTGTGCAGGATCAAAGATGCAAAAAATGTAGGTCCCTCTAACTATAAGCACAACCTTCGCCCTAGAACTCAGTTATGCCACACACTCTAAACCTTTACACAAGACAAAACAATAGTTTAGTCACCAAGCAGAGCCAAAGACCTGTAGTTACTCCTCAAGAGTCATAGATAATATTCTGAGCTGTATCTTGTGAGTTGCTTTTTAGACACTGAAGCCCCTCACCAGGTGGAAGAAGGTGACTTGCATGAGGAGAGGATGACTACATGATGACCAGACAAAAGCTGTGACATAAGCCACTCCACACAGTTCTGAGAACAGTCCCCAAGAAGTGGGAACAAATGCTGAAACTAGAGTTTAACGGTACTCAGAACAACTAAAGAGGATGCTGGCCAGACTACCACATCACTGATATCAAGATAACTGTCAGAACTGACTGTGCCACCCTGTCCCCTCCCTCCTCCCACACAACCCTGAAACACCCCTTTAAAAACTTCTGTCCCCTGAGCCGCAATTTGAAGTTGACCCTCAGACACGAGTCCACCTTCTTTCCCGGTTGCCAGCATCTGAAATAAAGCTACCTTTCCTTTCCTACTAACCCCTGTCCCTCAAGAACTGGCTATCAAGCGGCAAGCAGCCAGACCTGGGTTCAGTAACATAACCACATTTGACTTTGTCAAAATCTTGATTTCCACAGGCAGAAATAAAAAAGGAAAAATTATAATGTGTTTCAATAAAAATAATAAACATGTTCAGTTCAGTTCAGTTCAGTCGCTCAGTCATGTACGACTCTTTGCGACCCCATGAATTGCAGCACGCCAGGCCTCCTTGTCCATCACCATCTCCCAGAGTTCACTCAAACTCACGTCCATCGAGTTGGTGATGCCATCCAGCCATCTCATCCTCTGTCGTCCCCTTTTCCTCCTGCCTCCAATCCCTCCCAGCATCAGAGTCTTTTCCAATGAGTCAACTCTTCGCATGTAGCAATATTAATAACTATTAACATTTACTGAGAACTTATTCTATATCAGAGTGATTTAACCCAATTAATACACACAGGAACCCTATGAAGTGGATACCCTTAGCATCCTGATTTCCATGAAGTAGAAAGATCATACAACTATTGAATGACAAAGCCAGAATTTGAAGCTTAGAGATTTGAAGAGCTAGGTTCTTTAAAATGGGGAAGGAAGGCATTCAACACGGTGCTCAAATACTTTTCCCACCACATGTGTGCTTATTGAATCATTCCCTGTCCCTCCAAAAAATTGAGAACTCATGGTCATCTTTTGCCTTAAAGCTTACGAAGCATTATTCTAGAAGAGTGTCTAATGTTGCTAGAGCTTACAGGAGAAGTCCAAAAAGAAGTGATGGACCTGAGAGGGGGTGTGCTAGGAGTTCCTGTTTATTGTCAACATTCTGTGTGGCAAAGCTAAACAAAGGTCCCAGGGGTTAGGTGAGAAAAACAGAAGGCTGTAGAGGCATGCTATCTTACCTGTCTTCCTCTGCTAACAAGAGGCTGAGGGGGACTCCAATAGTAAGAGGTTGTGGAGTGGGCTGCCTGTATTGAAAGCAGAAGCAGATTGAACCTTGCTAGATAGATAATTGGAATTGTGCAGACCAATGAACACAGGTCCTTCTGGAAAGCCTAGAGGTACTCCTGTGAGAACACCTACTTTTGAATAACTAACAAATGAAAAAGAAAAATCAACAATGCTAAAAAAAAATAGTGACAACTAATGAAAAGGGGCGGTCCCAGAGGCAGTGGGTTGTGGTTCCAGTTCCGCCGTGGAGACACGTGAAGGAAAAGTGCATGGACAAGCCTGGGCCAAAGTTGGACAGTCGGGCTGAAGCCTGTTTTGTGAACTGTGTTGAGCGCTTCATTGACACAAGCCAATTCATCTTGGATTGACTGGAATGGATGCAGAAATCCAAGCCAGTCTTCTCAGAAAGCCTTTATGACTGACCTCAGCATTACCTCTTTGGAAAAGGAAGGAGCCATGGCTGTGCGGGCGCAGGAGGGCCTAGAGGAGGTATCCCACGTTGAAGATCAGGAAGGGCAGCAGTGAGGAGATACCGCTTGTCCAAGGTTAGGAGCATTGGCTGCGCTTTGCTGGAGCAGCCGTGAAGAGATACCCCACGCCCAAGGTAAGAGAAACCCAAGTAAGATGGTAGGTGTTGCAAGAGGGCATCAGAGGGCAGACACACTGAAACCATACTCACAGAAAACTAGTCAATCTAATCACACTAGGACCACAGCCTTGTCTAACTCAATGAAACTAAGCCATGCCCGTGGGGCAACCCAAGATGGGCGTGTCATGGTGGAGAGATCTGACAGAATGTGGTCCACTGGAGAAGGGAATGGCAAACCACTTCAGTATTCTTGCCTTGAGAACTCCATGAACAGTATGAAGAGGCAAAAAGATAGGATACTGAATGAGGAGCTCCCCAGGTCAGTATGTGCCCAATATGCTACTGGAGATCAGTGGAGAAATAACTCCAGACAGAATGAAGGGATGGAGCCAAAGCAAAAAGAATACCCAGCTGTGGATGTGACTGATGATAGAAACAAGGTCTGATGATGTAAAGAGCAATATTGCATAGGAACCTGGAATGTCAGGTCCATGAATCAAGGCAAATTGGAAGTGGTCAAACAAGAGATGGCAAGAGTGAGTGTCGACATTCTAGGAATCAGCGAACTCAAATGGACTGGAATGGGTGAATTTAACTCAGATGACCATTATATCTACTACTGAAGGCCGGAATCCCTCAGAAGAAATGGAGTAGCCATCATGGTCAACAAAAGAGTCTGAAATGCAGTACTTGGATGCAATCTCAAAAACGACAGAATGATCTCTGTTCATTTCCAAGGCAAACCACTCAATATCACAGTAATCCAAGTCTATGCCCCAACCAGTAACACTGAAGAAGCTGAAGTTGAACGGTTCTATGAAGACCTACAAGACATTTTAGAACTAACACCCAAAAAAGATGTCCTTTTCCTTATAGGGGACTGGAATGCAAAAGTAGGAAGTCAAGAAACACCTGGAGTAACAGGCAACTTTGGCCTTGGAATACGGAATGAGGCAGGGCAAAGACTAATAGAGTTTTGCCAAGAAAATGCACTGGTCATAACAAACACCCTCTTCCAACAACACAAGAGAAGACTCTACACATGGACATCACCAGATGGTCAACACCGAAATCAGATTGATTTTATTCTTTGCAGCCAAAGATGGAGAAGCTCTATAAAGTCAACAAAAACAAGACCAGGAGCTGACTGTGGCTCAGATCATGAACTCCTTATTGCCAAATTCAGACTTAAATTGAAGAAAGTAGGGAAAACCACTAGACCATTCAGGTATGACCTAAATGAAATCCCTTATGATTATACAGTGGAAGTGAGAAATAGATTTAAGGGCCTAGATCTGATAGATAGAGTGCCTGATGAACTATGGAATGAGGTTCGTGACATTGGACAGGAGACAGGGATCAAGACCATCCCCATGGAAAAGAAATGCAAAAAAGCAAAATGGCTGTCTGGGGAGGCCTTACAAATAGCTATGAAAAGAAGAGAAGTGAAAAGCAAAGGAGAAAAGGAAAAATATAAGCATCTGAATGCAGAGTTCCAAAGAATAGCAAGAAGAGATAAGAAAGCCTTCTTCAGCGATCAATGCAAAATAATAGAGGAAAACAACAGAATGGGAAAGACTAGAGATCTCTTCAAGAAAATTAGAGATACCAAGGGAACATTTCATGCAAAGATGGGCTCGATAAAGGACAGAGATGGTATGGATCTAACAGAAGCAGAAGATATTAAGAAGAGATGGTAAGAATACAAAGAAGAACTATACAAAAAAGATCTTCACGACCCAGATAATCATGATGGTGTGATCACTGACCTAGAGCCAGACATCCTGGAATGTGAAGTCAAGTGGGCCTTAGAAAGCATCACTACAAACAAAGCTAGTGGAGGTGATGGAATTCCAGTTGAGCTATTTCAAATCCTGAAAGATGATGCTGTGAAAGTGCTGCACTCAATATGCCAGCAAATTTGGAAAACAGCAGTGGCCACAGGACTGGAAAAGGTGAGTTTTCATTCCAATCCCAAAGAAAGGCAATGCCAAAGAATGCTCAAACTACCACACAATTGCACTCATCTCACATGCTAGTAAAGTAATGCTCAAAATTCTCCAAGCCAGGCTTCAGCAATATGTGAACTGTGAACTTCCAGATGTTCAAACTGGTTTTAGAAAAGGCAGAGGAACCAGAGACCAAATTGCCAACATCCGCTGGATCATGGAAAAAGCAAGAGAGTTCCAGAAAAGCATCTATTTCTGCTTTATTGACTATGCCAAAGCCTTTGACTGTGTGGATCACAATCAACTGTGGAAAATTCTGAAAGAGATAGGAATACCAGACCACCTGATCTGCCTCTTGAGAAATCTGTATGCAGGTCAGGAAGCAACAGTTAGAACTGGACATGGAACAACAGACTGATTCCAAATAGGAAAAGGAGTACGTCAAGGCTGTATATTGTCACCCTGTTTATTTAACTTATATGCAGAGTACATCATGAGAAAAGCTGGACTGGAAGAATCACAAGCTGGAATCAAGATTGCCGGGAGAAATATCAATCACCTCAGATATGCAGATGACACCACCCTTATGGCAAAAAGTGAAGAGGAACTGAAAAACCTCCTGATGAAAGTGAAACTGGAGAGTGAAAAAGTTGGCTTAAAGCTCAACATTCAGAAAATGAAGATCATGGCATCTGGTCCCATCACTTCATGGGAAATAGATGGGGAAACAGTGGAAACAGTGTCAGACTTTATTTTTCTGGGCTCCAAAATCACTGCAGATGGTGACTGCAGCCATGAAATTAAAAGACGCTTACTCCTTGGAAGGAAAGTTATGACCAACCTAGATAGCATATTCAAAAGCAGAGACATTACTTTGCCAACAAAGTTTCGTCTAATCAAGGCTATGGTTTTTCCTGTGGTCATGTATGGATGTGACAGTTGGACTATGAAGAAGGTGAGCGCCGAAGAACTGATGCTTTTAAACTGTGGTGTTGAAGACTCTTGAGAGTCCCTTGGACTGCAAGGAGATCCAACCAGTCCATTCTAAAGGAGATCAGCCCTGGGATTTCTTTGGAAGGAATGATACTAAAGCTGAAACTCCAGTACTTTGGCCACCTCATGCGAAGAGTTGACTCATTGGAAAAGACTCTGATGCTGGGAGGGATTGGGGGCAAGAGGAGAAGGGGACGACAGAGGATGAGATGGCTGGATGGCATCACTGACTCGATGGACGTGAGTCTGTGTGAACTCCGGGAGTTGGTGATGGACAGGGAGGCCTGGCGTGCTGCGATTCACGGGGTCGCAAAGAGTCGGACACGACTTAGTGACTGAACTAAACTGAATGAAAAGGGGACATTACTGTATCTGCATCTCCATTTATAGGGTGGTGTTCATTTCAGAAATAGCAGCAACAACAAAACAAGGAGCTGATAGCTGATACACTGTGGATAATTGCTTTTCATTCTCCATTCTCTCTTCTCACCTTTCAGGAAGGAAGACGATGATGTTCGGAGGAAAGGGGACTGTGTGGTCATCACCCTTCACTTCCCAGTACATATCAAGACACTGGAGCCATAAGCCTATTCCATGCTTGGGGGAAGGTGGAAGTGTAGGGGCTGATGGAGACTGGAGAGAACTTCAAAGAAAATATAAATTTTGGAAATAAGAGGATTGTGTTTAATAACTCCAATGGTATAATTTAATAACAAAAAAGGGATTAGAAGTTTATGAAATTGGTCTAAAATGTCATCATGGGAGCCTGCTGCCCAACAGGCGTGGGGCTGCAGTAAGCGTTTTAGAAAAAAATTATGATTATACCTCACAAGTTGAGACTTCTTTCAAAACAGTTGTGTCTATGAAATGTAAAGGTTGGACTGCATGAACCGTAAGGTCTCCTCCACTTCTAACATCTGAGCCTTTTTTGGCAATTAGGATTGTAGGAGTTCAAGAAGCTAAGTCACTGGAACGGTGTGGCCCTATGGTGGTTTCCAAAGAGCAGTGATTCCCGCTGCCTGGTTGATGAGTCCTTCATTCTCCTGCCTGGTCTGCTAGGTTGATAGTTCAGGACAGTAACCTTGCCTTCTGTGATACTGTCTCAAAGCTGGCATAGGTGAAAAGAAAAAGCCACAGGAGGTGGTGGTAGATTTGAAAGTGGAAATCAAAGAAAGAAAGGAGTTTAAAGCAGAATACTGAAGGGATGGTGGGATTGATGATAACCATGGGACATCGGTTAGAAGTGACTTGAGGAAGAGATAAATGGTATTTTCAATTTCCTCTCAGTGGGGCTTCCCAAATGGTGCAGTGGTAAAAGAATCTGGCTGCCAATGCAGGAGATGTGAGTTTGATCCCTGGGTCAGGAATATCCCCTAGAGGAGGAAATGACAACATACTCCAGTATTATTACTTGAAAAATTCCAAGGACAGAGGAGCCTGGCAGGCTACAGTCCATAGGGTTGCAAAGAGTCAGAAATGACTGAGCACAGAAGCACACATCAGTTTTTATCCTAAGTCCCAAAGTAGAGAAAAATATCAAAGTTTTAAAATAGGAAAATACTTTAGAGAGAATTTAAATTTCTTTATTTAAGGATTGAGAAATCTGAACATCAAAGCATGGTTTGTGCAAGTTTTATATCTAAGCCATTCATCAGTGGCAAACACAGAGCTAAAGTATGGGGTTCTGTTTGTTTGTTTGTTTGTTTTGGCTGAAGGTTTAGGACTGAGAAAAGGATGAGAGACTGAGTGCTCTTATGGACTAATAACTCAATATGGGAGAAAGAGAGTGATGAAATGAATAAAGAAATGAACAAAAACATACCAGGCAGAGAATTAAATCAGAGTGATGTGGCTGAGTAGGTAGTTAATTTAGATATTTAGGTTAATCACAAACTGAAATGAAAAGAATGCAGTAGACTCTCTCTTAACAACCCCAAGTTCATTGACTCACTAGATTAAAAGGCATTCACTATCCCCTCTGTAAAACAGATGGACAAATGTATGTACTGTGCTTAGTCACTCAGTCATGTCTAACTCTTTGTGACCCCATGGACTGTAGCCCACCAGGCTCCTCTGTCCATGGGGCTTCTCCAGGCAAGAAAACTGGAGTGGGTTGCCATGCCCTTCTCCAGGGGATCTCCCCAACCCAGGAATTGAACCCAGGTCTCCTGCATTACAAGTGTATTCTTTACTGTCTGAGCCACCAAGGAAGCCCATATGCTAAATTACCCATATGCTAAATGGTAAGCTTCTCTGTTTAAATTTAGAAACACCAAGAGATAGTAATGGTATCACAGAATCAATGCTGAAGAAAATTTCAAGATGGGGAGTAATTAGCAGTGTTGAATGCATCAGAGTTATCAAGTAAGAGAAGAATCAAAAACAGCATTTGGCAATTAGGAAAACCTTGGTGTAGCTCCCATCATCCAGGGTTGTCTCAGCCATGCAAGCCCCAAATCTTAATGGTCAACTCACTAAAGCTGACCAGTCTCTGAGATGTTATTCAAACTCACAAGATAATTCAAAATGCCCATTCATTCATTTTTGATGGTTATTAATTCAGATCAGTCATCTCCAAATGGCTTTTGCTTCCTGGTGGATATAAGTAATTTAGTATATTAAAATGCACATCAGAAGGTTACTTATTGTTCCTGTAATACTCTGTTCTTACCTTATCAAAGCATGTGTCAAACTGTATACGAATTGCATTGTCTTGTTCCGCATCACATACAATGTATGTGTTTGATTGATTGCTCTTTACCCTGTGCTTAGCATGATGCAGAGCATGTTTAGATTTTCAATAAATATTTATTAGAGATATAAATGAGCAATTAACTCATTAATTTTTCTATAATGATGTTGCAACCTGATAAATTATCCTCTTCTTTCTTAGAGATAATTGCTTTTAAAAAAATATCTCTGGAAGAGTACTAAAGACATTCTAGACAACTCTTTTATCTCCAGTTGTTCATCTTTCATGGAATCACTAATCTTTGCATCTCTTTGACATACTCTTAAATGAATTCCTATGGTAATTAGTATCATAGAATATTTTCGTTTATAACTGATGTCCTGCCAGCCCTATTGAGATATATGACATATGTGAAAGATAGGGTCTACTAATCCTCTTTCTATATTCTATCCACAGGATATTTAACTATAAATTTAATTCACTGGAAGTGCAATATAATAAAGACAATAAATGAAAAAGAAGAAAATTTTTTGTGCAGCCTAATTCTGATCATGTCACATGTCATGAAGCTGAAGAAAGGGAGTCTTCCTCTGAGATATCTTTAAAGTCTGTTTGTGAACAAAACTTTAGACCTTTCAGAAAAAGTGAAATTGTTAGTCAGTCTGTCATGTCCAACTCTTTGTGACCCCAGGGACTGTAGCCACGGACAGGCCCTTCTGTGCACAGAATTCTCCAGGCAAGAATACTGCAGTGGGTAGCCATTCCCTTCTCCAGGGGATCTTCCTGACCCAGGGTTTAAACTTGGGCCTCTTGCATTTCAGGCAGGTTCTTTACTGCTTGAGCCACCAGAGAAGCCCAGACCTTTCAGAAATCACAAGCAATTTGACTGTCTATAGTACACCCATGGATATGTACTTGACTATATGGATTATTTTGAAATGTGTTACTCAGACTCTGTGGCCAGAATGAAAGGAAAATAAAAAATGCCAGATTCTTTAAATTATCCATCACTCTCTTTGCTTCAAATGCCATCATTTACTCCTTATTTCTAGAGTTTTTTCCCCCCCCACTTAGAGAATTTTTTTCTGAATTTGCTTCAGTTTGCAAATTTGCA
Organism: Bos indicus x Bos taurus; assembly: GCF_003369695.1. Classification (NCBI taxonomy): domain Eukaryota; kingdom Metazoa; phylum Chordata; class Mammalia; order Artiodactyla; family Bovidae; genus Bos; species Bos indicus x Bos taurus. The sequence continues at coordinate 10,451,983 of NC_040078.1, forward strand.
CACTCCCACCCTATGCTATATCTCTGCCATCTTATATCTCCACTAATTATGAGACATAGGCTTCCTGGATTGTGACTATTTATAGTCATATATCATCAACAAATCAAAAGTGAATGGTCTTTTTTCCCTGGATGTAATGGAATGCCCACTAGACTCAGAAACAGAAGACCCAGTTTGAATTTTGATTATACTCTGTTCTACCTTGTACTCTTGGCCTAACTGATGAAATAAACTTCTATACAAAAAAAAAAAAAAAAGTATATGGAATAAATGTAGAAGAAATGACTTGATTAGAAAAGCATTGTTTTCATCCACTAATAAAAAATTGATTTAGCCAAAAGTCATTAAAGATGAAATGATAAAAAATTGATGGGATCAATTTGAATAGAGCATCAGACTGTTGCTCCCTGAAACACTGATCAATTTAGCATTGCTGAGAGTAGTATAATCAAACAGTATATGCCTCCTGATGAGGGTTGCCAGATAAAATATGGGATGCTGAGTAAAATTTGATTTTCAGATAAATAATAATTTTTAATATAAATATGTCCCATGATATATTTGGGATATTCTTATCCTACAAAAGTTACTTGTTGTTTATTTAGAATTAACATTTAACTAGGTGTCTTGTATACGTTTTACTGGAAAATACCGAGGAAAGAAGAGCCTGGTGGACTACAGTCCATAAGGTTGCAAAGTGTTGAATACAAGTGTGCATTTGTATATGTATGTGTTAAATTTGATAATCCTACTTGATGTGGTGCAAGATTTTAATGTATATTATATAATCTAGCACAGCTATGTATAACTTATATATGGTTTAATGTAGTATAATACATTTTATAGTACATATGCTTCAGTTCAGTCCAGTTCAGTCACTCAGTCGTGTCTGACTCTTTGCGACCCCATGAATCACAGCACGCCAGGCCTCCCTGTCCATCACCAACTCCCGGAGTTCACTCAGACTCACGTCCATGGAGTCAGTGATGCCATCCAGTCATCTCATCCTCTGTTGTCCCCTTCTCCTCCTGCTCCCAAACCCTCCCAGCATCAGAGTCTTTCCCAATAAGTCAACTCTTCTCATGAGGTGGCCAAAGTATTGGAGTTTTAGCTTTAGCATCTTTCCTTCCAAAGAAATCCCAGGGCTGATCTTCAGAATGGACTGGTTGGATCTCCTTGCAGTCCAAGGGACTCTGAAGAGTCTTCTCCAACACCACAGTTCAAAAGCATCAATTCTTCAGTGCTCAGCCTTCTTCACAGTCCAACTCTCACATCCATACATGACCACAGGAAAAACCATAGCCTTGACTTCTAAATATTGTCAAATATCCCCTGGGGGCAAAATCATCCTCTTTTGAATATCTTTGATCTAGAGCATTCTGCCATTCTCCTCCCCACCACCCAAATCTTTTTCCATTTCATTGATAATTTAATAAATTTAACTTACCTCTAATTAAAACTTTAGAACTGACTTTCAATCTGCAGAAAACACGGGATATAGAAGAACAAATTAAATGATACAATGAGTAAATTGATATCCAAAAGTGAAATTTTAACCTGGTTTTTACACCTGTCAATGAAATGGAAAAAGATTTGGGTGGTGGGGAGGAGAATGGCATAACACTCTAGATCAAAGATATTCAAAAGAGGATGATTTTACCCCCAGGGGATACTAAACACTTTGTAACCTCACACAGCCATGGCCTCCCCCCTCATGCCCCTCTCCTGTCTCCAAAAAACAAAGAATTATGAGGCGTAAAATGTCAACAGTGCTTCTGGTTAGAAACCCTGGTCTAGACTAAAAAAGACCTTAAAGATTTACCAACCACATGTAATACATGATGCTCATTTAAGTCTTGAAACCATACTATAATATAGAGTACTTCAGTGATAGAAGGCAAGATAGCTATTTAAGAATAATTCTGTAGAAAAAAATTGCTATTTATATAGGAAAGATTCATAAGACATTGCTAAGAGAGAAAACAGGCTGCATATAAAGAATATGTATAACACAACCTCATGTTGTTAAAAAGAAGCACTGCTACAAAAATACTGTGCGTGTTAGTCACTCAGTCATGTTTGACTCTTTGAGACCCCAGGAACTATAACTCTCCAGGCTCCTCTGTCCATGGGGATTCTCCAGGAAAGAATACCGGAGTGGGTTGCTGTTCTCTCCTCCAGAGGATCTTCCCAACCCAGGGATAGAACCTGGGCCTCTTGCATTGCAAGCAGGTTCTTTACCACCTGAGCCACCAGGGAAGTCCAAAATAATACAAAAATAATAACCATTCCATTTTTGCCATAAACGTAAGCGTACATGTATAAACAGATACAAACATATAAATGCATATAAAAATAATCTGAAAACCAGTTATCAAAATATGTATAGTGTTGGGACTTCCCTGGTGGTCCAGTGGTTAAGAATCCATCTTGCAATGCAGGGGACAAGGGTTTGATCCCTGGTCTGGGAAGACCCCACATGCTGAGGACCAACTGAGTTCATGTGCTGCAACCGTTGAGCCTGTGCTCTAGAGACTCCAAGTCGCAGTTCCTAAGCCCTCGTGCAGCAGCGGCTGAAGCCTGAGTGCCCTAGAGCCCATGCTCCACAGCAAGAGAAGCCACCACAATGAGAAGCCTGTGCATCATAAGGAAGAGCAGCCCCCGCTCTCCACAATTAGAGAAAGCCCACAGGCAGCAATAAAGACCCCGTGTGCCCCAAAAAATAAAGTAATGAATTAAATATTTGAAAAAAATTCAGTGTTGGTATTTCTTAAGTTGGAGATCATAACTAATTTGCATTATCTTATTTTCCCTTTCTTGTGTTTATATACAGTGAACATACATCTATATTGCTATTTTAATCAGAGGGAAAATAGAATTATTTTAGAAAGAAAATTCTTAGAGTTGAAGATCCTTATGTCCATTCTCTTTTACACTGCTGTTGTTCAGCCGCTCAGTCATGTCCAGCTCTTTTCGATCCTATGGACTGCAGCACATCAGACTTCTCTGTCTTTCGCTATCACCCAGAGTTTGCTCAAACTCATGTCCATCAAGTCGGTGATGCCATCCAACCATCTGTCATCCCCTTCTCCTGCCTTCAATCTTTCCCAGCATCAGGGTCTTTTCCAGTGAGTCGGGACTTCCATCAGGTGGCCAAAGTATTGGAGCTTCAGCTTCAGCATCAGTCCTTCCAATGAATATTCAGGGTTGATATCCTTTAGGATGGGCTAATTTGATCTCTTTGCTGTCTCTCAAGAGTCTTCTCCAGCACCACAGTTTGAAAGCATCAGTTCTTCAGCACTCAGCCTTCTTTACTAAAATGGCTTCTCAAACAACTCCCAAGGATACAGATGAGTTCAGTGTCTCAATTGATGCAAACACAATTTGCCACGAAGATTCCACCCTGGCTTACTAGGGGCTTGAGAAGGTAACAGGAATAGTAGTAGGAGTATTAGTTGCTCAGTTGTGTTTGACTCTTTGTGACCCCATGGACTGTAGCCCGCCAGGCTCCTCTGTCCATGGGATTCTCCAAGTAAGAATACTGGAGTGGCTTGCCATTCCCTCTTCCAGAGGATCTTCCCAACCCAGGGATTAAACCCAGGTCTCCTGCATTGCAGGCAGACTTTTTGCCATCTGAGTTAGAGGGAAAATCAGGCAAGAGTACAGAGACCTTCTCAATGAAGAGGTCGTACTGACCCAGAAACTCAACTTGCTGAAGTGGAAAGCTACTGCTGTTTCATTTTCTTTCCAGAATAAGTCAAGAATGAATCAAAAGGAGCATGAGGAATGGGTATGAAAGTATCTTCTCTCCAAACAGAGGAGATGGATCTCTCTAAATGGGAGAGTTAGGCTGAGATGTATGTCACTGAGGTGTTAAGAAATTGACTGTAAGCTGAAACTGGACAAGAGAAGCCCCGGCTCCTGTAACCCTCTGCTTGCCCTGATCTGATTTGAATAAGTTTCAGGAAGTTGGCTGCTCTCTAATACTGCAAAGCTAAAATTTAGGGTCTTTGTAAGCTTATCCAGTAACCCTATGGTTTGCTGGACTAAAATCAATGCAGTATTAGTCTGTGAAACTTTCAAAATCCCCTAACAGTTAGCAAGCAAATGAGAGCATCTCTCTTATCTACTACCCAAGTTCCTAACAAAGCCCTTGAGATAAGCTCTAGGGTTCTCTCATCCTTTCCTTCTTAGCACCCTGGAGGAATTTTGAAACAGATGGTCCCAGGAGACTTGGGGTAGAGGGATTTGCTCCTCTTGGGGGAAATACTCCTGAAATCTGGAGTTTAACAGACTGGATTTTTTCCCTCTGGCTCACTTCTCAAACCAAAGGAATCAATGTCCCCAGCTTCAAGGAATATATAGCAATAATTTGAGATTCTCTAAGAGTTGGAGACGTCAGAGTGACTGAGTATGCATTGATACTAGAAGAGCTGAGTTTTTCTTGCTTTGTGGGTTTTAGCTTTCCTTTTAAACACCTCTTGAATATATGGTATTTTCACCTGTTTCCTCTGAATAGATTCAGCCTTTCAATGTCTTTTAAAGATCACTGTCTGAAAAGTGACTCCTTTTCCTTATTGCTAATGTCTGCCACAGCAAGCAGCTGTTGGCAGAACTAAGTGAAAATGGAATGCCATGTGTATTTTCCAAAATATTATTATTTTCCCTTTATGATTTGCAATATTTTTTGGTTGTATTGATTCTCATGTTCATTAATATTATATTTCTTCATGCTCATCTTGTTGTGGTAATGGATTCAAGGACATGAAATTTAGCTGAGACATTACAATGATCTCCAAATATTTTAAACATTATCAGATTGAAAAGGAAATAGATGGTGGGATAATGTGTGGATGTGGTAAGTTGCAGGGAGACATATTGAGTCAATAGGAAGTAACATTTTCTAAGAACTAAGACCATTCAAAAATAGAATTGATGACCATATATCTATATGATTCTGTGTAATGAGGTAGTATGCACCATTAGAAAGGAAAAGAGTGAGAGATTTACAGCACTGGTATGGAAAGTATTCAAGATATCAAGGGGAAAAAACTAGCTGTAAATTGGTATGTGCAGTCTAGTTCCATTTGTGCAAAATTGAAATGATACAGAAATATACATAACTGAACATAGAAATTTTCTAGACAGAAATAAACCAGGTAAAATAAACAAACAAACAAACATAAATTATGTTTACTTCTAGACCAGAGAATGCAAAGCAAGGAAACAGAAAACTAACGTTTCTACTTATGTCCTTCTATACGGACAGCTTTTTTTTCTGCCTTAAGCATTTTTATAATATGAAAAGCCCAGTTTTATTTCTTTAAGTAAACTTAATTTCTGAAGAGGCGGATGCTAGCTTGTAAGAGAATGCATTTCCAATCATTGGAAGCAGAGTTTGGTGGCTATTTGTGAGGAGTGCTGTGCTTTTAAAATTACCTCCTAACTCTAAGGTCCTATGATTCAGTTATATTTAAAGGACTTAAAGCTACCAAGCACATGAATTTTTCCAACTTGCTTCCAGTTGGAAGCAAAGACTTGGATGATGAAATGAATACGATTAACCCCTTGCCTAGGATTGGTTGTTAGGTCTAAGCAGAAAATGATGTCTCCAGAAGGAAATATTTTTTATATTTTCTCATGGAGAGATATTCTGGTCAAAAGATCCAGAATCCAAGGAACAGAAAGTGGTTTAAAGTGTTGCGTTTTTCAGTGAGGTGAATTCTGCAGAAGGAGGCTGTCATTTTGTTTCGGTTATCCCGACCTTACTACCCGAGTGGCATCACCCACCAGTTCTTTGTCCCCATTTCCCCAAGAGGATGATGGGGAGGAGATGGAATTGCAGGAATGCACAAGCTCAATTCAATCTTTACTCTCCTATAGCCTAGCTTATTTTTCTTTCATTCCCCTTAATATAGGTAGGATTGATTTTTCCAGTGACATAAGCTTTGAATTTTATCTTGCTCAGTAATACATCATGAATCTCAGTTAAACAGAAGTGGTTAAGGATTAGCCCATCACCACATCTCAGTGGAAAGGGAACACATATTTGGTCTACATTTTCTCTGTTATTGAAAATATTTTCTATTTTTCTGTTTTTCAAAATCTGCCCTCATTTAACTACTTCCATCCCACAATAGTAAGAGTCAGAATTGGTTCTGTGTTTATTTCAGATTTTAATATTTCATTCATTATGGATTTTTGCATTCATTTTTAAAAACACTGCATTAAAATCTTATTCATCTTGATTACTGTGTTGTTTTCTTAATTTTTTAAAATAGTTTTGGTATTCCCTTAAATTCTGCCTCACTTGCTACACTATTTCCAGCACTGTTCAGAAAGATTTTCTTTTTAGCAACTATGGCCTTCCTTTAAAAACCGGAAGTTAATTTCCTTTGAATCTGGCCTTTGGGTGCTCAAATTTCTATAAAATGCCTGTTTAGAGACTTTAAGTTAGTGGTACCTTATACTGTCAACTTTTTCTTCTCCACGGTAAATTACCCACTGTGTTCACCTTTTCTTCTCAGTAGTCCTCTCTGCAGCCTCATTAGAAAGTTCCATTTTGGCAAAGAATTTAACAATTTTGCTTTGTGTTTAGAAGGGAATAATTAAGAAGAAAATCTTGATTATATGGAGAACATAAAAAGAAAATTAATTTAATTCACTACTCAGAAAAAATATTTTTAATGTTATGTTTACTTTCAGACTTTTTCAAAAGCATGTGTGCTGTTGAATGTGTTTCATTCTGTTGTTAATTCCTTTTCTTTTTACAAAATTTGATCTACTTATCTATTTATGTATCTAGCTTTCTATTGTATCTTTCCATATCAGCCCTTTTTAGACATATAATGGCTGTTTGGTTGCCAGCAGATGGATATAACTTATTTAATCATACATTATTTTTGGTACTCATTATTGTAAATAATATCGTAAAAGCTTTTGGTATATCCAGGTGCTTATCTCTGATAATTTCCTTAAAATAAATAATTGGAAGTAGAAATGTAAAGCCAAGGAAAATGGACATGCATTGACACTAATATGCTAGTATTTCATATCCTTGTTTAGACACTTCCAAATTTTTCTAGTTTTCACATAGTTTTTCAGCTTTTCCAAGTTTTTCCTAATATAATCTCATTCTCAGAGTGAAGCAAATGCATTAATTATTTTTAATAAAAGCAAAACAAAAATATCTTATTCCTCATCTGTTTTGTAGTCTTGACATTTCTCAGGCCTTCATGATGCAGAACAAGTTACACTGGCTTTAAAACTAAAAGTGTGGATCTAAGGACTTAATAATTGTGGCTAAATCACCTAATGCTATGTGTCTTTAGCTTCCCCATCTGCAAAATGGAGGTAATTCTTACCTAACATATGAGATTGCTAAGCTGTTAAATAATATTGGTAAAAATTCTCTATAAACTAAAAAGTGACATAAGGGACTATTATTATTGATATTATTGTTATTAAACATTTTTATTAGTGAAAACTTTCTGAGTTACTGGGGTAACTCCCCAGTAGGAAATAGTTGTGCAAACTAGCTTCCCTAAGAAACCTGTTCATAATTCTGAAGGCGTCAGAAAAGAGAATTCAGAGTCTAGCAGTAAGTCAAACTGCCTGTGAAAATCCAAATCCAAACATAAGGCAGAAAACACACAGAAATACACACTGTCCGCAAAAACCAGCTACACTGCAGCACTGAGCAACTGAGCTACACTACAGACAGCTGGGGTCGATAGGTCGTATTTAGTGCTGGCCAAGAGGAGTCTTGGAGAAGGCAATGGCAACCCCCTCCAGTACTCTTGCCTGGAAAATCCCATGGATGGAGGGGCCCGGTGGGCTGCAATCCATGGGGTCGCTAGAAGTCGGACACGACTGAGCAACTTCACTTTATTTTTTCACTTTCATGCATTGGAGAAGGAAATGGCAACCCACTCCAGTGTTCTTGCCTGGAGAATCCCAGGGACAGGGGAGCCTGGTGGGCTGCCGTCTATGGGGTCGCACAGAGTCGGACACGACTGAAGCGACTTAGCAGCAGCAGCAGCAAGAGAAGTCTTGGAAAATAAAGAAAGTAAAGTGGCTTGTTAACAAAAACGTGTATGTGGCGGGGGTGGGGGTGGGGTCAGGGGCCATAAGATTGGAAGCTATTGAATGATTTGTGAAAAGGGTTCATGAAAGATGCAAACAAGTGGGACAAGGAGAAAGCAAACACTTACGTCTTGTTGGAGCAGAGAGCGTTGTCTTGTTTGGCAACTTAACAGGGAAGATACTTGGGAAAATGGTAAAATTGTGCCTTAAACAACAGAGGAAGAGTTGTGGGCAAAGTTAGAACATTTATTTTAAGTTAAAAAAAAATTTGAAACTGTAATCCAAAGAAAATCTTTCCAAATTTAACTACACATTCCCTATTTCTCCAGCCTCCATTTATCCCAACGTCTATGTTTCTAACACACCAGGAAATCTTTTCCACATTTGACCCAGCCTTCCTTCCTTCTATCTCGTCCCATCTCCATTCATTCTTTTGTATAAGTTTCCATACATGAAATTGTTTCCTGATTGTGTTTTTCTATCTTTTACCTATAGGTGAACAGCAGTCCCCATTAACCAGGCATCCATCAGGAGCAGATCCTAATGATTTCCTTGCCTTTGTGTTCTCCTGCTCAGAGCGCTGGGTGCTGATGTGTTCTGACTACTTGTCCTAAGTCTCTTGGAATTTATCGATGAAGACAGAGAACTACACAGGGGTGAGGGAATTTATTTTCCAGGGTTTTACCAGTTTTCATGAACACAAGCTCACCCTCTTTGTGGTTTTCCTTACCTTGTACCTTTTAACCTTGTCTGGCAATGTCATCATTGTGACAATTATCAGCATTGATCGACACCTTCACACCCCCATGTACTTCTTCCTTACTGCGCTTTCCACTTCAGAGACTTTGTACACATTGGTCATTGTACCTCGGATGCTATCCAGTCTTGTAGGCCTGAGCCAACCCATCTCCTTGGCTGGCTGTGCCACCCAGATGTTCTTTTTTATCACTTTGGCCATCAACAACTGCTTTCTGCTCACAGCGATGGGATATGACCGCTATGTGGCCATCTGCAACCCCTTGAGGTACATGATCATCATGAACAAGAGGGTATGTGCCCAGCTGGTATGGGGGGCCTGCAGCATTGGGTTGTTTGTGGCCACAATTCAGATTTCCTCTGTGTTCAGGCTGCCCTTTTGTTACAGAAAGGTGGCCCATTATTTCTGTGATATCCGCCCGGTTATGAAACTCTCCTGTGCCAACACCACTATACATGACATAATTAATTTCCTTATCAGCTCACTCGTCATTGTGGTGCCCATGGTTCTGGTCTTCATCTCGTATGTCCTCATCATCTCCACCATCCTCAAGATTGCTTCTGCTGAGGGCCGGAAGAAGGCTTTTGCAACCTGTGCCTCCCACCTCACTGTGGTCATTGTCCATTATGGCTGTGCCTCTATCGCCTACCTCAAGCCCAAGTCAGAGAACATGAGGGATCAGGACCAGCTGATTTCAGTGACTTACACAGTTTTCACTCCTCTCCTTAATCCTGTGGTGTACACTCTAAGGAACAAAGAGGTCAAGGATGCCCTTTGCCGTGCTATTGGCAAAAACCTCTTGCTTAGAATCTTTGGTAGTTTGATATATAGCCTGTCATATTCTGGGTATTTTTGTAATCACACACACACAAAATTGATCCTATCATTCTTCCTTTACCTAGACAGAGTTGCACAATTTGGTGGCAAGCCTAAATTAAAGAATTAAGAGTTTCCCTGACTTGAGTTTTGTTTTTAACATCATTCTCCCATACTCTCTGTTCATCTGAGAGGTTACCACCAGGGACATGGTCAGGTGCTGCTCACCAGGTGGAAAGCTGGTAGGGAATAATAAGCAAGAGGGAGGCTGATTGTTTCCACTTTGTTAATGGCAGAAAAGTGGGCTGTGTAACACCTGCTTGAAGCAATGGGTTGAAAGATCAACTAAAATGTCAAGTAGATATTGAGCTCTAAAACCTTACAGAGAGTGTGGTCGGTGAACAGGATGTGTTGAAAGCACAGTCAAAACCACCTTTCTTACTTATCATCACTTTTTCTTTTGGGCAGTGGAAGAGTAACATTCCAGAAGAAATATTATCAGCCTAAAACATTCTCACCTGCCTTGGAGACCCATGACATTTTTCCCTCAATTTTGTTGAAGCTCACATTGGGACTGTTTCCTGAGTGAGTTTTGTGTATTTATATGTTAATACAAAATAACAAAAGATGGTATTGACGACCCTATGTGCAAGACAACAAGAAAGACGTAAAGAACAGACTTTTGGACCCTGTGGGAGAAGCTGAGGGTGGGATGATTTGAGAGAAGAGCATTGAAACATGTATATTACCAAACGCAAAATAGATGACCAGTCCAAGTTCAATGCATGAAACAGGGTTCTCAACACTGGTGCCCTGGGATGACCCAGAGGGTCATAGACTGATGTGATGGGGAAGGAGGTGGGAGGGGGTTTGGGATAGGGTTAGGACATGTACACGCATGACTGACATGTCAATGTATGGCAAAAACCACCACAATATTGTGAAGTAATTAACCTCCAATTAAAATAAATTAATTAAAAAAATAAAAGGGTTCACTAAGGACTATAACATTATCTTGACCAAAACATATTCTCTAGGTCTGACCCGGAATTTTGTGGAGAGAGAAAAAAAAAAATCTCAGAAAAAAAAACAAAACCAAAAAAGTAACGTCACACCCAGCAGCTGAATTTCACTGGAGTTACACATGCTTTCTCTGGGAGTAACATGTATGCTGTATTGTATTCACAAGTGTAGGGATATCTGAAGATCTGTTCTGAAATTAAATTTGATAAGGGACTTCCCTGATGGTCGGGTGGTTAGGACGCCACGACTCCACTGCCAGGAACCTGGGTTTGATCCCTGGTTGGGGAACCGAGATCCTGCAAACTGTGTGCTACAGCCAAAGGAAAAAAGAAGAAGAAATTATATTTATTAATACCAGCTAACTCTGCTGCTGCTGCTAAGTCACTTTAGTCGTGTCCAACTCTGTGCGACCCCATAGACAGCAGCCCACCAGGCTTCCCTGTCCCTGGGATTCTCCAGGCAAGAACACTGGAGTGGGTTGCCATTTCCTTCTCCAGTGCATGAAGATGAAAAGTGAAAGTGAAGTCGCTCAGTCCTGTCCGACTCTGAGCGAACCCCATGGACTTCAGCCCACCGGGCTCCTCCATCCACGGGATTCTCCAGGCAAGAGTACTGGAGTGGGGTACCCTCATGTCTGAAATCTGGAAATTAGCCCATGATTTTCATTCATCTCTATGTGGAACCCAGGGTGATACCTGGGTTTTGCATTTGCCCTATTCATTTCTACACTGATGAACTCATTTTCTGTGAACTGCTGGGTATCTCATTCAAACTCTGAGATCAAACACTTGTCTAAACAAGAGTCTGGGAGTGTTATTGTTATTGTCAATGTCTTCCAGTCCATAAAGGGCTGATATTAAAAGGAAAAAAAAGTTAATCCATGTCATCCATCCACCATCTCTTCTTCTTGAGGACAGTCAAAGTGTCCCCATCGAGGATGCACTGAAAGTGCCTGTCAAAGGACTTGGGAATCCCTAATGGCACCAGAGCCAAGAAGGGAAGTCTTCATGTTTATGGAACATTACCTGGAAGAATAAAAGCTTTGCCTCCCCAGAGTGAATGAGTGAATGCAAGAGAGTGAATGAGAAGAGGGGTCTTCAAGGCAATTAATCCTTGCCTTCACCCATGTTCCTCAGAACACCTCTGAATCCTTTCTGGGCTAGGTTCAAGGGGAACACTCACAACCTTGCTTCTGAGAAAGCCCGATTTGAGATCATCTCTTCAGCAGTCCTGCTTATGAGAGCAACCCACTCCTGAAAGGCCCCTCCAAGTGGTCACATCATTTTTATAGACTGATGAACTTTTTGCGCTCAGAAGCCCCGTGAGGCCTCCCAGAACTGTCCAGGGCTCTAGAAGATTGACACACATACTGAAAGCAGTGTGTTCCTTGGAGTTGCTATAGCTTGACACTGCAGAAAATGTTGTAATGTTTCCAACAACGAAGACTGTATGCTAAAGGTCTACCTGACCCTTGTGTCTTTAATGTAGTTTACACCATATTAACAGAGCCAGAAAAATTGAAATCAACGTATTTAATTTCCAAGAGACTATGTGGATGATTATTATTAAACACAAGTCATGTCTGCAGGGAGTGAGGCTTAAGCCTACAACTTGGGCTTCACCACCACATAGCCCTTAGCTTGATAAATCAGGGCCTTCCAGTTCAAGATGTTGCTGGTGTAACAGGTGAAGCACAAGTTCTTTAAGGAGACCACATGATCCCACAAGGACACATCCCAGATCTCCCCAACAAAGGACTGTTTGGCATCAAATTTTCCCCCAAATGAATCTTGCTCCTGTCCCAAGATGATTCTTGCATCTTGTCCCAAAGTGTACCCTCTCCTCAAGCCCTTCCTCCCCACGGGCCTGCTGTTCATCCAGAGTTCAGCAATCCCAGAGACAGACTCCCAGCTGACACAGAGATGGACCGGGCCGTAAGGGGGTCGGGGGACCTTGAAAGTGACCTTAGTGTTCCCGATGTGCAACTCGTACTCTCCCACTTTGTTGACAAAGAGAAGCAGCTCATTGTCTTTAGATTTAGTGCTGTAGGAGAAGAGGCTGTAGGGGCGAGTGAGGTCTGTGAAGGCTTTCAGGCACAGAGTGAAACTCCTCAGCGGCTTCCTCACCCTGGGGATCAGGGTCACGTAGGCTGTGTCTGATTGTTCAGGGAAAATAAACACCTTCCCTCTCAAGTCTGTGGAGGAAAAAAAAAGCAGTGTGACAAAAAGTCTGCCAGTTCTCTTGTTTGGTTTGCTCTCACTGCAGATCATGGACTGCTTCTTGATAGAGTATATTCAGCATTTACAAGGTGCCTATAAGTGCACTATTTGTATAAGCAAAATGTGTTAAAATGCAGGTTTGTTACAGTTGTTCTGATAGAAGAATAAAAGATGTCCTCTATGAACCCCCACTGTCATCTCCTTTGCAGGTTTCATCTAGGTAGAACACAAACACCAGCCACAGAAAATGAAACACAGCTGGCTCCTGGAGTGTAAACGTTAAAGTCTGTAGCATCCTGTCCTCTCCCAATGCTGATCATCTTCTGAGATGTCAGTGATCTAAATATCACCCTATGCGTGATGTCTGACCTTGTCAGTATACAAACCTGGAGTCAAATAGCATAGTTAGCCAGAGAGTGGTGTTTTGAATAACTTTTTACTGATAGTGATACAACAGAGAAGTGTCTCAAACTTGAGAAGATGGGGTTGTGCTTAATGGATATAACACAAAGGGAGGGGAAAACATTAATGCTCTTTAACTGCTAATAAAAACCAAGCTTTTTTGGTAGCACTTCTGCATCATAAATTTTTCCCTTAAACTTATCTCACTCAATCTTCATAAACAACTCTTTGCTAGTTTGATGTCATTCTTATACGCATTTCATAGGTGAAGAAACTGAGGATTAGACTTCAGCAATTTCACAAAAGCAGCAATTCAATTAGTATGGGAGAAACTGGTTCTCTAAGTAAAGTCCAAGATTGTTCTAAAATTTTGTATTGAGAAGGGTCAGAGAATGACCACCCTAACCCCTGTAATATCCTCTTTTTCTAATAAAAGGTTTGCATAGCCATTCTTGTTCTCTCAGGTGAGAGGTAATGGTGTTCCCATGTAATAAGGATAGCCAGCTATTCTTTCTCTAGCCCCAGGGCTTCCCTATGCCAGGCATATCCTGAGTCATAAGCATCTGGGGTGGTTTTAAAAATATGTCCGAAATACTTCTCCTCTCCTTGATTGTAGACTAACTTGCTACTAAAGAATAGAATACAGCAGAACCAAGACAAGTGACAGAAGATTACATTATGAAAAGTCTGTGCTTTTTTCAAGCTGCTTCCAAACTTTATTTCTTTTTAAATTTTTTAAATTTAATTTTTATTTTATATTGGAGTATAGTTGATTTACAATGTTGTATTATACAGGTATACAGTTTCAGGGATACAGCTAAGTGTATGTGTATACATATATACACATATATATGTATGTATATGTACACATATACATACCGTTTTTTTTTAGACACTTTTCCTATATAGGTTATTATACAATATTGAATAGAGTTCCCTGTCCTATACAGTATGTCCTTGTTGATTATTTATTTTATATATAATAGTGTCTACATGTTAATCCCAAACTCCTATTTATCCCTCCCCACCCCACTCATTTCCCCTTTAGTAACCATGAGTTTGTTTTCCATGTCTATGAGTCTGTTTCTGTTTTGTAAATAAGTTAATTTGTATCATTTCCTTTTAGATTATGCATATAAGAAACATCATATGATATTTCTCTTTCTCTGTCTGACTTACTTCACTCAGTATGACAATCTCTACGTTCATCCATGTTGCTGCAAATGGGATTATTTCATTTTTTTAATGGCTGAGTAATGCTCCATTGTACACACACACACATATACATCTTCTTTATCCATTCATCTAGGTTCCTAGGACATTTAGGTTGCTTCCATGTCTTGGCTATTGTAAACAGCACTGCAATAAACATTGGGGTGCATGTATCTTTTCTAATTATAGTTTTCTCTGGATATATGCCCAGGAATGGGATTGCTGGATCATATGGTAGTTCTATTTTTAGTTTTTTAAGAAAGACTACCATTTGTGCTGGGCACTTTCTCTCTGTTAGATTTCTCACTGTTGGAGAAGCTAGTTGCTATGTTATAGGCTGCCTGATAGAAAGGTCCAGGTGGCAAGGAACTAAGGGCAGCCTCAAGCCAACAGCCAGTGAAGAACTGAGACCCTCAACTCAATAGCCTGTAAAGGCTGAATCCTGACGATAACCATGTGAGTAAGCAAAGAAGCAGATCCTCCCCAAGTCAAGTCTTCAGATGAGAGGATGTCTCTGCTTGACTGACTGCAACTCATGAGAAACCTAGAGTCAGAATCATCCAGCTGAGCTATTCCCTGATTCTTATGGACGTGAGTCTGAGTGAACTCCAGGAGTTGGTCATGGACAGGGAGGCCTGGCATGCTGTGATTCATGGGGTCGAGAAGAGTCAGACACGACTGAGCGACTAAACTGAACTGAACGGAACCTGCAGAAAGTATGAGACCACTAAATGTTTGTTGTTTTAAGCTGCTATGTTTTAAGGTGATTTGCAATACTGCAAATCACTTGCAATACTGCAAAAGGACTTATACCATCCTTCATTCACCTGTTCCTCAAAACAGCAGCAGCAGTAACAAAACGTGCTGTACTTCAGTTCCCCTGAGACTTGGAGAAAACTTTATCCAAACAAAACTTAGGACTTACCTTTCTGTGTCATGCCCTCTGGGAGAAAGGCGAGGAGCAGGACACCCAGAAGAAGCTTCTCCATTCTGTGCTCCTTGGGTCTTCAGGAGTAGTGGGAGAAACAGCAATGGTCATACCAATGGAGAGATGCTCACTCCTTGGCTTCTTATATTGTGCTTTTAGAGGCACTGCCTTTGTTCTCGCAACAGAAGGCGAAGCTGTAGATGGTAAATATTAACTGAACCAGGATATGATTTAGAAACAAATTTGTTTACTTTTTGGTCTATTGTTTCAGTTGTAGAGTCTTTCCTTTCTCTTTTAACTGTTCTATTTCCTGCTGAGCTGTGCTATTCATGTCTTCCCACAAGAAAAAGAGGCTCTATGCCCTCTTAAAAGTGTGAAAGTGTTAGTCGCTTAAGTCATGTCCAACTCTTTTGTGACCCCAGTGGACTGGAGTGGGTAACCATTCCCTTTTCCAGGGGATCTTCCCAACCCAGAGATTGAACACAGGTCTCCTGCATTGTTTAGAGACTAGGGTATCACCATGGAGAAATGGATATTTACTGATTCAGGTGGCTGTGAGCTTCAGGATAGTGGAGATCTAGCTCTTGTGAGGAGAAGGCAATGGCACCCCACTCCAGCACTCTTGCCTGGAAAATCCCATGGACGGAGAAGCCTGGTAGGCTGCAGTCCATGGGGTCACTAAGAGTCGGACATGACTGAGCAACTTCACTTTCACTTTCCACTTTCATGCACTGGAGAAGGAAATGGCAACCCACTCCAGTGTTCTTGCGTGGAGAGTCCCAGGGATAGGGGAGCCTGTGGGCTGCCGTCTTTGGGGTCGCACAGAGTCGGACATGACTAAAGCGACTTAGCAGCAGCAGCAGCAGCAGCTCTTGTGATCTTGATGATGAAGCTGCCAAGTTGTCTGTAAAGGAGCTCCTAGATTATGGGTGTTAAGATAATGGCCTTCACCTGGAATCTGGACATCAACTGGAAAACAAGCTCTAAGAGAGTGTCTGTGTGGGTGGATAGACTGAGCCCATCTTGAAAGGGCACAGAATACTGCTTAGATACTGGGAGCAAGCCAGTTCATCAGAATGAACTAATTTAGGTGTTTCCAGGCTGATGAGAAGAACTAAAGAAAATTATCTAACGCTCTTGGTTGCAAACAACAAAGACACTGTATTAGTTGTGACAGTTTATTTCTACCTAATTAAGCTGTGCAACAAACCACCTCAAAACTCAGTTTTTAAAACAATAAACAATCATTTAGTTCATGAGTATCTGTGTTGTCGATTTGGGCTTCGGGAGTTTTTGGTCTCAGCTGGGTGATTAACAGCAAGTCAGCTAGTTGGACAATAATATTATATGAGTCAGAAATGGTGCAATGGGAATTAAAGCATTTTAAAATCCTTGTCTTTTTTGTATAATTTTAGGTTGGTTTAAATCGGTCTTGATTTCTCCTACTCTCCTTTAACTCTCAAACTATATTCAAAGTTACATATAAAATCAAGAATTCCCTAAGGAACTTTTAAAATTATCTTTCATAGTATGTTTATATAACATAAAATAAATAAGTCATTTTTCATAAAATGTGTTACTTTAGATCAATATATTGCAATTAAAGTTACACTGCAAGTTAATTTTATTAAAGCCTTTAATAATATTCATGCCACATATCTAAAAAGACAAAATTGGCTTATCCACATTTAATAAGCACTTCACATTACTGAATTAATTTTAACTATGAAAGCAAGAACACAATTTGTGGACAGATTCAAAGTGACATTTTGTATACCTCATTTCATTTGGGGATAGAAATAAACATATTAAAATGAAGTTCGAAGTTGAATTACTTTTTGCTACATCAGAAATATATGTAAATATAGTTGATGATTTTTATTTGTGTTTCTGATCCCTGTGTTTAGAGCCTAAACACACACCCAATTTAAAAAATATAAAACTATTATTGCTAGATTCTAAGTACGATCCTCCATCAGTATCTGTGGGGGATATCCCCCATATTAAAATTCATGGATGCTCAATTTCTGTGTATAAAATGGTACAGTATTTGCAAATAATAGACACACATCCTCCTGTACACTATGAATCATCTCCAGATTACTTACAATGCCTAATGCAATGTAAATTCTATGCAAATAGCTGGTGCATGGTGAATAACCATGGTGAATTCAAGGTTTGCTTTTTGGAACTTTTTGGAATTTTTTTTCCTAAATATTATTGAACTGCAGTTAGTTGAATCCATGGATAGAACCCATAGACATGAAGGGCCAACTGTGTTTACCTTCCAAGGGCTTAATTAAGTGTTAATGACATCTTGATGTGCTGTGCTGAAGAATATTTATAACATTAGAATCTTTCTGTCAATCAGTATGGATAAATTTCAAAAATACATAAATTTAAAATAATACCATATGTTTATAATTAATTGGTGCAGACAGGTACAATACATAAACACGCAAAGGAAAAATACACACATTCTCAGTGTGGTTACTTCTGCAGAAGCAAGAAGGAAGGAAGGGGAAAGAGTGAAGGGAGTTTCAGATTGTATTCATAAATGTTACTATCTTAAAAAAAAAGAGATAGGAAACAATTATGACAAATATGGCATGGCAAAAATATGGTATGTATAGTATTTGTTATACAATTTTATAATTTGGCTCTTTTGTAAATTTAAAATTTTCACAGCTGTTATTTTTTGTTTTTAAAGGTAAAATATCAGGTGAATTTTGAGTGATTGTTTTTATAGTTCTTATTTATGTGCTATATTTCAATATGAATATTCCTTACAACCCATAAATTTAACCAATGATGACTTAAAGATAGAAGTTAAACAGATACATGACTGATGGGAAAAAAAGAGTGTAAAATGACATAATGGTCAAAATCGCCAAGTCTCTTGCAGTGATGAATTCTCAGGGTGGTTGAGTCATGAACAAGCACTTCAGATCATAGCTGACTTCCAGACCTGCTCCACTGACTTCCACTGGGAGGTCTTCAGCAGGTTCCTTTCTCAAGGAACAAGGTCAAGGGACTTCTCTGGTGGTCCAGTGGTTAAGACTCTGGACTTCCACTGCAGGATGCACAGGTTCCATCTCTGGTCCCACAAGATCCCAAATTCCTCATAGCATGGCCAAAAAATTTAAAAATAAAGGAAAAAGGCCAGAGGTGACCTACATCGTGAACTATGTCAGTTTTCTGATGAGCTTCCAGTCCTTCCTATTTCCACGTCCTATTTTCAGTCTTGTCCCAAGATATGGCAGCCCAGACAGTAAGTGTCAGTGAGGCTGTACCCTGAGGAAGACATTGAGTCTGTTTTCTTGTCTTTTCTTGCTCAGTCTTCCTCAGGAGAAAACAGGGAAACGCTGGCAGAAGTGCTCAAGGAGAAAACAAACATTTTTCTTCATTTTTCTGTGCATTTATCATCTAGACTTGACCCTAGTCAGCTAGAGAAAGAGCTTGTCTTTGGAAGAAGGGCGTAAGAAGCCGGGTGTTATGTCTCCTCTTGCTAGGACACTGCACTCACTGACTGTCCTTCAGCTCTTGGGATTTACTTAGAAGGGAGGCACAGGCAAGTAGGTACTGAGTCCAGTAGGGCGGAAGCTCCCAACCTAGAAAAACCAGGGAGATATTGAAGGGTTTTTAATGGAGGGAGACAGTTGGAGTGGAGACAGGAAGAAGTGGCAGAAAAATGTGGGAAATGGTTTTTTGAGCACCAGTGATCCTTATGGCCAGAGAAAAGAGAGCTGGCTTGGCTGCTAGGTGGTAACACTGTTATCTTTAGTTCAAGAGAACGAGAAATGGTCTGGGGCCTACTTGCCAGAAGGAAATCAGCCTTGACTATTATTCTTCAGTTTCTGGTTTAGGTTACTTCCATGTGAGAAGTATGGTCATGGAAGGAGCAGTAACTTTAGTTCAAAGATTCAGCACCCTCTGCCTCACTTTTTTTAGTTGAAGTATAGATCATGTATAATATTATATTAATTACAAGTGTACGATATGGTGACTTACAATTTTGAAAGGTTATATTCCATTTATGCTGTGTTGTCACTTCGGTCATGCCTGACTCTTTGAGACCTATGGACTTTAGCCCACCAGGCTTCTCTGTCCATGGGATTCTCCAGGCAAGAATACTGGACTGGGTTGCTGTGCCCTCCTCCAGGAGATCTTCCCAACCCAGGAACTGAACCCATATCTCTGGTATCTCCCACATTGCAGGCAAGTTCTTTACTCACTGATCCACCTGGGAAGCTCATACTCCATTTATAGCTATTATAAAGTATTTGCTGTGTTTCCCATGTTGTAAAACATATCCTTATAGCTTATTTTATATCTAACAGTTTGTACCTCTTAATCCCCTACCCCTTTATTATTGAGTGACTTTCAGGAAGTTAAATATTTCTTGAACTTTGGTTTCCTCATTTATAAAATAGAAACAAAAAAAAATGCTACCTCACAGAGTCTTTATGAAGATTAAATGAAATTGGTTATGAGATTAGATATTTAAAATGCTATAAAAATATCTGTAGCTAAAAAAATAAATAAATAAAAGATTTCTCTTCTCCTATAGTATAGAAGTAATTTTATGGTTTCCCTCCAGATATGAGTTCTGACAAGAGTACAAATTCTATAGAGAAACACAGAAAAATAATTAGGGCATTCTGAAAATTTCATTCATGATGATCTGGCTTTGAAAGAAGAGCTGGTTTCATCTTCATATGAGGAGTATCCTTAAGAATCTTATTATGATTATCACATCTTAGGGGGAAGAGAAGCAAAGGGTCTCACTGGATATGCTTTGTTTGAAAGGTACACTTTGATTTAGTAAATTATAGATAGATGTGTACTGTCAGTCATACCTAGCCAGAAGAAGGTTTTATTCCTTATATTTCTCTAAAATAAAAACAGACGAGCACACAATTATTAAACTCCCATCTCTATCTTAAAAGGAGATATGTTCATAAGATTTTAATCTCAGCATTTGAGATGACAACTTTGGGGACATTAAGCCACTGGAGATTTGGTCCTTTTCTTATGAAAAGGTGACTGAAGGTTGTGAAGGATGCAACACAAAAAGTGGTATTTACATCAGTCAAGTTTTCTACTTCCTATCCAAACAGGAATTACAAGAGAGACTCAGGAAAGCCAAGTCAATTCAACAGACTATGATTGACACCATATTTATTTATCACCAGCCATACCCAACTGTGTGTGGAAAATTCTCTGACTTTGAGGGTAAACTGCCCAGGAGAGCTCTCTTTAATGCTGTCTCTTTAAGGAATAGATCTGAGATTTGTCCTATAGGATTGCATGCTCTTTTTAAAGGACATATGTACCATCTATTGTAATGACATCATCAGTATGAGCTATGAGAGCCAAAGGGAAGTATAGAGTCCACAGCCTTTCTTCATTACCCTCAACAAACAAACTTGTCTAAAGATTTCCCTGAAATTGAGTTGATAGACCGAAACAAGTAAGATAGGAAAAAATATCCTCATAGGGTCTTTGATTCCTCTATCACATATAAATAAAATATGTTTTTGTAAGTCTTATGTAAACTCCAAAATACAATAAGCTCTATGTGGAGATAGAACATATGGTAAACATAAGTCATGAAGCTGGTGGGATAATTTTCATCTTATCTCCTGTTGACATTGTTTAGTGTACTCATTCTAGAAAAACCCTGCACTCCAACCTGTTACTAAAGCCTCTGTTCTGCAGCACCCAGTCAAAGACAATACAGTTTTTCAACATCCACATAAAATTGAGGAGCATGGTTTGCCAGTTGGGCTTAGAGAGGGCATTGTCAAGCCCCTCGAAAATCCTTCTGCCTCAGTCCGTCTGTGCCAACTGAAATCAACCTCTGCCACCATAGAAGTCCTGGGTAGAAGAGGAGCCCCAAGTGAAAACGAGATGCTCAACTGGATAGAAAGAAAAGATCGCCCTGGGGCAGGAGTGGGATTCTTTTAGAGACAAATTTGATAGAGTCAGTTCTTTAAGGGAAAAATTTGAGATTAGTCCTATAGGACTGTATGCTTTTTTCAAAGAAGATATGTACCAGCTATTGTGATGTTGTTGTTGTTGTTTTTCAGTCGCTCAGTCGTGTCTGATTCTTTGCAGTCCCATGGACAGAAGCCTGCCAGGCTGCTCTGTTCATGAGATTTTCCAGGCGAGAATACTGGAGCAGGTTGCCATTTCCTCCTCCAGGGGAACTTCATGACCCAAGGATTGAACATGCATTTCTTGTATCTCCTGCATTGGCAGGCAGATTCTTTACCACTAGTGCTACCTCGAAAGCCCTGGAAGCTACTGTGACTACATCATCACAAACTGGCAGGTTTTGAGGTTTTCTTTTTATTCACATAAGTTTTTATTTTTATATAATTTCAAATTTACAGAAAAGTTGCAGGAATAGTACAAAATTTTCCATATACTTTAAACAAATTTATTATGGTAAAAGATGCATAATATAAAATTCACTATTTTATCCATTTCTATTAATAAGTATATATCAGTAGTATTAAATGCTTTCATGAAGTCATGTAATTGCCACCACTGTATGTTTTCTGAACTTTTCATCATTCCAAACGGAAACTCTATACCAATTAAACAATAATTCTCTTGTTTCTCCCTCTCCCAACCCCTGGTAAAGTCTACTTTATATTTCTACAAAGTTGCATATCCTAGGTACTTCACATAAGTGGAATCATATATTTGTCCTTTCTTGTCTGGCCTATTTCACTCAGCAAGATGTTAAGTTCAATCCATATTGCAGCATGTATTAGAATTTCATTTTTTTTACAAATGAAAAATATTCCATTGTATGTACATGCAACAGTTTGATTACCCATTTATTTCTTCATGAACATTTTGGGTTGTTTCCACCTTTTGGCTGGTGTGAATATGCTGTGAACATTAGTGTACAAGTATCTGAGTCCTTGTTTTCATTTTTTTCTAGGTATATGCTTAGGAATGAAATTTCTGGATTATACAATAATTTATGTTTGAGTTTTTTGAGGAGCCACCAAACTGTTTTCCACAGTATCATTTTACACTTCCACCAATAATAAATAAGACTCCAGTTTCTCCAAATCCTCATCAATACGTATTATTTTTCATTTTTTAAAAAAATTTTATCTATTAACCATGTTAATGGATGTGAAATGGTACCTCATTGTGGGTTTAATTTACCTCTTCCTGATGGCTAGCTAGTGATATTGAATATCTTTTCAGATACTTATATTGGCCATTGTTTATCTTCTTTGGAGAAATTTCTATTGAAACCTTTTGTCCATTTTTGAAAACTATACATATGTGTATATATATGTGTGTATATATGAATACATACATATATGTATATTTGTACACATACATATTTACACACATACACATATATATACATTCTAGATATCAACACTCTGTCAGATACATGCTGTGCAAATATTTTCTCTCATTATGTGGGTTACCTTTTCACTCTTTATATTTTTCTTTGATGCACAGAAGTTTTAAATTTTGATAAAGTCTGGTTTGTCTATTTTCTCTTTTGTTGCCTGTACATCTCATGCATATCCAAGAAGTCACTACCAAATCCAATGTCACAAAGATTTTTTTTCTGTCTTCTAAGAGTTTTATAGTTTTAACTCTTATACTTAGGTTCTTGATTTATTTTGATTTGTGTTTTGCATATGGTGTAAAGTAAGGATCTGTTGTATGTGGATATCAAGTTTTCCTAACATCATTTGCTTAAGACTGTCATTTTCCCTTTGAATCATCTTATTGAAAATCAATGAATTGTATATGCAAAAATTTATTTTTAAGATCTCATTGCTAGGTCCTCATGTAGGTCCTTATGCCCCATATACTTTTCACTTGTATTTCTTAAATGTTAATATTTTCCCATGTTTGCTTTATAGCCCCCACTCCATACTCTCTCTGTCACTCATACACACACACACACACACACATATATAGGTATGTTTATATAATTTTTATCTACATCTTTTTTTAAACTGCTGGAAGACATTTACAGACATGATGTTCCCTGAATTCTTCAGTGTGTACTTTCTCTTATATTTTCTATTCTCAGTAGAGGTGATGTCACCTTCAAGGGGAAAAAATTGATTCTATGAGAGGGAAAAAAGTAGAAAACCAGAGATACTACATATGACCTCTGGCTTTCCAAAGCTCAACTATATCCAACAAAATCATATTTCCTAGCTTTCAATTTCTCTTTTTAAGGAGATATTAATTTAAATATCACTTTAATTTATCTTTGGCAGACAGGATACAATAATTTTTTAAAAGATTTGAGAAACACCATGTTCTATAATAACACACTTATTGAAATCAGGAAATTAATAATGATATACTATTCTATTGATTTGTTTTGTTTTTACATTTCACCAGTTATTCAATTAATATCTCATAAGACAAAAGAAAATCCTAGACCACCCATCACATGTCATTGCCATGTCTCTTTAGTCTCTTATCACAACAATTCTTCACTTTTTAAATTGTATTTAGTGACACTGACCTTTTGAAGAGGATAGGTCAGTTGTTTCATAGAATGCCCCTTAGCTTAGATCTGTCTGGTGTGTCTTTAAGACTGTATTCAGGTTGTGCCTTTTTGTCGGAAACACCACACAAGTGACACCGTGCCCTTCACAGTGCCCTTTCAGTCCCTTCTCTCTCTGAGTGAGCACTATTCCAAGTGCTGGGTGTACAGCAGAGAACAAGATTTGATTTCTGCCCACATGGTGCTGACATTCTAGGAAGGAGTTTGCAGAACACTGAGAAACGTTACTCATAGAAAGAAAAGACAGGGGTAGCCCTGGAAAAGAGCTTGCCTCGTTCTTTACAGCCCCATTCTATTGGACAAACCCTATTGGAAAAGTATCTAATCCCAAAGGAAAAATCTTTCTGTCTGTCTGTCTCTGTGTCTCTCTCTGAGTACTACAGATGAAGTGGGTTTCTCATGGAGGTGCTGAGTTTCCTGTTATTCAAAGGACAAAATTATATAATGGTTATCATTTGACCTTTGCTGTGAAAGATCCCTTTGTTGGGGAACTGACCTGGTCTCTGTGCCTTGGAAAAATAAAAAAGTCCATCAGCCTTAATAATCTTATCTGTAAATTGGAAAATAAAGACAGTTGGTACTTCAAAGAGTTATTGTAAAGATTAAGTTCAGTAATACATGAAAAGCTTTTAGCTCAATGCCTAGCATTTACTAAGAGCTTAATAATTACTGATTATTATTATAATTTTTAAGAAAAAGACTATTCGCTTAAGTTGTTATTTTTCAAGAAGATTGTTTACTAATCATTTCTTTTAAAAGGACAGCCAGCATGGGAGGAAGCTTGCACTAATATTATTAAGTTGTATTTCAACTATGCCAATTTTTAATTTTAATTTTTACTTATGACCATCAAGGTTACACATGCAATAGTTTCCTAGAAGTACAATAGGTCTGGGTACCCTGGGTCAGGCTGACGTGGGGGCTGTTTCCTTTCTATTACAGTTAGGTTTATGTACCTGGCTAAGCTCTAAATGAACTGGGAAGAGTGTACAACATTAAGGTGGATTTACTAAGAAGCTAATGAGGGACTTCCCTCAAGGTCCAGTTGTTCAGTCTCTGTGCTTCCAATGTAAGGGGCACGGGTTTGATCAATAGTTGGGGAACTAAACTCCCATATGCCCCCATGGCCAAAAATAAATAAATAAATATGCATAGGATTTCTGCTGGCCAAATGAGGAGGGGCCATTCTAAGTAATAGACTATTAGTGGCTCATCAACTCAAAAAAAAAAAAAAAAAAAACTAATGAAACTTAAGCTTCTCCTTCGTTTGTACAGCCCTCTTATAAGAATCCATCTTTTCTCATTGAAATAAACACTCATTTTCATGTACTCAGAACCTGGATGCTTCCCTTGTTGATGCCTGTACAGAGAACTGAGGTCAAGTTCTGGGCATCTGCTTTATTTGATGGGGAAAAAAAAAAATCTTGGTTTTAAGAGCTCATCTCAGACTCTTTTCTCAGAACTTCATTGTGTGGCATATAGCAGATAAAATATAAAGGTATAAAAAAATGTCAATTAAGGCTATTTCTTTCTTCAGAGGCTTGCCCTTTCTCTCTGAAACAGAAGGTCTTTTCTATAGAAAAAAGCCTTTTTTAGGTCACTTTGTGTCACATTGGTTGATCTCCCATTTTCTCTTCCTTCCTGGATACCCCAGGTCACTGTTTGGAGAAGGACAAGTAATCAGAGATTTGAAGCTTTTGTACATAGAAATGCTGTACATAGAAATGACCTGATTTTTGGTGGACTCTGAAAACAGAGAATAGAGGAAAAGGTGTAGACAGAGGTTCAGAAATTTGGCATAGATGATGACTATAAAGAAATGTACAATGAAAGGTGGTAATGAATGAAGACTGTGGGAGAATTTCAAAACTTATCAGATATTAACAATGAAACAATTAGCAGCGTGAGGCTAGCAGTAGAAACTTTCTCTATCTGCTCCTGCTATTAGTTTTGCTACCCCAGCAAGTATCTAGCTGGCTGCTACATTGTGGCAAGTTAGAGAAATGGGCTGGGCTCCTCTTCTGTGTTGGTGTGGGATCAAGAAAAGACAATAGCCACAAGAGGTAAGGGTGCTGCTGCTGCTGCTAAGTCACTTCAGTCGTGTCTGACTCTGTGTGACCCCATAGACGGCAGCCCACCAGGCGCCCCCGTCCCTGGGATTCTCCAGGCAAGAACACTGGAGTGGGTTGCCATTTCCTTCTCCAATGCATGAAAGTGAAAAGTGAAAGTGAAAAGTGAAAGTGAAGTCGCCCAAATGGAATCAAGAAATCAGAATTTGAAGCAAGCCTAAAAATAAAAATCCTGCTGAATTTGCAGAAATTATAAGAGGATTTTAGAGTTCCTGAGAGACTGAATGGTAAGTTTCAATCAATTTTAAGTAAGTATTTGTGTATGTCAAAGGACAGGGTGACCCTGACTAACCTGTAAGATGACCATGTGAACCAGCAAACATTTGACAACCGGGATATGTTTGGTGAATATTGAGACTACCTTCTCTGGGCTGATGGGTGAACCAATGACCATTAGGAGAAGTGGAAATGTGTGATCCACAATCCAAGTGTGACTTTGATTGGTTTCCTGTTGGGAAAGACAAAATTAAACCTACAGTATGGAGAAACAGCATGGACCATGGAAAGAATACCATTCCAAGAGCTGAGGTGACTGAGCCAAGTGCCAGCTCTTCATCTAATTCTGTAAGACTCTGAGCAAGCAGTTCACTTTTTAATTTCTTTACATACAAGATATTCAAATCACTTTCTCTCAAATGTTAGACATCATCTTAGGATTGAACTCTTCCTTCCATTTTTCTTTCTTATAGGACACCCATGTTTCTTTTGTTTTACTTTGCTTTGAGCAGGTGACCTATATTATTCCAGGCATCAATAGATGCTTTAGATCATAGCTATGGCTTACTACACAATTGCACTCATCTCACACACTAGTAAAGTAATGCTCAAAATTCTCCAAGCCAGGCTTCAGCAATACATGGATCGTGAACTTCCAGATGTTCAAGCTGGTTTAGAAAAGGCAGAGGAACCAGAGATCAAATTGCCAACATCCGCTGGATCATGGAAAAAGCAAAAGAGTTCCAGAAAAACATCTGTTTCTGCTTTATTGACTATGCAAAAGCCTTTGACTATGTGGATCACAATATACTGTTGAAAATTCTGAAGGAGGTGGGAACACCAGACCACCTGACCTGCCTCTTGAGAAGCCTGTATGCAGGTCAGGAAGCAACAGTTAGAACTGGACATGGAACAACAGACTGGTTCCAACTAGGAAAAGGAGTACATCAAGGCTGTATATTGTCACCCTGCTTATTTAACTTCTATGCAGAGTACATCATGAGAAACGCTGGGCTGGAAGAAGCACAAGCTGAAATCAAGACTGCCAGGAGAAATATCAATAACCTGATATGCAGATGACACCACCCTTATGGCAGAAAGTGAAGAAGAAATAGAGAGCCTCTTGATGAAAGTGAAAGTGGAGAGTGAAACAGTTGGCTTAAAGCTCAACATTCAGAAAACTAAGATCACGGCATCCTGTCCCATCACTTCATGGCAAATAGATGGGGAAACAGTGGAAACAGTGAAAGACTTTATTTTGGGGGGCTCCAAAATCACTGCAGATGGTGATTGCAGCCATGAAATTAAAAGACACCTACTCCTTGGAAGGAAAGTTATGACCAACCTAGACAGCATATTAAAAAGCAGAGCCATTAGTTTGTCCACAAAGGTCCATCTAGTCAAGGCTGTGGTTTTCCCAGTAGTCATGTATGGATATGAGAGTTGGACTACAAAGAAAGCTGAGCACAGAAGAATTGATGCTTTTGAACTGTGGTGTTGGAGAAGACTCTTGAGAGTCCCTTGGACTGCAAGGAGATCCAACCAGTCCATCCTAAAGGAGATCAGTCCTGGGTGTTCATTGGAAGGACTGATGTTGAAGCTGAGACTTCAATACTTTGGCCACCTGATGCGAAGAGCTGACTCATTTTAAAAGACCCTGATGCTGGGAAAGATTGAGGGAAGGAGGAGAAGGGGATGACAAAGGATGGGATGGTTGGATGGCATGGCATCACCGACTCAACAGACATGAGTTCAGGTGAACTCCAGGAGTTGGTGATGGACAAGGAGGTCTGGTGTGCTGCGGTTCATGGGGTAGCAAAGAGTCAGACACGACTGAGCGACTGAACTGAATTGATGACTTATTGACTCCACCTAATGCCCTAGTTTTCATTGCTATTCTCCAAATATTGTTCTTTTCTTCCCCCTAAATAATTCTCCTTGATTAACCTCAATATATGTGTTTCCTCTGTCCAGAGTATTCCTTCTTCAGAATCTTCCTGATCCTTCATCTTAATTATGTCCTGATCAGTGATGCCTATTGCCACCAATTACCATTGGCAGAGAGGCATCATAAGCTTTAGAGATAACTTTTCTCAAGTATCCAGAAATTCCTACCTATTTTTTGTTTGTTTGAGTTTCAAATGAGTTCTTTGGCTTTGGCAGGCAGGAGAGATGGTGGTGGTAAGGATGAGGAACTATTCAAAATCAAATTTGTGTAGGCTGGCAAACATACTGTTGTTGGCTTCCCATCTGTTAGAACAAAATTATAGGAATTGCTGATTAAACAAATATTTTCCCTTTCAGGTTTGCAGTTAAAACATGAAGCAGCTCCAATTGTGTCAAGCGGCTGGTTTCAGTTTAGTGGGAGTTCCCTTCTGCTTGTTTATATTGATAAGGAGTTTTAGATGCTAAGTGTTTGTGGCATAATACATATAGCATTCTTTTCATTTATTCAAAATACAAGTTTATTCTTATTCTAAATGAAAAGGAATGGGAATGACAGTAACTAACAAGATTCAACCCCTCAATATTGTCATGTGGCTATGGCAGTGTTATATTTGAAACTCAAGGAGAAAACAACTGTGATCCCAACACCTAAATATGCAGGCCCAAAATAAATGAAGGTATTTTTTTTAACTGCCACGTTCACTCTGAAGTCCATCCATCTGCTTCAGCATCCAAAGATTAAGCACATGTCCTGCTTAGCTATATAATAAAGTGGCAAACACGCTGCACCACTGACATCACAGAACAGCTGCCTGTGAACTAGACTCTGACGCTGGGCCCCAGCTTCACTTTCTCACAGGTCATCATCTTCATCCGGGAGAGCAGTCGTCTGAGCAGCCTCCAAATCATGCTCGTACTGTGCTGCCAGGGCTGGGTCCATGACCATTTCTGGTGGGGGCGAGAGCAGGTGTGGCAACAAGCTCCAAGTTAGGGTCTCTGATCAGCTTTCTAGCAAGCCAGAGGAAGGGTTTTTCAAAATTGTAGTTACCTTTGGCAGCAATGTCATAATACTGAAGAGGCTCCTTTTGGTGGAAGATTTTGCCTTAACCTTTCCGTCTTTAATATTCACCTTGTTGTCATACAACACAATAGCAGTATTCTCACATACTGGTACCAGATTTTTATGCCAGTTAGGCACATTCTTCTAAGCAAATCTTGATGTTACATCAAACATTATAATGAAACACTGAACTTGTATATAATAGCCATCTCCCAGTCCACCAAATTTCTCCTGATCAGCTCTATCCCATGCTTTGAACATAACAGGTCCTCTGCTGATCTGGAACACAAGAGGATGGACCTCAACACACAACATGGCTACATACTTCTCAAATTCACCAGTCAGATGACATTTCAAGAATGTAGTGTTTCCAGTACCACTATCACCAACCAATACAAATTTGAACTGAACTTGGAGTTCTTGGGTAGACATCTCAATGTTACACAGCTCTGGTCTCTGCAACCTCATGGCCTCTGTGGCAGGGGAGTGAGGAGAGCTCTGTCTGAGCACATACACACACAAGACAAATAGCATGCTTATGAGAATAATACATTAATTCCTATCGGAAGAGAATAAGCATTAAGTTCAGTTCAGTTTCAGTCACTCAGTCATGTCGACTCTCTGTGACCCCATGGACTGCAGCACACTAGGCTTCCCTGTCCTTCACTATCTCCAGGAGTTTACTCAAACTCACGTCCATTGAGTCAGTGATGCCATCTAACCATCTTGTCCTCTGTCGTCCCCTTATCAGGTCTATGTAAGTAATTCAATTATTTCAGACTTTCTTTCAATATCACCTCTTTCATGGAGCTTTCTTTGAAGCCTCATGTCACACTGAGTTCATCTTCTTCTAAGTCTAAATCTTTTTCTTTTTTTGCCTTTTTCTCTTAATTTGCCCTTAATTGAATACTACTTATTAATACTTGATTTTGGATGAACTGCCTTTTCAACTATAAGCTCCTTTATGAGAAGGACAGCCTTTTATGCAACTGTTATATCCAGGTTGTGCTGTCATAAGTGTATATAAGGCATATAGGAAATACTGAATTAAGTGTTTGGGGGAGTCCAGGGGTGGCATTACTTTTCTTTGACTTTAGTAGTAGTGACACTTTGTCAGACTTTCAGAATAGAAATATGTCCAGGTCACCACAGTTAATAGAAGCTTATCATAAGGATAGATGGGAAGGTAAGGAGGAGAGGATAAAGCAGTTAAACCACCAGACCCCACAGGTAACTGGAACATCATTCATTGCTTGTTCAAGATACATCAATAAATGATTCATTTCAAAGTAGGTGCAACGAACCATCAGCAATTCTGCAAGTATTCCATGTGGCTGACAACTCCTTCATCTCCCCTCTCCCATCTCTATCTACTTTTTTGACTACTCTTGACTGCTCGTCCTCTTACTCTCTCCGTATGTTTCATTGATTGAATGATTGGTTTAATAAAGATTTGCTGAGCCCTCTCTGTGTGCTGGGTACTCTACAAAGCTTTGGAGAGGTAAAGGAGAGAAACGACATAGGTCCTTTGAACAGAATTTACAGCCCAGAAAGAAAGACAAATAAACTGGTAATTATAGCATTGTGTAGTGAATGCTATGATGGGGGAAACTGAAAGTATAAAGGAAATGCATGGAAGGAGGATTTAATCCAGTTTAAGGGGTCAGGAAAAGTTTCCTGTAGAAAGTGACAGCCAAGATGAGAAGCAAATGAAGAGAAGGAATACAGGTGACTGTGATGTTTATTACAGGCAAAGAGAAGAGTAAGCATGAAGACCTAAAAAGATCATATAGTGTTTGGGAAACAGAAAGTAGTTTAGTATGACCAGAGCATGGAGTATAGGATGGTAAGCAGGGGGAGGAGGTGATAGAAAGCTAAAGAGATAATGCCTGGTCCAGATGCATGGTCCAGATTATTGAGAGTATTAACCATGTCAAAAAAAAAATCTATTCTAATTCCCCTGAAGAGAAGACACTGGAGACTTTCAAGGATGAAAATGACATGATCCAATCGACATTTTGGATACCTTCACATACCTTCCTGTGAACAATTGGAAGAATCAGAGCAAGACTTGACACAAGAGTCCAATTACTGCATTTTTTCAACAGTCTAAGAGAGACGTTAGGTGTAATGAGAAAGAAAGAAAGAAAAGGGAGGGAGAAATATTTAGGAAGTAGCATGCCGGACTCTGGACTTTTTGTATATGAAGTTTGAGAAGTGACTGGTAAGCCTTTTGATGATGCATCTGCCCTTCTCCCTGAGCTAGTCAGAGAGATCTCAGGGCAGTAGAGTCATGCAGCCCAAAACACAGTGCCATTCGGAGCTCTTGCATGGACTATTGAATAATCTCCAACTTCTGGTTCTTGAGGGTGGGAAGGAAAACGGAGATTCTGGTGGGGTGGGGTGGGGAGTAAATCTGCAGAAATCTCTCTGCACCAAGAATAATGGAGGATTTTAGTCTGAGGGCAAGTAAGAGGGTTGCTGAGGACAGAAATGGTAGCAGAAAGCCAAAGTAGCTGGTTCTTGCCTTTTCCAGAAGTGCTGTGGATGACTGGGGAAGACCTAATGCAACCCAAGATGCTCTTGTCCACCATAGGCAGGTGTGTGAGTCACATGGTAAATTGAGGCATTTGGACTCCCCTTCATTCTCGGCTTAATGTCTAGCAGTTCCCTGGGAGGAAATGAGAGTTACACTGTTTTCTCCAGACCAGGGCATCCTAACATTTGAGTAAGGGGTCCTCCTCCTGATGGCTAGTCCCCATTTAGATTGGCCCATGAAAGCTGTTTTTCAGATCTCCATTTTAGTACCTCCATTTTAACTTCTTTTATTCTTCTGTGTAAGCAGGTTTCACTCAAAATAAAGCTATGTTTCAGTCTGGTTATTGTGTAATTCTGAATAAAGATAGCCTCTACCACTAGCAACCACACTGTAATGTTATGTCCTGATGGGTTACAGGCCTATATTCTTATGCTCTTATGAAACTACTTTTTGTGAAACTGAAAAAGGAGGAGAAGGAGAAAGAGAAAGGGAAGAAGAAGGAAGGAGAGAGGGAAAGGAAGGGAAAGGGGGAGGAGGAGGAGAAGGTAAAGAGGAGGAAAGAATACTGCTATTTAAAACTACAGATTCTTTCTGAGGGAAAGGAGGTTGGATCTTGTTAAAAATAATTTGAGAGACCCTGATGGTCTTTTGTGGCACCAGCCCCTGTGCCAAGCACTGTAATGGATTTTGGTACAGCCAATGAGGGCCTGAGGAACTGAGCTTTAGAGAAAAGACTAGAGAGAGTTTTGTTCAGCATTATAAAATGAAAAGAAATAAAAGCAGTTTTGAGGTGGAAGGTGGGAGAGTGGATATGAGACAGGAAACCATGGGGAGAAAGATGGGAGGGAAAAGGAACCAACAAGATGGTGAGAATCCTGTGGATTCACTTAGACGCCTTGAACTTTAGCACTCTTCACAGGAGTGTGGCTAATATAACTTTTAGGACTGGAATGACCAACATTCATTTGTAGGTGTGAATTTCTGCAAAGATTTTTATACTCTACAGTTCTCCCCATCATCCTGAACTTTTAGTAAAATCTGATATATACCATTTATGAGAAGCTTTAA
Source organism: Bos indicus x Bos taurus (assembly GCF_003369695.1). Taxonomy (NCBI): domain Eukaryota; kingdom Metazoa; phylum Chordata; class Mammalia; order Artiodactyla; family Bovidae; genus Bos; species Bos indicus x Bos taurus. Next base: position 10,484,959 of record NC_040078.1, read on the forward strand.
GCAGAATAACGGGGAATTCCCTGGTTGTGCAGTGGTTAGGATTCCACATTTTTCACTGCCAAGTGCCAGGGTTCAATCACTGATTGGGGAACTATTAATAGGATCCTAGAAGTAATCTATGCAACCAAAAAAAGAGGAAAACAAACAAACAAAAACCAGAATAAAAGTGAATTCTCTTCCAGGGGAAGCCATGAATAGAGCAGTGTGTTTGAGGCATGAACCCATATATAAATTGAACTACTGCAATGGGAACCAGAGGTAAATATGAAAATATAAACCTCTGAGAATTCAATGAAATCATGCAGCAGGTATTGGGCTTTTCATAAATTATCAAATGGGGATTGAGAAAACTTTTTGAAACCAAGTGCTACCCTAGCTAAAAAGTTGGATACCTTAGTCATAACTTTTTTTAATATATGTTTTTATTTGAAGGATAGTTGCTTTATAGAATTTTGTTGTTTTCTGCTCATGAATCAGCCATAGGTATACATATGCTCCTAATATGTGTGTCATGGAAAAGAACAAAACAATGCCCACATATATATAAAATATATAGATTAACCATAGAGAACTAACTCTAGGGAGTATCAAATAGTGAGAACTCACACAAAGGAAACCACTTGAATACAAGACCCAGCAACCACCAGTAGCATGCTGTTCAGGATGCCTCATCTAAACAACAAACAAAACAAAAATACAACCCAACCATCTGTAGACAGGATTACCACGACACTCAGCCTTGTCCATCAGAGGAAAAACAAACAAACAAACAAACAAAACCTCAGTACAAATCTCACCGTATATGAAGCTTATGCAAATCACTGGATCAACCTTGCTGCTGCTGCTGCTAAGTTGCTTCAGTCGTGCTGGACTCTTAGTGACCCCATGGACTGAAGCCTACCAGGCTCCTCTGTCCATGGGATTTTCCAGGCAAGAGTACTGGAGTGGGGTGCCATTGCCTTCTCCCGAATCAACTGTAGGAGGGCAGAAAACAAAAAGAAGAAAGAATTCAACCGTCAAGCCTGGGGAAAGGAGACCTCAAACACAATAAGTTAAAAATATATACTTAAATATGTATATATATAATGAAAAGGCAGAGAAATATTACACAAATGAAAGAAAAAACTAGAAACACTGAAATCCAAATAAATGAAGAGGAAATAGGCAAACTACCTGAAAAAGAATTCAGAATAATGATAGTAAAGATGATCAAAAACCTTGAAAACAGAATGGAGAAAATGCAAGAATCAATTTTAAAAGCCTAAAAGAATTAAAGAATAAACATACAGAGACAAACAACACAATTATTGAAATTAAAAATACTCTAGAAAGAATCAATAGCAGAATATCTGAAGCAGAAGAACGAATCAGTGAGCCAGAAGATAAAATGGTGGAAATAACTGCTGAAGAGCAGAATAAAGTAAAAAGAATGAAAAGAACTGAGGATAGTCTCAGAGACCTCTGGGACAATATCAAACACACCTGCATTCAAATTATAGGATCCCAGAAGAAGAAGAGAAAAAGAAAGGGTATGAGAAAAAATTTTAAGAGATTATAGTGGAAAATTTACCCAACATGGAAGAGGAAAATTCAAAAAGCTGCAAAGAGTCCCATATAGGATAAACCCAAGGAGAAACACGCCACACATATTAATCAAACTAACAAAGACTAAACACAAAAAAAGAATATTAAAAGCAGCAAGAGAAAAGTAGCAAGTAACCTACAAGGGAAATCCCATACACTTAATAGCTGATCTTTCAGCAGAAACTCTGCAGGCCAGAAGGGAATGGCAGGATATATTTAAAGTATTGAAAGGGAAAAATCTACAACCAAGATTACTCTAACCGGCAAGGATCTCATTCAAAATTGATGGAGAAATAAAAAGCTTTTCAGACAAGCAAAAGTTAAGAGAATTCAGTACCACCAAACCAGCTTTACAACAAAAGTTAAAGGGACTTACATAGTCAAGAAATACAAGAGAAGAAAAAGATTGACAAAATCAACCCCAAACAATTAAGGAAATGGCAATAGGAAATATATATCAATAATTACTTTAAATGCAAATGGATTAAAAGCTCCAACCAAAAGACACAGACTGGCTGAATGGATACAAAAACAAGACTCATATATATGCTGTCTACAAGAAACCTACTTTGGACCTAAAGACACATATAGGCTGAAAGTGAGAGGATGGAAAATATATTCCATGCAAATGGGAAGCAAAAGAAAGCTGGAGTAGCAATCCTCATATCAGACAAAATAGACCTTAAAGAAGATTACAAGAGATAAGGAAGGACACTACATAATGGTCAAGGGATAAATCCAAGAGGAAGACATAACAATTGTAAATATCTATGCACCCACACAGGAGTACCTCAATACATAAGACAAGCACTAATATACATAAGGGAGAAACTTACAGTAATAGTAGAAGATTTTTAACATCAGTGAACAGATCATCAAAATGGAAAATTACAAAGGAAACACAAGTCTTAAATGATACATTAGATGATATGGATCTCATTGATGTCTTCAGGACATTTCATCCAAATGCAGAAGAATATACCTTCTTCTCAAGTGCTCGTGGGACCTTCTCCAGGATAGACCACATCTTGGGTCACAAATCAAACCTCAGTAAATTTAAGAAAATTGAAATTGTATCGAGCATCTTCTCCAACCACAACGCTATGAGACTAGATATCAATTACAAGAAAAAAAACTGTAAGAAACACAAACACATGGAGATTGAACAATATGTTTCTAAATAACTAACAGGTTACTGAAGAAATCAAAAGGGAAGTCAAAAATTTTCTAGAAACAAATGACAATGAAAACACGACAACTCAAAACCTATGGGATGCAGCAAAAGAAGTTCTAAGAGGGAAGCTTATAGCAATGCAATCCTACCTCAAGAAACAAGAAAAACATGGAATAGACAGCCTAACTTTACACCTAAAACAACTGGAAAAAGAACAAAAAACCCCAAAGTTAGAAGGAAAGAAATCATAAAGATCTGAACAGAAATAAATGAAAAAGAAATGAAAGAAACAATAGTAAAGATTAATAAAACTCAAAGCTGGTTCTTTGAGAAGATAAACAAAATTGACAAACCTTTAGCCAGACTCATCAAGAAAAAGAGAGAAGAATCAAATCAACAGAATTAGAAATGAAAAAGGAGAGGTTACAACAGACAATGCAGAAATACAAAGGATTATAAGAGACTATTATGAACAACTATATGGCAATAAGATGGATAACATGGAAGAAATGGACAGATTCTTAGAAAGTTCCATCTTCCAAGAATGAACCAGGAAGAAATAGAAATTATGAACAACTCAACTACAAGCACTGAAACTGACACTGTGATAAAAAATCTTCCCAATCCCCACTCCCCCCCAAAAAAAACCTAGGGCCAGATGGCTTCACTGGAGAATTCTATCAAACATTTATTTAGAGAAGAGGTAATGTCTATCCTTCTAAAACACCTTCAAAACATTGCAGAGGAAGGAACACTTCCAAACTCATTCTATAAGGTTACCGTCACCCTGGTACTAAAACCAGACAAAGACAACAAAAATAAAGAAAACTACAGGCCAATGTCACTGATGAACATAGATGCAAAAATTCTCAACAAAATTTTAGCAAACAGAATTCAACAACACATCAAAAAGCTCATACACCATGATCAAGTTGGGTTTCCTCAGGGATGCAAGGATTCTTCAATATATGCAATCAATCAATGTGATACACCATATTAACATATTGAAGGATAAAAACCGTATGATAATCTCAATAGATGCAGAAAAAGCCTTTGACAAAATTCAACACCCATTTATGATTAAAACTTCAAAAAATAGGCATAGAAGGAACCTACCTCAACACAGTAAAGGCCATATATGATAAGCCTACGGCAAACATTATTCTCAATGGTGAAAAACTGAAAGAATTTGCCCTAAGATCAGAAACAAGACAAGGGTTTCCACTTTCACCACCATTATTAAACATAGCTCTGGAAGTACTAGCTACAGCTACCAGAGAAGAAAAAGAAATAAGAGGAATCCAGATTCCTCTTATTCCAGAAAAGAAGAAGTAAAGCTCTCATTGTTTGGAGATGACATGATACTGCACATGCAAAACCCTAAAGATAGTATCAGAAAATTACTAGAGCTAAGCAGTGAATTTAGCAAAGATGCAGGATACAAAATCAATACACAGAAATCACTTGCATTTCTATATACTAATAATGAAAAATCAGAAGGAGAAATTAAGGAATCAATCACTTTTACCATTGCAACAAAAAGAATTAATTGCCTAGGAGTAAACTTACCTAAGGAGACAAAAGAACTGTATGCAGAAAATTATAAGACACTAATGAAAGAAATCATTCTCCAAGCCAGGCTTCAGCAATATGTGAACTGTGAATTTACAGATGTTCAAGCTGGTTTTAGAAAAGCCAGAGGAACCAGAGATCAAATTGCCAACATCCGCTGGATCATGGAAAAAGCAAGAGAGTTCCAGAAAAACATCTATTTCTGCTTTATTGACTATGCCAAAGCCTTTGACTGTGTGGATCACAATAAACTGTGGAAAATTCTGAAAGAGTTGGGAATACCAGACCACCTGATCTGCCTCTTGAGAAATCTGTATGCAGATCAGGAAGCAACAGTTAGAACTGGACATGGAACAACAGACTGATTCCAAATAGGAAAAGGAGTACGTTAAGGTTGTATATTGTCACCCTGTTTATTTAACTTACATGCAGAGTACATCATGAGAAACACTGGACTGGAAGAAACATAAGCTGGAATCAAGATTGCCAGGAGAAATATCAATAACCTCAGATATGCAGATGACACCACCCTTATGGCAGAAAGTGAAGAGGAACTCAAAAGCCTCTTGATGAAAGTGAAAGAGGAGAGTGAAAAAGTTGGCTTAAAGCTCAACATTCAGAAAACGAAGATCATGGCATCTGGTCCCATGATTTCATGGCAAATAGATGGGGAAACAGTGTCAGACTTTATTTTTTTGGGCTCCAGAATCACTGCAGATGGTGACTGCAGCCATGAAATTAAAAGACGCTTACTCCTTGGAAGGAAAGTTATGACCAACCTAGACAGCATATTCAAAAGCAGAGACATTACTTTGCCAACAAAGGTCCGTCTAGTTAAGGCTATGGATTTTCCTGTGGTCATGTATGGATATGAGAGTTGGACTGTGAAGAAGGCTGAGCATCGAAGGATTGATGCTGTTGAACTGTGGTGTTGGAGAAGACTCTTGAGAGTTCCTTGGACTGCAAGGAGATCCAACCAGTCCATTCTGAAGGAGATCAGCCCTGGGATTTCTTTGGAAGGAGTGATGCTAAAGCTGAAACTCCAGTACTTGGGCCACCTCATGTGAAGAGTTGACTCCTTGGAAAAGAGTCTGATGCTGGGAGGATTGGGGGCAGGAGGAGAAGGGGACAACAGAGGATGAGATGGCTGGATGTCATCACTGACTCGATGGATGTGAGTCTGGGTGAACTCCGGGAGTTGGTGATGGACAGGGAGGTCTGGCATGCTACGATTCATGGGATCGCAAAGAGTCGGACATGACTGAGTGACTGAACTGAACTGAACTGAATGAAAGAAATCAGATGACATAAACATATGGAGAGATATTCCATGTTCCTGGGTAGGAAGAATCAATATAGTGAAAATGACTACACTACCAAACCAATCTTCAGATTCAATGTGATCCCTATCAAATTACCAATGGCATTTTTCACAGAACCTGAACAAAAAAATTCACAATTCATATGGAAACATAAAAGACCCCAAATAGCCAAAGCAGTCTTGAGAAAGAAGATTGGAACTGGAGGAATCAACCTTCCTGACTTCAGATTATACTACAAAGCTACAGTCATGAAGATAGTATGGTACTGGAACAAAAACAGAATTATAGACCAATGGAACAAGATAGAAAGCCCAGAAATAAACCCATGCACCTATGGGTACCTTATTTTTGACAAAGGAGGCAAGACTATACAATGGGGCAAAGACAGCCTCTTCAATAAATGGTGCTGGGAAAAACTGGACAGCTACATGTAAAAGAATGAAATTAAAACACTTCCTAACACCACACACAGAGATAAACTCAAAATGGATTAAAGACCTAAATGTAAGACCAGAAACTATAAAACAGGAAAACATAGGTAGAACACTTGATGACAAAAATCAAAGCAAGATCCTCTATGACCCACCTCCTAGAGTCATGGAAATAAAAACAAAAGTGAACAAGTGGGACCTGATTAAACTTAAAAGCTTTTGCACACCAAAGGAAACTATAAGCAAGGTGAAAAGACAACCCTCAGAAGGGGAGAAAATAATAGCACATGAATCAACTGACAAAGGATTAATTTTCAAAATATACAAGCAGCCTATACAAATCAATACCAGAAAAACAAACCCAATCAAAAAGTGGGGAAAAGACCTAAACAGACATTTCTCCAAAGAAGATATACAGATGGCTAACAAACACATGAAAAGGTGCTCAATACTGCTCATTATTAGAGAAATGCAAATCAAAACTACAATGAGGTATCACCTCATACCAGTCAGAATGGCCATCATCAAGAAGTCTACAAACAGTAAATGCTGGAGAGAGTGTGGAGAAAATGGAATGCTCTTGCACTGTTGGTGGGAATGTAAATTGATACAGCCACTACAGAAGGCAGTATAGAGATTCCGTAAAAATCTGGGAATAAAACTACCATATGACCCAGCAATCCCACTCCTATGCATATACCCTGAGGAAACCAAAATTGAAAAAGACACATATATCCCATTGTTCATTGCAGCACTATTTACAATAACTAGAACATGGCAGCAATCTAGATGTCCATCGACAGATGAATGGATAAAGAAGCTGTGGTACATATACACAATGGACTATTACTCAGCCATAAAAAGGAATGCCTTTGAGTCAGTTCTAATGAGGTGAATGAACCTAGAACCTATTATACAGAGTGAAGTAAGTCAGAAAAAGAAAGATAAATATCGTATTCTAACGCATATATACGGAATCTAGAGAAATGGTACTGAAGAACTTATCTACAGGGAAGCAATGGAGAAACAGACATAGAGAATAGACTTATGGACATGGGGAGAAGGGAGCAGAGGATGAGATGCATGGAAAGAGTAACATGGAATCTTATATTACCATAGGCAAAATAGTTAGCCAACGGGAATTTGTTGTGGAAATTCCATAGCAATATGGATTCCACAGGAATATGGCTCAGGAAACTCAACCAGGGGCTCTGTATCAACCTAGAGGGGTGGAGTGGGGAGGGAGATCGGAGGGAGGTTCAAAAGTGAGGGGATATATGTATACGTATGGTTGATACATGTTGAGGTTTGACAGAAAACAATGAAATTCTGAAAAGCAATTATCCTTTGATTAAAAAGTAAAAAAAAATTTTTTAAAGAAGTGAAAGAGATGCAGAATTCAGAAAATATATATTTATTTCAAAAAATTAATTTTTATTGCCTTCATTTCAGAAAAAATACTAATTATATCTTCTATCAATATTTTCACATAATCACTTTGGTTCAGTTCAATCACTCAGTCGTGTCCGACTCTTTGCGACCCCATGAACTGCAGCATGCCAGACCTCCCTGTCCATCACCAACTCCTGGAGTTTACCCAAACTCATGTCCACTGAGTCATTGATGTCATCCAACCATCTCATCCTCTGTCATCCCCTTCTCCTCCTGCCCTCAATCTTTCCCAGCATCAGGGTCTTTTAAAATGAGTCAGCTCTTCACATCAGGTGGCCAAAGTATTGGAGTTTCAGCTTCAACATCAGTCCTTCCAATGAACACCCAGGACTGATCTCCTTTAGGTTGGACTGGTTGGATCTCCTTGCAGTCCAAAGGACTCTCAAGAGTCTTCTCCAACAACACAGTTCAAAAGCATCAACTCTTCGACGCTCAGCTTTTTTTATAGTCCAACTTTCACATCCATCAGAGAAGGCAATGGCACCCCACTCCAGTACTCTTGTCTGGAAAATCCCATGGATGGAGGAGCCTGGCAGGCTTCAGTCCATGGGGTCGCTAAGAGTTGAACACGACTGAGCGACTTCACTTTCCCTTTTCACTTTCATGCATTGGAGAAGGAAATGGCTACCCTCTCCAATGTTCTTATCTGGAGAATCCCAGGGACAGGGGTCCTGGTGGGCTGCAGTCTATGGGGTTGCACAGAGTTGGACACGACTGAAGCAACTTAGCAGCAGCAGCAGCTGACATCCATACATTACTACTGGAAAACCATGGCCTTGATTAGACGGACCTTTGTTGGCAAAGTAATGTCTTTGCTTTTGAATACGCTGTCTAGGTTGGTCATAACTTTCCTTCCAAGGAGTAAGCGTCTTTTAATTTCATGGATCCAATCACCATCTGAAGTGATTTTGGAGCTCCCCAAAATAAATTCAGCCACTGTTTCCCCATCTATTTGCCATGAAGTGATGGGACAGGATGCCATGATCTTAGTTTTCTGAATATTGAGCTTTAAGCCAACTTCTTCACTCTCTTTCACTTTCAAGAGGCTCTTTAGTTCTTCTTCACTTTATGCCATAAGGGTGATGTCATCTGCATATCTGAGGTTGTTTATATTTCTCCCGGCAATCTTGATTCCAGCTTCTGCTTCCTCCAGCCCAGCATTTCTCAGGATGTACTCTGCATATAAATTAAATAAGCAGGGTGACAATATACAGCCTTAACACACTCCTTTTCCTATTTGGAGCCAATCTGTTGTTTCACGTTCAGTTCTAATGTTGCTTCCTGACCTGCATACAGATTTCTCAAGAGGCAGATCAGGTGGTCTGGTATTCCCATCTCTTTCAGAATTTTCCACAGTTTATTGTGATCCACACAGTCAAAGGCTTTGGTATAGTCAATAAAGCAGAAATAGATGTTTTTCTGAAACTCTTTTGCTTTTTCAATGATCCAGCAGATATTGGCAATTTGATCTCTGGTTTCTCTGCCTTTTCTAAAACCAGCTTGAACATCTGTAAGTTCACGGTTCACATATTGCTGAAGCCTGGCTTGGAGAATTTTGAGCATTACTTTACTAGCGTGTGAGATGAGTGCAACTGTGCGGTAGTTTGAGCATTCTTTGACATTGCCTTTCTTTGGGATTGGAATGAAAACTCACCTTTTCCAGTCCTGTGGCCACCGCTGAGTTTTCCAAATTTGCTGACATATTGAGTGCAGCCCTTTCACAGCATCATCTTTTAGGATTTGCAATAGCTCAACTGGAATTCCATCACCTCCACTAGCTTTGTTCGTAATGATGCTTCCTAAGGCCCACTTAACTTCACATTCCAGGATGTCTAGCTCTAGGTGAGTGATCACACCATCGTGATTATCTGGGTCGTGAAGACCTTTTTTGTATAGTTCTGGGTACTCTTGCCACCTCTTCTTAATATCTTCTGCTTCTGTTAGGGCCATACAATTTCTGTCCTTTATTGAGCCCATCTTTGCATGAAATATTCCTATGATATTTCTAATTTTCTTGAAGAGATCTCTAGTCTTTCCCATTCTATTGTTTTCTTCTATTTCTTTGCATTGATTGCTGAGGAAGGCTTTCTTATCTCTCCTTGCTATTCTTTGGAACTCTGCATTCAAATGGGTGTATCTTTCCTTTCTGCTTTGCTTTTCACTTGTCTTCTTTTCACAGCTATTTCACATAATACTTTCACATTAAAAGCAATGCCAAATTAGATCATTTTTCTTGAGTTATTGTAGTACTTAGGTAGCTTTGGTCAATGGACTTCACTGGTGGCTCAGAGGTTAAAGCGTCTGCCTGCAATGCGGGAAACCTGGGTTCGATCCCTGGGTCGGGAAGATCCCCTGGAGAAGGAAATGGCAACCCACACCAGTATTCTTGCCTGGAGAATCCCATGGGTGGAGGAGCCTGGTGGGCTACAGTCCACGGGGTCGCAAAGAGTTGGACACGACTGAGTGACTTCACTTTCAAGTAGCTTTTATTAATTTCAATTTGTAGAAAATTTGCTGTTCTGAGTTACTACCAACTGAAACTGATAGGAAAATATTTAAAGCAAAATTTAAAAATGAGCTATAAATTTTAGCTATTATGTTCAAAAGTAATGTCAAATTAATAAATTATCTCTATCACATAGTATGTTACAAAATATTTAAATTTCATCATATAAATTACTATCACTTTTACCACAAGTTTTTGCTACCTCTTAAGATGATATCTTGATCCATACAATATTACTTAAGTTCTTCTTTCAAAAATTTCAATGCTGGAATATTATAAAGAAAATGAAAAATGGCAATATGGAATCATTTCTCTAATTGAGACTATACTATTATCTCTAATGGATTTAAAATAGTCTGTGTAGAAATTAATACTAGAATTCTTAATATTTGAATATTAGCCTTCAGAGTTCAGGAAATTTCTTTATTTCATCTTTATAACCCTTTTAGGGGATATCACTTTAGGGGATAATCCTTTGCTGGAATATCATTTTTGTTGCATATTTCACACATAGTTTCTTTTGACAGAAGGAAACATTTTCTCTAAAATTTTGAGAAACGTTTCTTTACCCTTTTTTTTTTAAAATTTTATTTTATTTTTAAACTTTACATAATTGTATTAGTTTTGCCAAATATCAAAATGAATCCATCACAGGTATACATGTGCTCCCCATCCTGAACCCTCCTCCCTCCCCATACCATCCCTCTGGGTCGTCCCAGTGCACTAGCCCCAAGCATCCAGTATCGTGCATTGAACCTGGACCGGCATCTCGTTTCATACATGATATTTTACATGTTTCAATGCCATTCTCCCAAATCTTCCCACCCTCTCCCTCTCCCACAGATTCCATAAGACTGTTCCATACATCAGTGTCACTTTTGCTGTCTCGTACACAGGGTTATTGTTATCATCTTTCTAAATTCCATGTATATGTGTTAGTATACTGTATTGGTGTTTTTCCTTCTGGCTTACTTCACTCTGTATAATAGGCTCCAGTTTCATCCACCTCATTAGAACTGATTAATCAAGACCACTATGAGGTACCATTTCACACCAGTCAGAACGGCTGCAATCCAGTCTACAAATAATAAATGTTGGAGAGGGTGTGGAGGAAAGGGAACCCTCTTACACTGTTGGTGGGAATGCAAACTAGTACAGCCACTATGGAGAACAGTGTGGAGATTCCTTAAAAAACTGGAAATAGAACTGCCTTATGATCCAGCAATCCCACTGCTGGGCATACACACTGAGGAAACCAGAAGGGAAAGAGACACGTATACCCCAATGTTCATCGCAGCACTGTTTATAATAGCCAGGACATGGAAGCAACCTAGATGTCCATCAGCAGATGAATGGATAAGAAAGCTGTGGTACATATACACAATGGAGTATACTCAGCCATTAAAAAGAATACATTTGAATCAGTTCTTTACCCTTTAAAAATATTACTTGTTTACTGTTTATGGTGTTGTTCATAAGCTTTTGCTCATGTAATTAATACAAGATTTCTTATAAAATAACTATGGATAACACAAGTTGAATTTTATTTTCAGCTGAAGGTCATGACTATTTAAGGATCTTCTTTTGTTTCATTTAACTCTTCTAATATCTTTCCTTGCTTAACCTGAGTTTAATTGTTTTACCAATGATCAGTAATGTTCCCACCATGCATTCAACAGTAGTTTACGTGAATTTGATAGGCATTTGGGAAAAAAAAAAAGCTATCTTTAGTAGATGTAGAAAAAATATAATTTTGAATTGTTCCAGCAAATGTTATTTCTACTGGCACAGTTGAGGACATGTCTTCAACATGTTTAAATGACAAGTTTAAACTATGCAAAGTATATGGCACCCAAAAGTCTTCTGAATTTTGGCTAAAAATCTGGCATGCTGCTGCTAAGTCACTTCAGTCGTGTCCGACTCTGGGCGACCCCATAGATGGCAGCCCACCAGGCTCCCCTGTCCCTGGGATTCTCCAGGCAAGAACACTGGAGTGGGTGTATTAATTTGGATTGAATTCTGCCTTGTTCAAAATATTTTTATGATGTCAAAGTGAAGCGATGACTATTTTCCAAAGTCTTCATCTAATAAAACGCAAGAAGTTTAGTATTCCTCAGCCATGAAATTTGCCAATTTAATGAATGTAATTTTCTTCATCTTCCAATGGGTAGATCAAAATAACATTTAATATTTCCAAATCGTAAGTTGACTTGAGTAATTCTGTTTTTCATTCTCATTGTATGTATTAGTAATTAATTTCCTTTTAGTAAGGGACATGGAGGAAAATGGAAGGATTTCATTTCACCTGTTCAACTTGCAGACTTGATAAGAGTAGTTTTCTTGTTCCTGTGTATTGTTTTCATAAATAATTAAATCCTTAATAAAATTTCAATGTCATAATGACAAATTTTATGTGGGTCATGCATGTCAGGATATGTTCATTTTCATTGTTTGAAGTTCTAAATAGATTATCCTTTTTTCTTTTTTCTTTTCAGCTTTTTTCCTTTATGAACCCAAATTTTTTCTTGCTACCCCTGCTCCTTTATTGAGATATAATTGACAGATAACATTGTGTAAGTTCAAGGTGTATAACACATTAATGTGATACATTTGTATATTGCAAAGGATATTACCATAGCATTAGCTAACACCTCCATCATGTCACATAACTGTCATTTCTTTTTGGTGGTAAGAACATTTAAGATCCACTCTCAGCAATTTTCAAGTATACAATACAGCATTATTAATTCTAATCACTGTGCTATACAATAGATTCCCTAGAACTTATTCATCTTATAAATGAAAGTTTGTGTCCTTTAACCAATATCTCCCCATTTCTCCCACCCATCCCAGCCCCTAGCAACCACTAATCTGTTCTCTCTATTTCTGAGCTTGATTTTTAGGCTCCACATACAAGCAATATCGTACAGTATTTGTCTCTTTGTCTGGCTTATTTTGCTTAGAATAATACCCTCGAGTTTCATCCAAGTTGTCAAAAATGGCAGAATTTCCTCATTTCTCATGGCTAAGGAATATTCCATTGTGTGTGTGTGTGTCTCACATTCTCTTTATCCATTCAGTCTCAAATTTATTGATTTTTATCACATTTTTGATTTTTGACTTGTACCCATTCTCACCAACCTAAATTTTTAAAAAAATATCCTCCTGCATTGAACCTGGACTGGTGACTCGATGCATGATACAGGATGCTTGGGGCTGGTGCACTGGGACGACCCAGAGGGATGGTACAGGGAGGGAGGAGGGAGGAGGGAGGAGGGTTCAGGATGGGGAACAAGTGTATATCTGTGGCAGATTCATGTTGATATATGGCAAAACCAATACAATATTGTAAAGTTAAAAAATAAAATAAAATTAAAAAAAATCCTCCTGAAAGCTGTACAAGATTTGAGCATATTTCTGCCAAAAATGAAGATTAAGGTAAATGTAGAAGATTTGCCAAACAAAATAACCTTTATATTTTCAAGAAAGTAATTTTCTCCTAAAGTATTTAAATATGTTAAAATTAAAAGGCAAATATGAATGATAATTGATAAATACAACATTTTCCATTAAATTGTTTTAGGTTTATCTAACAGAAGAAACTTTAAATCATATTTAATAACTTATGAAATAAAACTATTTACAATTCTAGAGATCAGAGTCCATTTATTTGCCAATGTAAAGAATCAGTACCTTGTTTTTTAAATATTATTTATATTTTGTTGACTACAGATGTCTAAACTTAAGAGTACTGTAAATTGCTTAACAAGCAAAGCATTTTTCACCTGCCATGTGCAACCTGGGCTAGTCAGTGAATCTCTGTGGAACTACAAATTAGTATGCAGAGAGAAGCAACAAAATGGACAATTGGCACTACTGGGAAATGATCATCTTTTATACAAGAACTTACTGCATTCATGTTGTCAGAGAGGACAAGTTTGACAAGTTAATTCATTTGTTTTTTTCTGTCTGCCATTCAAAGCTCTTCTCATTCCAGGCTGTATCCACCTCAGTGCCATAACCCACCAACTTAATAATATTTGGACACAGTTGCTTTTTTATTTTGAGGACAAAGGGCAAGAGGTGTGGATCAGCATTTCTCTGGGGAAGTAAAAAGTGTCAGTCATAAGAGTAGATGTTAGGATTGTTTGTCCTTAGGCTATCACTGGACACTAGATCTTCAGGGTATAAGCACCCCTGTGTTTTTTAATGTCCACTTTGGGCTACATTTATGATATGAGTCCCTCTAAAATATGAGGTGTAAGGCAGAATCCCTTTGCCAGAACAATAATCTTACTGACACTAGAAATTGTCTTGACTATCAAGTATAGCTTATTAGCATAGGTGATGAGAAGCCATACTCTTTTTGGCTTTACTTCACTGTCAGCTATAACATCAACAGCCTTTTTATATATCTTGAATTTCAGTCTCCTTTCCATGCCTTTGGATTTTATCCCCTCTTATCTTTTTCTCCTCCTGCTGGAAATAAAATTCCTACCCCTCGTCTATGTGCAGGGGATGGACTTTTCTGATGAACCAACCTGGAGTATTCACCAAAGACAACCTTGGAAAAGATAGGAACCCATAACCATGGTTGGCCATCAGAGTTGCTTTCCCCTGCCACCACAAATGATGATTATTTCGAAGATGGGCACATGGTCCCAGCAGGGATAGTTTTTTTCTCAGAGGTTCATATGACCTCTGAGATTTCTCTGCTTCAAACATATAAGCATTAATGGCCATATAAACCTAGAGATGCTATCAGCTATTATTTCTACAATTTAGACAATGGCTAACTCAGAAAAAACCAACACAAAAGAATAAGAGCCAAGAGATTAAGAGGACAACTGATGACGTCATTTGAGCCGTGCTCACCTGCTATGGGATTTTTGAGTTGTATGAACAATTTCATTCATTTACTTTTGAATTTTTAAAAAAATTACCTAATTCAGGGTAAATTTCTGTCATTTATCTTCAAAATGTTCCAAATAATACAAATCCGTCCTCCCACCCAGCTTCTGGTTTTGTTCTTTCATATTCTTCACTTCAGCATTTCAAGATGACTTTCCCATTCAAGTCTTCATGAGGTTGAGTAAAAATATATGCTGCTAACAATAACTTAGTGGTTTTCCCCACATAAGTAAACAGTTATTACATCCTCTACTGTTTAATTTCTTTGAGATGTGAATCATTATCCTCATGATTATGACTGAAGAAATGTCTGCTCACAAGGTTTCAGTATCTTGCCCAAGACAGTGGGAAAACTGGAGCAGCATTCGGAGCCTGAAAGGACTGACTCCAAAGACTAAACTTTCCATCCCCCTTATACTGAATCATCATTTTTAAAAAGGCAAGTAAACCAATAAATAGCCCCCTCAAACGATGCATGTTTTTTTTTTTTTAGATGCCCTAGATCCACTTTTTTCTTGCCTTTCTCTTCCTGGTTCCAAGATTCTCTTTGCCACTATTTCTCCCAATTACTCCCAACACTTCTTTTTCCTAGTGCTTGAAGCCCACTGAGTTAATAACTCAAAGTTTCCAGGCTTTCTTTTTAAATGTACTATTTTTAAGATTTTTTGTAATATCCTCAAAACCAAACATAGTCCTTGGCATGTGGTAGGTGTTCTAGGCCACGGGTCTGTGGATACATGTTGGGGAATTATTTGGGCCACTGATTACTTTTTTTCCTATAAGATAGCTCTTTTCAGTTCAGTTCAGTTCAGTTCAGTCGCTTATTCATGTCCGACTCTTTGCGACCCCATGAATCACAGCACGCCAGGCCTCTGTGTCCATCACCAACTCCCGGAGTTCACTCAAACTTATGTCTATCGAGTCGGTGATGCATCCAACCATTTCATCCTCTGTCATCCCCTTCTCCTCCTGCCCTCAATCCCTCCCAGCATCAGGGTCTTTTCCAATGAGTGAACTCTTCGCATCAGGTGGCCAATGTATTGCAGTTTCAGCTTTAGCATCGGTCCTTCCAAAGAACACTCAGGACTGATCTCCTTTAGGATGAACTGGTTGCATCTCCTTGCAGTCCAAGGGACTCTCAAGAGTTCTCTGCAACACTACAGTTCAAAAGCATAGCTTTTTTAGCATGTCAAAATAACTACTGTGTTCTCTTTGAGTCTCCTCTCTTTCCAGAATAAACTTTCTTAGTCCTTTCAGTTCTTTCTGAGACATGTTCCAGTTGAGGCGGTTTTAGGCTTACTGTAGTTTTGTAAGTGGGGCTTCCCTAGTAACTCACCCAGTAAAGAATCTGCCTGCAATGCAGAAGACTCCAGTTTGATTCCTGGGTCAGGAAGACCCGCTGGAGAAGGGAAGTAAGAAGATCCAATTCTTTAGGACGATTAATTTGGTATTCATTTACAGGATGGCTAGAAGGGGAAAGAGGCAGAAAGCCAAAGGTCCAGTGATGTTCTATCACATGAACAAGTTACAAATGTATCATGTGATAAGATACATATGTATCTTATCACATATGATATTCATTCATTTGTTGTTCTGCACAATTAAACTGTAAACTACATGAGAGCAAATACTGTCTTGTTGTTTTACTTTTTGGAAAGTCCAACAAAAAACACATGATCCCCTACTTGATATTAAGCTTATACATGGACTTTAAAGTCAGACTACTGAGGTTCCAATCCTGGATCAGCCACATATAGGCTCTAAGCCTTGGCAAGCTACCTAATTTTCATAACTCTGATTTACTTATCTTTAAATGGGGATAATAATCATTTCTTTCTCGTATAGTCATTGTGAAGATCAAACTAGGTAATCCATAGAAAGTGTTTAACCTAATGAGTGGCACAGATGAAGCACTCAGAAGTGCCTCTTGCCGCTGTTGTTGTTATTAACATAGAGGTCCTCAATAAATATTTTTAAATGATTTAGTTACCTGGTTCCAGGCCCTCGCTTTTCCTGTCCCTAAAACTCTCCACCCATTCCATTTCCTAATGTCCCCCACATTTAATCAACATATCAGACAGGATGCAGCCAATGAAATGTCATGAACACTGGTCACCTCCCTTTAGCATGGTTAGCTTTCTTATCTAATCAGGAGTTAACTCATATTGTGTTTGCCAGACCCCTAGGCTTTCTCTGAGTTTAACCATAAAGAAGGCTGAGTGTTGAATTGATGCTTTCAAACTGTGGTGCTAGAGAAGACTCTTGAGAATCCCCTGGACTGCAAGGAGATCAAACCAGTCAATCCTAAAGGAAACCAACCTTGAATATTCATTGAAAGGACTGATGCTGTAGAAGACCCTAGTTCTGGGAAAGATTGAGAGCAGGAGGAGAAGGGGGTGACAGAAGATGAGATGGTGGGATGGCATCATCCACTCAATGGACATGAGCTTGAGCAAACTCTGGGAGACAGTGAAGGACAGAGAAGCCTGGTGAGGTGTAATTCATGGGGTCTCAAAGAGTCAGACACAATTTAACAACTGAACAGCAACAATAAGGCTTTCTCAAAATGTGTCATTTATCAACTTGTCCTGGGAAATCTAGGGGTAGAAATGATGGACTCATCAGGGTAAAATCTAACACTTTAGGGTAACAGTGTCAGATGTTAGCATTAGGTCATAGCGTAGTGTTAGGTCATAGCATAGCATTAGGTTAGCATAGTGCCAGTCTTAGCATTAGGGTAACAGTGTCAGCTTCAAAATGAGGTGTGGACCTGGGGGCAAGATGGAAAAGACATTGTTTCCTCAGTGGCCCAGGAAAGCAAGAAAAATAACTAGAATGCAGGCTGGGTGGGGGGAAAGTGAAAGTGTTAGTTCATGTCTGACACTTTGCAACCCAATGGACTGTAGTCTGCCAATCTCTCTGTCCATGGAATTCTCCAGGAAAGAATACTGGAGTTGGTAGCCACTCCCTTCTCCAGGCAATCTTCCTTCTCTGGGGGATTTTCCTTCTCCAGGGGATCTTCCTGATCCAGGGAGTGAACTCAGGTCTCCTGCATCGCAGACGGATTCTTTGCCGTCAGAGCCACCAGCTGGGGGCGAACAGAAGTTAAAACTAGAAAACAGGATAAAGACGACAGTAAGGGCTTGACACATAAAAAAATGTGTCAGCAAACACCAAGCTGAAGTTATAAAACGGTACTTACTGTGATTCACGCAGACATAGTTCGTATGGAGAGAGCTTTGCATGTATTGTCCTAAAGTGTCTTTACTCTGAAGCAGCTGTAGGGGAGGGGCAGAGCAGGAGTGAACAGGAAAGGGTGTGGGTTCTGGAGCTTAATCTTTGGAAAAGTGATCCCCTCTTGCCTTCTGTGACGGTGGTGGAAATGTACTTAGAGGCCACAGAGTCTGATGTTAGAGAGCTGCTTGGGGCGCCCGCGTTATCATACGTCTGCAGAAGACCATGTGCTACCAGGCCAGATGGACACCACCTATTTCTCTGCCAACATCCTGAACTTGTGGGCACTGAGCAGCAGCCAGAGGGTTATGCTCTGCCTAAATTGTAGTTGTGGGCCTGAGCCCTGCCACTAAACTAAAAGCACTTCTCCACACCCTTGTCCCTGCTCTCTCTGTGTGGATAGAGCCCACAGCTCCATACCACCTTGATCTGAGGCATATCTGAGACTAAACTAGGAGAGCCTCTTGTCTAGAGGGGGGTCTTGATCTTCTTTTGAATAAATCCTTCTTCAGGCCTGGGATCTTAAACATGCATGTTATTAGTCGCTCAGTCATGCCTGATTCTGTGAACCTATGGACTCTGCTCATGGAATTCTCCAGGCTAGAATACTGGAGTAGGTTGCTATGCCCTCCTCCAGGGGATCCTCTCAACCCAAGGATCAAACCTGAGTTTCCTGCACTGCGTGCAGATTCTTTACCATCTGAGTCACCAGGGAAGCCCTAAACATGGATAATAAATATTTATTTATGTAGTTGATTCTTTGTTTAATGAATTAAAAGATTGCTTGAGACGTAAGAGACTTAGGTTCATTCCTTGGCTCTGGAAGATCCCCTGGAGGAAGGCATGGCAACCCACTCCCATATTCTTGCTTGGAGAATCCCAAGGACTAAGGAGCCTGGCAGGCTACCGTCCATAGTCACAAAGAGTTAGGCACAACTGAAGTGACTTAATAAGCATGCAAGCAATATTTAGACCCCTGTTTCCTCTGATCTACCCAAAGGTAAAAGTGCCTTTTCCGTCAAACTAAAAAACTTGAGAAAATGCCTTAGGGGACCCAGTCTTGTCCCCTGGGCTGTATATAAAGACGCTCTAAAAACAGAAAATAAAGTCAGAAAAAAATTGTCTGATCTCTGTTTGACTCTCTCAAAGAGCATTTAAGGAAATCTCATTCAGAATCCACATTTCTGGTACAGATGAAGCATTCCACAAAGAGCAGTTTTGCTTGTGTTTTTATTTATTTATTATTTTATTATTGTTCTGTTTTATAATCCTCTCCACAGAGTTCCACCTCTACTGGAGCCCTGCTCATGTTTTTATTTATTTATTATTTACTTTATTTATTATTGTTCTGTTTTGTAACCCTCTCCACAGAGTTCCGCTTATACTGGGGCTCTGTCCTGGAACCTGAATTCCTTTTGTGAAAGCTCTTATCTGAATCACACGGCAAGTCATTATCAGCCAGGACCGTAGCTTACATTTTATCAGATTGGCTTCAACCACTTACCAAAGACCAAAGTAGCAGAACCATGGAACCCAGTGAGCGAAAAGGGTTTTCCTCACCCCCAAAGTAAAGAGCAATCAAAGTGGTGCTTGTAGGAGGCTCAAATTCTCTAGCTAAATGAAGAAAAATTGTTTGAATGAGGCTGTGATGGGAAAATAACAACCCACCCATAGTAGATGGGTTCTTATACATGTGGAGGAAGTAGCCGCCTCTAAATGTGAATGTAAAAGAAGGTAAATTTGTACAATTTCTTTGTCATTAGGCAAGTAATATAATACAAATGGAGTAATAAGGTTCTATTTCCTTACCTTCTACAAGAAGCACTGAAAAGAAAAGTGTGTATTTCTAGCATTCACTTAAAGAAGCAGTTCGATTATTCAACTATTGAGAAATATACCTTGACAAGAGGCAATCACTTTACCAATCAAGAGAAACTTTTAAAACATTAGCTTTTAGGAATATTCCATTCTTTAAATTTGAATTCTACAATCACTAAATAGTTTTATGTTCTCTGCTTTGACAACAGTGTGACCTTAGTAAAGGCACTTAAATTTCTGTGCATATCTTTAAACATTCAATGAAAAGGCTGGACTAGATAATCACTGCATGATTTTCAAGTGCTAAGAGTTTATGTAAACTATTACTATTCATAATTTTATCTCCTGAGCAGAACAAACTACCAGGAGTCTAGTATAAGCACTAGTTACATCTTAAGATTTGTATGCAAACTTCATTTTATTGCACTTTGCTTTATTGTATTTTGCAAATAGTGCATTTTTTTACAAATCAAAGGTGTGTGGCACCCCTGCATGCAGCAAGTCTACTGGCCTCATTGTTTCAACACTATTTGCTTACTTTGGGTCTCTATCACAGTTTGGTTATTCTTGCAATATTTCAAACTTTTCCATTATTCTTTTATTTGTTATGGTGATCTGTAATCAGTAATCTTTGATGTTACTATTGCTAAAAGATTATGACTCTCTGAAGGCTCAGATGATGGTTAGCATTATTTGGCAATAAAAGTTTTTTTAATTAAGATATGTACATTTTTAAAAAGACAGAATGCTATTTCACATTTAATAGACTACAATAAGATATAAAAATAACTTTTTATGTGCACTGAGAAAGCAAAAAATTGTGACTTTTTATTGTAATATTTGCTTTATTGTGGTGGTCTGGAACCTACAATATCGCTGATGTATGTATGTATGTAATATCATCTTTTTCTATTTAACTATGTTGCTACTTCTATTTACCTTTAGTCTAGACTGATTACCCTACTTCTTTAAGGCTTCTTAGGTGTTGCTAGTGGTAAACAGCCCTCTTGCCAATGCAGGAGACATAAGCGACGCATGTTTAATCCCTGGGTAGGGAAGATCTTTATTGCTCACATTGAATATAGTATTCTAATTTATGTAGTGCTATCAGGCTAGAAGACAGGCAACATGGCATAATCATCAATGAGTGTGGGCTCAGGAGCCATGTCACCTGGGTCTGATACCTTCTATACTACCTTCTACTTGCATGAGCTTGGGACAGTTTCCGTTACCTCAGTGATGTCAACTACACAAAAGAAAGACAAAAGGACCACTTACTTCACAGGATTACTGTGAAGATTAAATAAATTAATACATGAATGTGCTTCAGACAGACACACAGCCCACAGAAAGCTCTCAGTGACCCTTACCCACAATGTTAATTCCCATTATCCCTTCCATTGTTCTTCACAGTACTGAAGAGGCATGTCCAGTGACCCTTCAGAAGATGTAGCTGAAGTTGGACTGATTGCCAAAGGTCACCCAATGCAGAAATGTCTATCTAGTGATGAGAGCAGACCCCAAGTACTCTAGTATCCAATCCAGGGATCTCTCTATACACTGTGCTTCCCTGTGAGACCAAGGACTAGAGTTTGGCCATTGGCTGGTCTGATGAGCCTCACTTCAACGGAATCTGCCCAGTAGGTCAGACAGTACACCCCAGGGCTCCACTAGCAATCTCAGAGCTCTCAGCTTGAAAACCTTTGAACAGGGCTTATAACTATAGAGTTTTCTGTGCCAGGCACAAACCAGTACATAGACTGCTACCTTTACTTTCTTTTCACTGGAAGTACTTCATCTCTTCTTTAAATAGCTGCATCACTTTATCTGCTCCTCTTTCATATGGCATCACTTACTTCCCAGCACACATTATGGAATCTTGCACAAGTCTTATCAGCTCTGCTACACTGCTCACCTGTTGAGTAACCACTGCTGCCTTATTCTTTTATTTTAAATTTTATAAACTGTTGCTTTCATTTTGTTTAATTTATTTATTTTGTGGCTGCCCTGGATCTTCTTATATACATGGGACTTTTTCTAGTTGCAGTGAGTGGGGCTACTCTGTAGTTTCTGTACACAGGCTTCTCATTGTGGTGGCTTCTCCTGTTGCAGAGCACAGGCTCTAGAGTACATGAGCTTCCGTAGCTGTCGCGCAGGGGTTTACCTGCCCTGAGGCATATGGGATCTTCCTTGACCAGGGATCAAACTTGTATCTCTTGCATTGGCAGGCAAATTCCTAACCACTGGATGACCAGCAAAGTTCTGCCTTATTCTTTCAAGTAATTAATTAATTAGGCTGCACCAAGTCATAGTTATGGCAAGCAAAACCCTCCATCCTCATTACGGCGTGCAGATCTAGTTCCCTAACTAGGAGTGCAGTCTGGGCCCCCTGCATTAGGAGCTCAGAGTCTTAACCATTAGACCACAAGGGAGATTCCGTGTTATTGCCTTATTGTTTTTACACCTGGTTCTGTACTTTATTACTACCTGTTGATTCAATGGATGGATGAACAAATGAATGTATACTTCAAGGATAGAAGTGTTTGGGATCAGAATCAAACTCTTACAGAGAGACACAATTTAATTCAGCTCAAGTCAATTTTGAGTGGTGAAAATGTCCCTGGCACTTCACCAGATGTTATAGGAGATCCAAAACATATGTCATAGTCTCTTAAAAATTTTTTGGACAGGCGAAGACTTATCTTCCTGAAGAAATTATACCCAAGGGAGAAAAACGGAAATGATATGAAAGTCTTGGCAGTGCTTAAATTAGAAGGCTTCTCCAAAATTTCATTTTAAGTTAGTTGTTGGAAATTTGGAGTACACTTACCCAAGAAAACATTGTCATAAATTGTGGTCTGTTTTCACTATTGGTCCACAACATCTTGCCAGAAAAGTCAAAGATGGAAGGGTCTTCAGAATTTATCTGGTTAAGCCCTTTTATTTCATAGAAGATACAGTGTGACTTTCTCAGGATCACACAGTGAATGAACTAAGACTAGAATCTGAATCTCTTGACTTCCTATTAAGTATTCATTTCAGTAATAGTACTTACTAATGATGGAAAAAAACATCATCATGACGGTGCACTGAATTTATATATTTATCAAACATCCACTATGTGGCAGACACTGCAAATGCTTTGTTTTTAAGATATTGGAGACAAATCACTTTGGAAAGTGTATCAGTTCAGTTCAGCTGCTCAGTAGTGTCTGCCTCTTTGAGACCCTGTGAATTGCAGCACACCAGGCTTCCCACACCCAAACTACTACAGACATACATATATACAAAAAAGTCTGGAAAATTCTGGAAGAGATGGGAATACCAGACCACCTGACCTGCCTCTTGAGAAACCTGTATGAAGGTCAGGAAGGAACAGTTAGAACTGGACATGGAACAACAGACTGGTTCCAAATAGGAAAAATAGTACGTCAAGGCTGTATATTGTTACCCTGCTTATTTAACTTCTATGCAGAGTACGTCATGAGAAACACTAGGCTGGAGGAAGCACAAGCTGGAATCAAGACTGCCAGAAAAATATCAATAACCTCAGATATGCAGATGACACCACCCTTATGGCAGAAAGTGAAGAAGAACTAAAGAGTCTCTTGATGAAAGTGAAAGAGGAGAGTGAAAAAGTTGGCTTAAAGCTCAACATTCAGAAAACTAAGATCATGGCATCTGGTCCCATCACTTCATGGCAAATAGATGGGGAAACAGTGGAAACAGTGACAGGCTTTATTTGAGGGGGGGGGCGGAATGCTCCAAAACCACTGTAGATGGTGACTGCAGCCATGAAATTAAAAGATGCTTGCTCTTTGGAAGAAAAGTTATGACCAACCTAGACAGCATATTAAAAAGCAGAGACATTACTTTGCCAATGAAGGTCCATCTAGTCAAAGCTGTGGTTTTTCCAGTAGTCATGTATGGATGTGAGAGTCGGACTATAATGAAAGCTGAGCACCAAAGAATTGATGCTTTTGAACTGTGGTGTTGGAGAAGACTCTTGAGAGTCCCTTGGACTGCAAGGAGATCAAACCAGTCCATCCTAAAGGAAATCAATCCTAAATATTCATTGGAAGGACTGCTGCTGAACCTGAAACTCCAATATTTTGGCCACCTGATGTGAAGAACTCACTCATTTGCAAAGACCCTGATACTGGGAAAGATTGAAGGCAGGTGGAGAAGGGGATGACAGAGGATGAGATGGTTGGATAGCATCACCAAATCTATGGACATGAGTTTGAGTAAACTCCAGGAGTTGGCAACGGACAAGGAGGCCTGGCATGCCGCAGTCCATGGGGTCGCAAAGAGTCGGACACGACTGAGCGACTGAATTGAACTGAACTACAGACATAGGCATCATCCTTGACTGTTCCATCTCCTTTCTTTGCTTTCTCTCCTACCTTGTCCTGCTGATTTTACTGCCTAGATATTCCTCAGATCCATCCCCTTTTCCCCATCCCTACCATCACTTTTTTAGTTCAGGCCATCTTATGTCTTATCTGGCTGATTATAGCAGGTTTCTATACAATCTGAACAAGTTGGTGATGGACAGGGAAGCCTGGTGTGCTGCAATTCACAGGGTCTCAAAGAGGCAGACACGACTGAGCAGCTGAACTGAAGTGATACACTCTCCAAAGTGATTTGTCTCCAATATCTTATAAACAAACCAGATCATCTCATTTCTCTACTCAAAATCTTTTCATGTGTCTACACAGCCTATAGGATGAAACGTGTGCTCCCTAACTTCTTTTACGAAGGTTCCCATAGTCTAATTCCTCCCTCCCACCCCTGTCACTCTTTGCCTCCCACTTGGTGCTACCGTTATTCCCACCTGCCGTCCTCTGCTTAGACCACGATGTTGTTCCTCCCTGTGCCAGCTCAGGTTCTCCCTTCTGCCTGGATCCTCATCTCCCTGCTCTTCTCACCTGTCTGGTCCTTAGGTACCCATTTCACTGTTTCCAGGTTTCTTCAGACCATCCACTGAGTACAGGTTCTTTAACTCCTTGCCCAGTGGAGTGTGATAGAAGAAAATCTGAAACAATCCCTCTAGGACTTTTTAAGTGACCAGAGGGTTCTAAAGACTTGAAATTTCATATAGAAGTTTAATAAACACATGAAAAGAAGTTCAACACTGCTCATCACTAGAGAAATGCAAATCAAAACTACAATGAGATATCACCTCACACCAGTCAGAATGGTCATCACTAAAAAATCTACAACAATAAATGCTGGAGGGGATGCAGAGAAAAGGCAACTCTCCTGGACTGTTGGTGGGAATGTAAATTGATACAGCCAATATTGAAGACAGTATGGAGATTCCTTAAAAAACTAGGAATAAAATTACCATATGACCCAACAATTCCACTACTGGGCATATGCCCTGAGAAAAACATAATTAAAAAAGACACGTATATCCCAATGTTTATTGCAGCACTATTTACAATAGCTAGGACATTGAAACGGAGAAGGCAATGGCACCCTACTCCAGTACTCTTGCCTGGAAAATTCCATGGACGGAGGAGCCTGGTAGGCTGCAGTCCATGGGGTCGCTAGGAGTCGGACACGACTGAGTGACTTCACTTTCACTTTTCACTTTCATGCATTGGAGGAAACAGCAACCTACTCCAGTACTCTTGCCTGGAAAATCCCAGATATGGCAGAGCCTGGTGGGCTGCCATCTATTGGGTCACACAGAGTCGGACACAACTGAAGCGACTTAGTAGCCGCAGCAGGACATTGAAACAGCCTAGATGTCCATCAACAGATGAATAGATAAAGAAGCTGGTACATATATACATATATACAATGGAATATTCAGTTCAGTTCAGTTCAGTTGCTCAGTCGTGTCCGACTCTTTGCGACCCCATGAATTGCAGCACGCCAGGCCTCCCTGTCCATCACCAACTCCCGGAGTTCACTCAGACTCACGTCCATCGAGTCAGTGATGCCATCCAGCCATCTCATCCTCTGTCGTTGTCGTCCCCCCTGAATATTACTCAGCCATAAAACGGAATGCATTTGAGTCAGTTCTAATGAGGTGGATGAAACTACAGCCTATTATACAGAGTGAAGTAAGTCAGAAAGAGAAAAAAATATATGTCAAAGCATACATATGGAAACCAGAGGATGGTACTGACGAACCTATTTGCAAGGCAGAAGTGGAATCACAGACATAGAGAACAGACTTACAGACAGTGGGCAGGGAGAAGAAGAAAGTGAAACGGAAGGAGAGACTAGCATGGAAACATATACACTACCATATGTAAAATAGATAGCCAGTGGAAATTTGCTGTATGGCTGTATGACTCAGGGCTCTGTGACAACCTAGAGGGGTGGGATGCGGTTGAAGGTGGGAGAGAGGTTCAAGGGGGAGAGAACATATGTATACCTTTGGCTGATTTATGCTGATGTTTGGCAGAAACCAATACAATATTGTAAAGCAATTATCCTTCAATTAAAAATAGACAATTTTTTTAAAAAGGGTTCAAAAACAGACTTGAAGTCTCCAAGAGCATTGCCTAGGTGAGAAACCTCAAGTGCTGGATGCACTGCATTGACTGAAGAACTGTGAATGGCTTCTCTGAGGCAGAGACCAGATTCCACACAGTGATGCTGAATC
Organism: Bos indicus x Bos taurus; assembly: GCF_003369695.1. Taxonomy (NCBI): domain Eukaryota; kingdom Metazoa; phylum Chordata; class Mammalia; order Artiodactyla; family Bovidae; genus Bos; species Bos indicus x Bos taurus. The sequence goes on from NC_040078.1 coordinate 10,511,588, forward strand.
CCCAGAGAGCAAGGGTGGCCAGGTTTCCAGATGTGGATGCCCAGCTACCCTTGCGGGAGGATTGTCCCCAGCAGCCACTGCTGGAGTGGTTCTCTAATGTAGGTGCTACTTCCAGGCAGCCTGCTCTCTTGTATCCCAGCCCTGACCTCTCCTCTCTAAACTGATCTCTCAGAGACTTAGGACCCTAGCACTTTTCTCTTCTGTCTCCCCCAGGTCCTCTTCCCTTTTCTCTCAGATCTTCTCCAACAAAGGATAATTCCATTTTCTTTATTGAATAGGGCATTGGACCCCAGCAGGCTCCGTACATTTTCTTAAAACCGATTTAGGAGGTTATGATCTGGGCCTCCACTGCTACCTGGCAATTTTTCCTGTTCAGTCTTTAAACCCAAAGGCTGATTATTTTCCCAATCAGGGCAAGAAGGGGTTCATTTTGTGCCACAATGGTATCTTTCTAGTTAGAAAGAAACTGGTGACATTTATTTACATTCTTCTAAATTTTCTGCTGGGCTTCCCAGGTGACGTTAGTGGTAAAGAACCCACCTGCCAATTCAGGAGACTCGAGTTCAATCCCTGGGTCAGGAAGAGCCCCTGGAGGAGAAAGTGGCAACTCACTCCAGTATTCTTGCCTGGAGAATCCCATGGATGGAGGAGTCTGGCAGGTTACAGTCCATATGGTCACAGAGTCGGACATGACTGAGTGACTAAGCACAAACTTTCTGCTAAGCTTTGAGGCTTAGTTCAACATCACCAGAAGCTGACCGGAAGCTACTCTAACAAGCAGTATTTTTTCTACTCCCCTCCAACTGGGCTGGGTGTTTCTGCTCTATGTGCAGTAATAGGCAGAGCAATATCTCTCATACAGCACTTATCACAAAGTGTTGCAATTATCTGTTTATATGCCTATCTCTACCACATATCTGAGTTCCTGAGAACAGGGGCTATGTCTTATTCATCTTTGTATTCTTTATGCCAACAAGTGTCTGACACATAGTGTGTGTATGTGTGTGCTCACTCGTGTCTGACTCTTTGCAACCCCATGGACTATAGCCTGCCAGACTACTCTGTCCGTGGGATTTTCCAGGCAAGAATACTGGAGTGGGTTGTCATTTCCTCCTCCAGGGGATCTTTCCAACCCAAGGACTAAATCCGCACCTATTGTGTCTCCGTCATTGGCAGGCAGATTCTTTATCACTGTGCCACCTGGGAAGCCCCTGACATATATTAGACGCTCGATAAATGATTGTTGTTTCACTGACTTCCTTTGCTAACTGGAGTAAATAAGAGAACTGGCTCCTGCCCTCAAGAAACTTAACTCCAATTTAACATTGATCATTGCTACTATGAATGATGATTTTTTTCCTGATAGGAGATCTTTTTCTGAGACACCAAGAATTACTATGCAGATGGGAAACACATAGAAACATATTTACCTAACCATCAGATCAGCTGACTGGCTGTGATGATTTAGCATCAGCCAGAGGCCTATGATAAGAAGTCTACCAGGAGCCCAGGTATCATAGAGTCTCTTCAGTGTTCTGGATGAGATGTACATTTTGTGAAGGGGTGGTGAGTGCTCTGACCCAGAGAACAGAGTCAGATACCAAAGCGGGTGTTTAACAGATACTTCTTTCAAAGCAGCTCCATGTCAAGAAAATATGCTAAAATCTAGAGAAGAGCTGATGAAAAAAAAAAAAAAATCTAGCAGAGTCTCAGGAATGCAGGAAGGGTGTTTAGAATAGGAAGTCTTCTGGGAACTTTCATTCTTACAGAGGAGATGAAGCAGGTCCTTGTGCAATAGGCACAGAGATATCTTTCTAATCTCTTTTCTCCGAATTGCAAAAATTGGCAGAGAAACAAGATCTAGTGGTGATGAGGGACTTCCACTAGCAGGACATCTGCTGGAGGTCTCATGCAGAACAGCTGATGAATTCTTGCCTTGCCTTGCTGACAACTTAATCTCTCAGTAGGTAGAAAAAGCAGTGAGAGGGAACTGCTACTCAGGACTTAATTATGACCAGTAAGGAAGATCTGGATCATGATGTGTATGTTATAGGATGCAGGGAGCAAAGTGACTATGGCGTTTCTGAAAGCTAATAATAAACGAGATGGTAGCCTCTTACTATAATGAAATATGGCAACCATATCAATTCCTTTTGGGAAACAGTGTATGGATAAATTAGATAAAATATTCAGATCACTGTATCCCAGACACCAGGAGAGCAGATTTCTGGAAGTTCAAAGGATTGCAATCTCTTGACCCATGATGTAAAATAATAAAGGAGCTCCACTCTTTAATGGTATGGGCACTTCTAAGAAATGAAATTCAAATAACATTACTGTTAAGTCATCCTGATAAAAAAAGGAGTAGGCAGCTAACAAAACCCATGGGGCCTCATAAGGAGTACTTTGATGAGCTCAGATTGAATAAAGCCCTGCACAAAAGTATAAGGAATAAAGTGTAAGTTATAATAAATCTAAAAGTGCACACAGTCTTATAAAGACAGTAATACTAATGCCTGATATTTACTGAGGGTGTTCTCTGTGACAGGTGCTGTTCTCAGCACTTTCCATATATTGACTCTAGGATTCCTCAGAAGAACCTTATGGAGTAGCTGTAAAATTTACCTTGTTTTTACAGAGAAACGGTCTAAGAAGCAAAGTGGTTAAAGTTATTGACCCAGGATCAAAAAACCAAAAAGTTGGGATTCGAATCCAAGCAAGCTTACTTGAGTCAGCACTCTTCACCTCTATGCTCTACTTTTATCTACTTCACAACTCTTCTTAGGCCACTGAAGGCAAGGTAAAGAGCAGAACGCATAGGTTTTGGCAAAATAACAATTGGATATGGCTTTTGAAGGGGTGTTCCTGTAACAGGAAGAAAAAGGAAATACTGGACTTCATGGAGGAGACAAAAATGGGAACAGATATCAAAGGAAAGGCAGTCCTGTTAAACTCTTATTTTGTTGTCAATTTCCTCCAAAGGGGGAATTTTTTTTTAAGTTGTAAGAGGTAGATTAAACATGGTTATAATGTGGAAACCAAAAAAAAGAAAATAGTTTCTTGATGTTCCAAAATAATAGCTGTTCTAGTGTTCTGGGGATTTTAGCTGGCCAGAAAAGAAACAAGACTCCGTTGTGATGCAAGGGCTTCCTAGGTGGCACTAGTGGTAAAGAACCGTCCTGCCAATGCAAAAGACGGAAGAGATGCAGGTTCGATCCCTGGGAAGACCCTCTGGAGGAGGGCATGGCAACCCATTACAGTATTCTTGCCTGGAGAATCCCATGGACAGAGGAGCCTTGCAGGCTACAGTCTCTATGGTCGCAAAGAGTTGGCCACAACTGAAATGACTTAGCACATAGTCACAGCACACAGGGTGCCCAGGACAGGTAGGGTAAAGGGGTGATAAGTCTGGGAAGCCGGCCCCTTAAAGACCACTCAGTTCAGCTCTTTGTCTCATTTCACTCCATATAGTTAATCAGATTATGCTCAGTGCTGGGTAGAATGTTTTGTGGGCAGCATTCATCAACCATTCCATACATGTCCAAAGGAGGAAAAACTGATGGTAAAGAGTAGATGCTGTGCTGTATGAAGACCTCCTGGAGGAAACGGGGCCCCTAGTAACTATAGATGTGACATTTGCATGGTATATCATCATATGCAAACTCCTTTCACATACATCACCTTTCTGGATCCCTATAATATTCTTCAGCAGTAGATACTCCTGGCCTATTCAACAGAACTGGGAGGAAACCAACATGCAAATTAGTTTGCACCAAAGGCTCTGCCCACTATCCCAGGCTCCCTCGTGGTTGCTGTCTTCAACTATCTGAAGGGTCGTCATGTACAAGAGGGATTGGGTTTATTCTGTTCAACTATTTGGGATTCAAAGGGGAAGGAATTTCCCAGCAGGATGGCACCTGACCCTGGAAGGTTCAAGTAGAGCTCAGAGATGGGCTTATAAGATGATGCTACTGATTGGAGTTTGGTCTGATACCATCATGGGCCTCAGACTTAAATTTCACGAACGAAACAACAACTATAGCAGCAGCAACAACAACAGTAATGATCATAAATGGAGGACTGACATAACACTCTTACCATCTGCCTTTTATCTGCTTGTTAATAAAAGGAAACTGAACACCAACGAGAGAATAGCCTACTATTACATTGCGTTTTTTGTTTTCACATTTTGCTGTAGACTGGTAAAAAAAAAAAAAAACTGTCACAAACTGGCAACAGTCCACAGACCATTATTTGGGAAACATTGGATTAGAGGATTTTTAAGGTTCTTTCTAATTCTAAAAATTGTACAACTCTAAATCATACACTTTGTTACCTAATTACGCCTTTCTTATACTTTAGCTAACATGTTGAAAGCATTCTCAGTGCCAGGCAATGTGTTAAGTTCTTTATATGTCAGTCAATTTAATCCTCCGAATAACCCTATGTCATCGGTGGTTGCTGGTCCACTGTCAATGGAGACCAACTCAGAGAAGTTCTATGACTTATCCCAGGTCACACAGCTGGGAATTCAACTTTGCTCTCTGACTTCGGTGCCTCTGCTTTCATCAATAGGATTCCATGCTTTCATTGTTAAAAATGAACAAAATGGGGCATCCCAGGTGATGCTAGTGAAGGAGCCCACATGCCAATGCAGGAAACATAAGAGACATGGGGTCGATCCCTGGGTTGGGAAGATCCCCTGGAGGAGGGCAACCCACTCCAATATTCTTGCATGGGGAATCCCATGGACAGAGGAGGCTGGTGAGCTACAGTGTGTAGGGTCTCAAAGAGTCGGACATGACTGAGCATGCAAGCATGCATGAATAAAATATTTCTAATATCTTCCTGGACTCTAGGTTCCTAGATGGCAGGGTGTACACATTTTAGCTTCTGAATCCCATAATTGATGTTAGCACAGTACCTCTACTGCATTCAACAAAATTAGAGTATTTACTAAATAGCTACTGTAGTTCAGCTCAGGGCTTCCTGAGGCACACACAACATCTTTGTTGATTAGTTCATCAGCAAATTAGTATAGGAGAATGTTGACTCTAAGGAACTAGTAAACATACTTCTCATTTCACTTATATGCTACCTGAGTATTCAAATGCACAGGGATCACCAGCAAGGAGAATCTTTTCTCTGATTTACCAACTGCAAGAAGGAAAGCTCCAATGTCCTATTGCTTCTCAGATTCTCTCCTTTTGCCAGAGAGGATAGCAAGGACCATGTCCTTTATTTTCTATGTTTTCTAAGCCACACCAGCTGCCTATCTTACAGCCAGAAAGACCAAATAAGCTCCCCTCTGGGTCTTTGTGAGCCTCTGTAACAGTAAAAGGCTGTTGGGAAGAACCCACTGTGAGCCAAATAGCAGGAAAAACTGATTCTCCAAGAAAAGGGGCAAGAACTTGGTATTACATGGTGAAGAGGAAAGATTCTAAAGGGACCAAGAGCCTGGTGGTTGACTTCACAGCTACATTCATATACTGTCTATGATGTGTCCACTGTCCTGAGTGCAGAAGGGGCTTTATTGTATTGCCCCATTGGTGGAACAGTGAAAAAATATGTAATTTACCAAAAACATCCAATCAGTGTGGTTGTTACCTTAGTCTGAGCACAGCAGATGTGACTTAACAGCCTGTACTGGCTTGGGCTGAGGACAGGGGCTCAGGAGAGGCTGCTCGAGCAAGGAGCTGTCCATGCTGCCCGTCTCTAGGCCGCTGATATAGAGCTGGGTATTCCCGAACCTGTCAGCACTGCCCTTCCCACAACACTGATCCAGGGCTCAGGGACTGTGGGTGGTGAAAACGAAAGTGAGAAGAGCAAGATCTATCCATGACAACCTGAAGGTGGCAATAATCACATTTGCTTGAAAATTGCCTGAGAATGAACTACGTGTTCTTGTGTGGATATGCAAATGTATGTAAATGTATGCAAATAGGAGAGCCTCTTAACTCGTTTTTCCATCTGGATGCAGCCTGTTGTGGTGAGGCCAGAGGAAGTGGACTCTTAAGTGATGGAGTCTGTCCAGTTCTCCCTTTGGGCCAGGGGCCAGGGGTGTCTGGAGAAGCATATCCTTTGTTCTCCTGGCCACCTTTTTCCTATAGCTAGGATTTAGAATTTGGGGACCTAGCTTGTGATCGATCAATCAATATATATTGCACTGATTCAGTATGATCTGATGTGGAGAAGATGGGTTTTGTGTTCTCTGTCCCCTTCCTCATCCCCAGCCCCTCCCAGTCCCAACCTGTTGCAGACCATAATGTCAGTATCACAATAAACAGGGAAACTTCCACAGCCTTGGGCCCCATCCCTCAACTAAAAAACAAGAAGGCAGAACCTGAGATATTTTAAGGTCCCTCCCAGGAGGTCAGATCTGAACATCTGGACTCACTGATGGAAAATATAGTGAGAGGGCTATGCTGTGATGACTTACCATCAGCTGGATGCAAGAGAGAAAGAAGCAAGGGCTTTAAAGTTGAAGTCCTTCTGACCTGGGTTCAAATCTTTAGATTTTTTTGGTTCCTAACAACTTATGCTTGAACAAGTTACATAACTTCTGGTTAGAAACTTCTACATTCTTCCCTTTTGGTGCCTAACTTCTGTCCTCTGTACGTGTGTTAATGCATACAACAGATATTTAACATTTAAAATGCATACTTGGTGTCCAGTACTGGGCTAGGTTATAGAAATTGAAAAATAAGGAAGCCATCAGCTCTTAGTCTAGGAGTGACACACAGGGACAGAGGTTAAGTAACACAGACTGAAGTAACTATTGTGCCCAAGAGACTTTGGGAGCATGATCAGGTCCACCTAACTCATAAACCCAGCCTAAGAGCACATGGAAGATGGTGACAGGTAAGGGAACACCTGAGTCAAGTCTTGAAGAACAAATTTAGGCACTGGCCAGACAAAGGGGAAGTGTGGAAGCTTTTCAGTCTAGTGGAGCAGCCCCAGGCGAAGGCACAGGGACCTAAGGGAAGGCAGTTTGCTTTGGGCGAGTTGGGCACTGTGTCTGGAGCTCAGCATGACTGGTGAGGCTGGAGAGGCAGGTTCAGGACTGTAGGGGTCATGCTAAGGCTTGGCTTTCCTGTCGGATGATGGGCTCTTCAGAAGGCTGGAAATGTTAGTTCCTCCACTTGCCCCAAGAAGATGGACCTACATAACTCCAGCCAATGGCCTACACTGTGGACCAGAGCCAACAGTACTGCTAAGGTAACTAGCCCTTTGTTTCTTTACTCATTGCCTCTCTTAAGGGAATATCTATGTAAGAAGAGGAATCAGGGTGAGGGCAATGTTTACCAATGAGAGAGAGATTTCCAACAGCAGTCATTTCAGGAATCAGCAGAGTGGGAGTGGGCTGCAGGGATTGGGCTGGAAGGCCTTCCCCCACCATCCTTTCCCACCTCCTTCCCATCTATGACATTCATGATAGTTCTGACACAGCCTGCTGGGGTTAGGTCTGTGCCACCAAATGCAGACGAGGCCTGGCCAGAGGGAATAGGGCAGCATGGCCTCTGCCTAAAGGACACCGTGCCCAGACATAGTGTCACGAAAGAGGATGCCTTGTGTACGTGTGAACGTGCCTGCCAGCCCCTGCGTATGGGGTAACCCTGTGTGGTCCCCTTGCTACCCAGAGGGAGTGACACTTTTCCACCCTGTGACTGGCATCCCCTCGATACTCAGTCACTTGTTCTTTAAAAGATTTTTTTGGTGGGGGGCTGCCCTGGGTCTTAGTTGAGGCATGTGGGATCTGATTCCCTGACCAGGGATCGAACCCAGGCCCCCTGCATTGAGAGTGTGGAGTCTTGGCCACAGGGTAGGCCCCTTAATCTGACTCTTACATCATACCTGACTTACTAATGGTTTCTCACCGCTGACCTTTCTAGAGATACCACTTATCCAGAACAAAAGAAGGTAGAAAGATCATGTTCCCCCTTGCCTCACAGCCCCCAGACTTGTGCCATTTGAGGGAAGATTTGCAGAACGTCTACATTTCTGGGGCAGAAGGAGCCTGGGAAGGAACCAGGATGTGGCTTTCTTCTCACTTTGTCTAAAGCATGAGAATGAAGTGCAGGCCCTGCCCCCAATGCACGGTAATTCCTGAATTTTGAAGTGGAGTTTGGAAGGCAGGGAGACTGGAGAAAGGGAAGGTTCAGAGAACCAGGACTTCTGTCTGCTGAGAATGGGGTGCTGGATAGGGGATGATGGATGAAAACGAGCCCGAGTTGAATATCCATGAAAGTTGGGGCTGCTCCCCAAACTTCCATAAATCTACAAATCACCTGGGATTATATTAAAGGGCAGATTACAATTCAGCCAGGGTCTGGGGTGGAGCCTGAGAGTCTGTATTTATAGCAAGCTCCCAGGTTTTGCCAAAATTGTAATTTGCGGCCCACACTTTGAGTGGCAGGGGTGTAGAATACATAATATTAATCTTTCTCAAAAAATTGCAGGAAGCTTAGGGCCTGCTTGGGTTTCCCAGGTGGTGCTAGTGGTAAAGAACCCATCGGCCAATTCAGGAGACATTAGAGACCTGAGTTTAATCCCTGGGTCAGGAAGATACCCTGGAGAAGGGAATGGCAGCCCACTCCAATATTCTTGCCTGGAGAATCCCTTGGACATAGGAACCTGGTGGGCTACAGTCCATGGGGTCGCACAGAGTCGGACATGACTGAAGCAACTTAGCATGCACACATATGTAGGGGCTGCTAAGCAGGCAAGTACTCCCTCCAAAAAGAGCCTCCAAAAGATGCCATGTTCCAAGGGACAGAAACTGCAGGAAAGAACATATGAGAAGAACTAGAATGTGGTCATTTTTGGGTCCCTGGACCAAGGCTGGGTATAATAAACAACACTGTGGAGATATCACTGCTTTTTAGCAATCCAGGAATATTTTGTGCTCTGCCCTAAATAATACTTTAATGCAACAAAAGCCAGCCCAAATGCCAGCAAGATGCCTGCAACTACCCTTATTATCACCACTGCCATCGCCCCCCTGGGTCAACCTCTCTTTTGAAGGCACGCTTCTTGGGAGCTTCCTATTAAACTGTCTCAGACAGCTTCTGTTAGCCCTTTGGTCACAGGGCTAAGTGGAGACACAAGGAAAGGGTAGAGGGGTGAGTCCCAGCAGTCCAGCTTGTTATGTGTACTACAGCTTTTGTAAAAACTTACATTTTGGTGGAATGGCCCAGAAGGCAATGGACAATTTTCCCAACTGCCTGTGGGGAAAATTTTCTTTAATACTAATTGCAGTGTATTTCCTCCTAGCTGTAACTCATTTTACAGCTTCCACATCTGCCATCTCATTCCATCTTTACATCAGATCTGTAAGCTAGGCAAGCCAGTGTCATTCTCTGCTTTTTCTCAGGTGGGAAAACTATAGTTCAGAAAGCTGGTAAGTGACACGTTTAAAATGCCATGATCCTTGTCTCCCAGCTCAATCCAATGCTCTATTCAAATGATGATTTCTCATACATTTTGTATTTTCCCAGAGAATTAAAATGACCCATGGAGTCGCTAATTGATGGCCCGGTTTCCTGGGGAGTTGTCAATTCTGGTTTTTTAAATTTATCTAATTTGAGATCATCTAAGACATGGCAAGGGGCTTTCCAGGTGGTGAACTGGTAAATGCACTGGTCCATGCAGAAAATGAATGAAGACATGGCAAGGGGCAAGAGGAATTGGGTAAGCAATTGCTTAGCTTTAGCACTTCTATTTATTAACACTAATTCTGGTGGATAACTTTTTAAAATATGTATTTAGGAGTCTCTGCTTTCTTTTCATAGGGCCCATTTCATTTTCATAGAACCCGTGTCAGAAAATAATTCTTAGGCCAAACGAGGATTTGGAGAGCAGCAGAGCTGAAATGATGAGTTCTGACCACAAGAGGGACCCCGGGCACCAGCTACAATTTTTTTTTTTTTTTTTTTCTGCAGCAATTGATGCCTGGAAAGGTACACACCTCCTAGAAAAATTCAGGTCAGGTGCACATCTGGCTAAGAAGCCCTTCATTGTTCTACGAGCCAGGTCTGGAAGAGACCAAAGCACCCCAGCTCTGAGCCAGAGGATTTTAATTCGAGGATGCAAGCAAAGAGATTAAAATCATCCCAAGCGAGACCCAGTCACAGGAATCAAAGCATTTTAGTCTAGCTCTTTCATTTAACCTATCACCATAGGGTTTTCAGAGTCTCCTGGTCCCAACTATTTGAATTCAGGATATCTTGCATTGAGTCAAGGGCTGTTGTAAACCTCTCCCCGGTGGTTCTGTTGCACTGCCAATTTGGGGAAAAGCTGCTGGACTCGTTCTGGATCTATCCCAAAGCATGGACTATCCCTGGAAAATATTCTGACGATTCATTACTGTCCAGCCTCAGCTTGAGTCCTTTCTGTAACAGTGAAATGCTGACACAGTGTCAGTTCTATCCTCTTATGCTCTTCTATGGCGCCAGTTCTTTTCTCTCGCAGCAGCATTTGTAATTTATCTATGTGCTTAGTGTCTCTGCCTCTCTTATTTGTCCCTTAACTTGACAAAAGCAAGGCCCTCATCTGGTGTGCTCGTCACCGTGAAAAGGGAACACAGAGCAGTGCAGAGCACACTGTGTGCGTGTGCACGTGTTACTGTTTTACAGTGTCAAGAGTGCCACACCCCATCCCTGAAATCAGCAGTCCTGTCGTGGAAAGCCTTTCCTAACCTTCAGTCAAAATCTGTCTCTGTCATTTCTCCCCATCCTGTGTTTCCAGTTCTAAAGCTACAGCTACATACATGTCTAATGTTCCTCTCAAGGACAACTCTTCCGGTACACAATGACAGCTATGTATTTCTCTACACTTTTCCAGTGTCACTGCCCCGCCCCCACCGACCCCTGTTCTTTTAGCCCTTCTGCATGGAAGAGGCATAGTCTCTGGAGTTGCATCATCTTGGCCACCCCCTAGGAAGAGCTCTGATTTATTAGTGACTCAACATGTGGTTCCCAGAGCCCTTGATTTCCAGAATGGCCCGTCCTGGGGAGGTGAGGGTGGTGTATGCCCTCCCTCATCCTGGACACTGTGTTTCTTAATGCAGTTGAAGTCTGCATTAGCGTTTTGGCTGCTATGCACACTATTGAATCATCTTTAGCCTGTGGCCAAGTGAAACCTCTAAAATCTTTTATTTTTTTCAAAAGAACTTCTGTTGGACCAGGCCTCTTCCATCCTGCTTTTGTACAATTGATTTTTTAAAACACAGGTTTTGCATTAATCTGTGAAATTTTATTTAATTTCTGCAGAATTTTTTTCTATCTCAGTGACCTCCCCTCTAACTTACTCCTTTCACACTTCCAGAACTGTCCATAGACCTCCTTCTGTCAATCAATCAAGAATGCAGATTGAACAGCCCAGTTCTGGGGCCTGAAGGAGTGGATATAGAGGAGAAATATGGTCATATTTTTGGAAGCTTCCATGCTGAGAGTCAAGAGAGTCCACTTCATCCTCACCTCTTTCTCAGGTCACAGAGAGAAAATGACCAACTGGTTTGTAAATAGCTTTCTTTTCCAATGCTCCACACCCATTCCCTTCTCTTCTGGATGACTGGCCTTCATTGCACTGGCTTCAAGAATCCACCACACCCACTTTGGAAGAGTGTGGAAGGAAAAATGTCCTTTATTTTTGTATCTTCTCTGTATCTGTATGTGACAGTGAGACAGAACCACCCATTGGCCAGGGGCTTTGGTTTGCTGCGGGTCTGTAGCTGGTGAACAGCAGAATGGATGGAGCTGTGTCTATGTGACTGAGGGCCTTGTGGAACTCCTGTGTGCCCTGGGATCCAGATATGTTCAGAGTTATTCTGAAGAGGGCTGGAAAAGCCAGAAAACCAAGAAAGAAAAGGGACAGAGGGAACCAGATGGGTCTGGAGAGATGCTGGTATCCAGGATTGTGTCTGATTCACTCATGTGTCTCTGAGACCTCTCACAGTGTCTTTGACTTAGAAAGCACTCAATACATCCTTAAGTGGAATGAATTATACACCCCTAAGTGTATAATGATTATATACTGCTATATATTACCAGGGCTTCCCTGGTGGCTCAGATGGTAAAGAATCTGCCTGCAGTGCAGCAGACCCAGGTTCTATCCCTGGATCAGGAAGATCCCCTGAAGGAGGACTTGGCAGCCCACTGCAGTATTCTTGCCTGAAGAATCCCATGGACAGCCGACCCTGGTGGGCTACAGTCCATGTGGTCGCACAGAGTCTGACATGACTCAGCAGCTAACAGTTTCACTCCCTTTCATACATAATTATACAACCTTAGGTGCCTTAATGGAGAAAGAAATGGCAATTCACTCCAGTATGCTTGCCCGGAAAATTCCGTGGACAGAGGAGCCTGGGGGTCTGCAGTTCACGGAATAGCAAAGAGTTGGCTACAACTGAGCGACTGAACACAAGTGCCTTAAAGGGTTAACCTGACAAAGTACGCAGAACTGCAGGGAAGTGAATGCAGGCATGCTGGTTACAGAGGCCAGAACTGGAAAGAAGGACGCAGAGTTCAGAGGGCGGGAAGGCCTGGGGTACAGGGACACCTAAACTGGAACTAAAGAGGAGAAGGGGATAGAATGGAAAAGAAAAATCAACAGGGAACAGAAATGGCTTCTAGGTCCAAGGAGGGTGTGTGTGCCCCCACTGAAGGTGATGACATGTAAGGAGGTGGCTGGACTCCTAATTCAGTTCCGAGCCAAAGGGAGACCATCTGGGAACTCTGGGGAGTCTCCCGAGACTCACTTCTCTGCAAGAGAAGATGAAGAATGGTAGCTCTCCCCGGCTGTCTGAGGCCCACAGCTTCTCGGTGTCCACGGCAGATTTGTCGCAAAGGAAAGCCTGCATCGTTCCTCCAACATGGCTGGGGAGCTATGGCAAAGACACCCTCAGCTCCAGCCACCCGAAAGGTGGCCCAGAAAACAGGTTTCCGGAAACCATGTGCTGACGGCCCTCTGAACTCTTCGGCCCCCAAACGGTTTGCACGCTGTGGAAAGTATGGCCTGAGGGACCGAGGGAGAGGAGTTCCATTTGGGGGCAGTTCTTCTGTGCTAATTCTTTTCTTACTTATTCCTCTTCCCCACGGGACTGTAAACTCTGAAGAGTGGGGCACCACACCTTATGTTTATACAATTAATCATTTCTCACATCTGAAGTGAAGCGAAGTGAAAGTCACTCAGTCATGTCTGACTCTTTGCGACCCCATGGACGATACGGTTCATGGAATTCTCGAAGCCAGAATACTGGAGTGGGTAGCTTTTTCCTTCTTCAGGGGATCTTCCCAACCCAGGGATCCAACCCAGGTCTCCTGCATTGCAGGCAGATTCTTTACCAACTGAGCTATCAGGGAAACCACTTCTCATAATATGTTTATGAGTTCTATGTTCCAGTCATAAGACAGGGAAAGTTCTCGCACTCCTGGTGCTTGATTTTCTAGTGGGGGGAATGTAGATCATCAACAAGCTGGTAAGCAAACCAATAAATAGACAAGACCATATCAGTGCATGGTACATGGTGCCATGCTGTAAACGTCCTAGATGAACTAGTGGGGAATCATTGGGTGCATGAGGTGGCTGGGGGCTACAGCCCACTGGATGTCAGGGAAGGTCATTCTTGGAAGAGGTGAGATTTGCATCAAGATCTCAAGGATGAGAAAGTCTCAGTCACAGAAAGAGCACAGGAAAGAGAGTCATGGGCAGAAGAGATGTCAAGTGTGAAGACACTTAGTGGAAATGGGACTTGCCCGTTCAGAGAACAGAAAGTGCCCTAGGCCATGGGCCTCCGGCTTAGTGAGCATGGAGGAGCTGATGGAAGTCTCTATAGTTAGAGGGAAGGCATGTGAGTTTAGCTCTGAGTATAGTACGGGAGAAGTAAACATCAAATTTGGGATGGAATAGTCTATTTTCCTGAAGAGAGATTTCACAGTTTTCACCAGATTTTCCAAGACACCTGCAACGTTCCTCCTCCATACATTAATAATGCATGACATAGAGGGAGAAAACCCAAGCCCTTCAAACACATGCAGTTTGGAGTCACATGCAGTGTATTCTTCTAGGAGGTGGAGAACTACTCAGGAAAAAAAAAAAAAATACAAACAATAACCCTTGAAGAGGGCGAGGGTGAAATTTGGAACATTACCTGTGAAATCTTAGGGAATAAGCAACTTTGATCTCTGGGTCAGGAAGATCCCCTGGAGGAGGGCATAGCAACCCACTCCAGTATTCTTGCCTGGAGAATCCCATGGACATTGGAGCCTAATGAGCTATAGTCTATGGGATCTCGAAGAGTCAGACACAACTGACCAACACTTCCAAATGGGGTAGGAATGTACCTCCAAATGTGGGAAGAAATGGCAGTTTGGGGAGTGCTGGAGATCTCCTGGAAGACAACAAGTTTGCAAACAACTGGACAATGAATCAGAGATATTTGAGAATTACCAGGACTTCTTCCTCTCTTTTCCATAACTGTGTCTACAAGGTTTCTAAAAGTCTAAGGGTGACATAAAAATGCCTAAAACCACCCTAAAACTATGCCTCAGATTTCCCTAAATCAATTTTTTCAAGAGCCTCTTTCCCTTGGTGATTCCCTCTTCCCTTCACCAAATAGATGTACAGAGGATGAAAGCTGACACGCATTTTGGCCAAATGGATTTCTAACCTCCCCTTGCCAGCCCCTGAATGCCCCAAGTCCCTCCTGCCCCAATCACCTAGAAGACGTGCAGAAATGATTTGGAAGGACTTGGACTTGTTAATTAACCTAAACAGTCACATTCGTCTGCAAGGTGCATTCTTGTTAATTAAAACTGCGATTCTCCTTGTGCCCAGACGGCGGGCTGCTGTTGTCAGAATAATTAGGTAGCATACGATGGTTTTCATGCAAATCCCTGACAATTAGAGCTGGCAATGAATTGGGTTTGAAATCCCAGTGAAGTTTTCAATCAGAATTCCTCTGAGGACTCTTTCTTAAGGAAGGTAATGATGGGGCTATGGTTTCAGGGAAATAGGATGTAAGGACCAGGTATTTGCTTCTGAAATCCTCTGGGAGGGGCTCCAGTTTGAAATCAATGAACTATGGGCATCAATGCGATCTTCCATCTTCCCTTAAGAAATAAGTCTCTCTCCATAAAGAAGTAATGCAGAGCAACCCTCCCTAGGGTATGTGTGTGTTCCCAAGAGCTTGCTTTCTGGCTGTCTTCTTCCTGAGAGGATTTTTCCTTTAGCCAGAGACCCAATAATTCATACAGAGCTAAAGTCCCTGCCATCCCTGAGATTAAATTCTTAAGGGTTCAAAGGAAATAAGAAGTGTATTCCTGAAGGGTTGCAGAAAAGATGCCTGAGTCAGAGCAGTTTGGAACTGGTTGGTGGTGTGCAGTGGGTTAAATGGACTGGGATAACAGGATCCCAAGGAAAGCCTTAGAGAAATGATTAAGGCCAGGGTTATGGCAAGAATACACAGAAGAACTGTACAAAAAAGATCTTCACGACCCAGATAATCACGATGGTGTGATCACTGACCTAGAGCCAGACATCCTGGAATGTGAAGTCAAGTGGGCCTTAGAAAGCATCACTAGGAACAAAGCTAGTGGAGGTGATGGAATTCCAGTTCAGCTATTCCAAATCCTGAAAGATGATGCTGTGAAAGTGCTACACTCAATATGCCAGCAAATTTGGAAAACTCAGCAGTGGCCACAGGCCTGGAAAAGGTCAGTTTTCATTCCAATCCCAAAGAAAGGCAATTCCAAAGAATGTTCAAACTACCGCACAATTGCACTTATCTCACATGCTAGTAAAGTAATGTTCAAAATTCTCCAAGCCAGGCTTCAGCAATATGTGAACCGTGAACTTCCTGATGTTCAAGCTGGTTTTAGAAAAGGCAGAGGAACCAGAGATCAAATTGCCAACATCCGCTGGATCATGGAAAAAGCAAGAGAGTTCCAGAAAAGCATCTATTTTTGCTTTATTGACTATGCCAAAGCCTTTGACTGTGTGGATCACAATAAACTGTGGAAAATTCTGAAAGAGATGGGAATACCAGACCACCTGATCTGCCTCTTGAGAAATTTGTTTGCAGGTCAGGAAGCAACAGTTAGAACTGGACATGGAACAAACTGGTTCCAAATAGGAAAAGGAGTTCGTCAAGGCTGTATATTGTCACCCTGTTTATTTAACTTATATGCAGAGTACATCATGAGAAACACTGGACTGGAAGAAACACAAGCTGGAATCAAGACTGCAGGGAGAAATATCAATAACCTCAGATATGCAGATGACACCACCCTTATGGCAGAAAGTGAAGAGGAACTAAAAAGCTAAACTGTGGAAAATTCTGAAAGAGATGGGAATACCAGACCACCCGATCTGCCTCTTGAGAAATTTGTTTGCAGGTCAGGAAGCAACAGTTAGAACTGGACATGGAACAAACTGGTTCCAAATAGGAAAAGGAGTTCGTCAAGGCTGTATATTGTCACCCTGTTTATTTAACTTATATGCAGAGTACATCATGAGAAACACTGGACTGGAAGAAACACAAGCTGGAATCAAGATTGCAGGGAGAAATATCAATAACCTCAGATATGCAGATGACACCACCCTTATGGCAGAAAGTGAAGAGGAACTAAAAAGCCTCTTGATGAAAGTGAAAGTGGAGAGTGAAAAAGTTGGCTTAAAGCTCAACATTCAGAAAACGAAGATCATGGCATCTGGTCCCATCACTTCATGGGAAATAGATGGGGAAACAGTGGAAACAGTGTCAGACTTTATTTTTTTGGGCTCCAAAATCACTACAGATGGTGACTGCAGCCATGAAATTAAAAGACGCTTACTCCTTGGGAGGAAAGTTATGACCAACCTAGATAGCATATTCAAAAGCAGAGACATTACTTTGCCAACAAAGGTTCGTCTAGTCAAGGCTATGGTTTTTCCTGTGTCATGTATGGATGTGAGAGTTGGACTATGAAGAAGGCTGAGCGCCGAAGAATTGATGCTTTTGAACTGTGGTGTTGGAGAAGACTCTTGAGAGTCCCTTGGACTGCAAGGAGATCCAACCAGTCCATCCTAAAGGAGATCAGCCCTGGGTGTTCTTTGGAAGGAATGATGCTAAAGCTGAAACTCCAGTACTTTGGCCACCTCATGCAAAGAGTTGACTCATTGGAAAAGACTCTGATGCTGGGAGGGATTGGGGGCAAGAGGAGAAGGGGACGACAGAGGATGAGATGGCTTGATGGCATCACTGACTCGATGGACGTGAGTCTGAGTGAACTCCGGGAATTGGTGATGGGCAGGGAGGCCTGGCGTGCTGCGATTCATGGTGTCGCAAAGAGTCGGACACGACTGAGCGACTGATCTGATCTAGACTTACAGAAGAGCTACCCGAATGCAATGGAGATAACACAGGGAAAGGCCAGCACCCAGGGGAACTGGGGCAAAGCAGAGGGGACGGAATGGGAAGGAGAAAGTTGTGGGGACACATCTCCAACCAAGCCTTTCCTCTTATCAGCTCCAGGCTTCTGCCTTGGCCTTTCCTTTGCAAGAGATGTAAGAGGGGCAGAGTATCTGAGGGTCTGTCTACCCAGGCTGAGCAAGGAGGGATCTCTGCCTGGAGGCATGGCTGAGGGGGTAGGTAGATAAGACAACCCAGGTGGTCCTAAATTAAGCCTCCTTTGGATCAGGTTGACACTGGAAGATTTGGCAAGTTGAAAATGCCCTCTCCTCCGCCTTAACTAGGTCAGCATCCGAATCCAGTAGCTTGTAAGGGAGTTGGCCAGTACCTGAAGGATTGAGAGAGTGGTCAGGTGCTGGCGGGTGCAATCTATGAGAATAGGCTGGGAAGGGAATTACAGCAAAGAAAACACTGGGATACATTCATAAACTGTGACTGGAGATCTTAGCATAATTTAGGTTTGTAATTTATGTCTCTTTTCTCTATTTTCTCTGCCTTTCTTTCTGTTTCAGTATGTCTCCCGTCTCAATTGGTCCCTAAATCCCGCCTTTCAATTTAGGATGCACCAATCAGCAGCTAATCTGGTGGTTGCTAAGAGACGGGAGGTGGGGGGGTTGAGAGGATTTGTCACTGCACCCACCCAGGAAAATTCCTCCTGCCTTTCAAGTCGCCTGCCAAGGATGCTGTAACTCATCTCTGCCCTTCTCCTGCATTCTCCTACTTATCTCCAAAGTCCAAAGAGTCAAGCAGAAATGATTTTGGGGGAGAAACCACATATAGCACATCTTTGAAAAATGACAGGCCATACCTAGATTCAGGGCTTCCCTGGTGGCTCAGAATGTAAAGAATCTGCCTGTAATGCAAGAGACCTGCGCTCGATCCCTGGGTTGGGAAGATCCCCTGGAGAAGGGAATGGCAATCCACTCCAGTATTCTTGCCTGGAGAATTCCATGGACGGAGGAGCCTGGAAAGCTACAGTCCATGGGATCTCAAAAAGTTGGACACAACTGAGCGACTAACATAATAACATCCCTAGATTCGGATAGATGTAAGGTACCTTCTCAAGTCTCCCCAGTGTTTAATTGGGTTGGAGGGAGAGACACATTTTTGGGTGGCCTCTCAGGCACAGGGTGAATTTGTTGGTGCCATTAAAATTGGTTTCCCTTGGGCTTCCCTGGTGGCTCAGTGGTAAAGAATCTGCCTGCCAATGCAGGAGAAATGGGTTCGATCCTTGGTCTGGGAAGATTCCACATGCTGTGGACCAACTAAGCCTGTGTGCCATAACTATTTAGTCTGTGCTCTGGGGCCCGGGAACCGCAACTACTGAACCCCAATTACCCTAGAGCCTGTTCTCCACAACAAGAGAAGCCGCCTCAATGAGAAACCTGAGCATGGCAACTGGGGAGTAGCCCCCACTCACCACAAGTAGAGAAAAGCCCAGGCAGCGACAAAGATCCAGCACAGCCAAAAATAAATAAACACAATTATAAAAAAGAGGCCATCCCCCTTATGGAGAGGGGCTTATTCATGGTCCTTACTATCATCACCTAAACTTGACTGAGAAAAAGCCTCCAGGGTGATGAAGAAGCATCCAGACAGTCAGGGAGGATATTTGGGGAAGAGGCCCCAGGGCAAAGGGGTATGGTGGGGAAAGCAGAAGGATATATTTGTGTGGGGAAAATGGCTTATTTTGAGAGCTAAAAGGTATTAGAAGGGAAATTTGGGGGATTCCAAGCAGATGGCCCAGCCAGATCAGGCCTTTCCTCATCAAGTATCTTACGCTTCACGGTAAAGAAAACTCATTTGAGTTAGGAGTGAGTTACAAATCCTGATTCCATACCCTGAGAACAAGGATGGAGAGCAGAATGAGGTGGAGGGGGAGGCCTGAGAGAAAGAGAGAGCAGAGCACTCACGCAGGAGTATGCAAGTCAAACTCTGACAGAGAGGCACGTATACACATAGGCATCTGTTATTACTCAGTCGTGTCCGACTCTTTGGAATCCCATAGACTGTAGTCTGTCCGTGGGATTCTCCAGGCAAGAATACTGGAGTGGGTAGCCATTCCCTTCTCCAGGGAGTCTTCTCAACCCAGGAATCGAACCCAGGCAGATTCTGTACCATCTGAGACACCAGGGAAGCCCATCTGTTATGACATGCATGCATCTAACATGGACATGGGTTCTAACAGATCTAGACAGACAGATGCACACACACATGGGGATTAGGACTACGCTGAGGAATAAGCCTCAGAGAGATGACTCCTGGAAAGTGGCTTTAGAATTATCTTGCTAGGTTCCCTGAGCTAAGTAAGGTCCTCCAGGACGCTTCTCTCCTCCACTCCTCCCCCACCACCACCCTGATCTCTAAGCAAAGCCGACAGGAAGACAGAAGGCATATAGAAGGCGGAGAGGAATGCTGGACAGGCCAGGCAGAGAGGAGTCATGCTCTCAGTTCATCTTCACTCTTCTCTGTTTTTCTCACTGCAGCAGCATCTCTTCTTCCTTTACTAGCTAAGCCATCTCTTCTAGCTTTTTTTTTGAAGATTTAGCTGCTCTCCTCAAATTCTGGTCCCCTTGCTCTTGCCCTTTGAGATGGCAGTAACCCCACACCTCAAGAGAACATCTGTGTGCCCCGAGGATGTTTGTACATCATTCACTTTCTCTCCAAGCCAGCCAGAGAAGCAGACGCTGACAGCAAAGTCTGGTGTGAAATGTCTCTCTCTCTCCATTCTCCTCCTTCTCCTTTACGTCCCCAGACAAAATAAGAAACCACCAGCTTCATAAAATAAAAACAGCGTAGACTTTAATTCAGGTTGACAGGTGGGCAGAGAGCTAGGATTTGCCTCCAAGGGTGTCCAGATGAGAAGTCTGTGTTGTAGGCAGAGGCAGGGAGGGTGGGGAGGTGTGAGTGGCCTGGTAGCAGACCCAGGCAAGGAGCAGGGGTGTAGCCACGCAGTGCAATATTGCCAGGGCTTCTGCCACATCCAGCAGCATGTCCAGGGCCTGCTGGGCTGGACATGTTGACACCACTATGGCCTTGGACCTCACTAGGGAGTCCAATCCCAGAGTCATGCCCTGAGGCCACCAGAAAATGAACCAGACCCACAGGACATCAACCCATGGGCACGGTGCCCTGCCCAGCACCGTCTTCAGCCCCTTGGTTCCCAACAAACCCAGTGGCAACAAGACAAATATGGCAAAGCAGGCTGCAGCGTGTATGTACCGCAATGTTTCCCACTCCCCGCTAAAGGTCACGGTGCAGAGTCCTTGGGAAGTGTCACTGCCCAGCACGACTGGCAGTGACAGGAGGGCAGCCACTCCCCAAAGTCCCACAGTGACCCCCAGCCTGAGGCCTGGGACTTGGCCTGCACCCAGCTGGGGGCCCAGGCAGGCATGGTACCCTATTAGCAGAGCTTGAGCAAAGGCTGAGCCATAGGCGACCAAGTGAGCCAGGTGGCACAGGGAGGTGATGAGAGCCCCACTGAGGCCCCGTGCCAGGATGGGCACCACGATGCTGAAGAGGGCACTGCCCACGGCCAGTTGCACCAGGGTAGACCTGTCCTGGTAGAGCTGCCAGCGGAACAAAGGTCTGAGAAGCGCATAGAGGATGGTCCCACTAGCCAGGATGCCCAGGATGCTGACAAGGATGAAGAAGGGCAGTGAGGAGTAGTTGAGCAGTGAGCAGGAGTGGCAGGGTGCAGCTGCTTCCACGTCGGTCTCATTATAGTCTGGATAGTAGTCCTCCGGAAAGTCAATCAACAAGTCCTCTTTAATGGCCAACTTGGTGGAGTTGTCATCAGCCACCTGGAGGACATCCCCAAAGAGACAATCAGACCATCCAGCTATCCCTCTGAAGGGGATCCTGGGAGCCGAGGGCAGGAGGTAGGGAGAGAAGGGCAGCGGGAAAGTGGGGGCTGCAAGATCTGGGTGCAGGGGAGAGGGTGGGAGAGGACAAGACTGAGCAACTCAGGAGGAGCCAAGAGTCATAGGAAAGCAAGGGACGGGGAGTGGACAGGCCTGGGAGAGAGGAGCAGGTCTGGATGAAACTGACAGAGACAAATGAGGAGGCAAAGAATGGGGGACCCTGGACACGGGGAGAAGAAGGGGACAAGGAAAACGAGGGAAGAGACAATAGATGACAGAAGGAGCGAGGTATAAGACCCAAGGGGCAGACAGAAGGGGTGGTAGGAGGCAGAGAGGGAGGGGCTGTGGGCTCAGCCCCACACTCACCGGGTAAAGACAGTTCCCCATGACGCTGCTGGGTGCAGGGCGGGCAGAGAGATGGGCTGGGGTAGTTCTGTCAGTGGCTGTGGTTCCAAGATAAGCGCCAGGGACTAATGAAGGCATCAGCCCTGGGCAGGGCCATGGGGTGGGCAGGGCATTCAGGAAGTGTTTACCCCACGCCCACCGCCTGTCTGAGCCCCAGGACCACTTACAGCACTGACCCCAGGGGCTTCCTGTTTTGAGACTGGAGTCCGCTGGTGAGGACCCACACTCCGGAAAGGAAAAAGGTGGGGACCATGTTTTTCTGAAGGTGGAAAGGGAGGCTGAGAAGCCAGGGGGCTTTCCAGCACAAAGGGATTCTCCAAGCACAAGGAAGGAAGGAAGAGGGGGCCAGAGGTGAAGTGTGAGATGGTGGTAAGAGATGTGCTGGGAAATTGGAGGGAAAGGGCAGCTGATGGCTCTCACTGTTTCTCCATCCCCTTGAACTTGATCCAAGGAAAGATAGTTCAAAAGTGACGTGTTTGTGGGAGAGGGTGTTAGTGGTGCTTGTTGGCTGGATCCATGTGATGCCAGCAACCTGAGCGGTATGTGTTTGGGTGGGGGCTCCTTGTGTATCATTCATGGTGTAGGAATGTACTTATCTTTATGCATGGCTGTGTGTTGTGTATCATATCTGAGTGCCAGGTTTTGGGCTGAGTGCTAGGTGTCTGGGCGTGTGTGCTACTCTCTGGGTCTGGGTGTTTTGGTGTGACAGGAGGGAAGGCTAGGGGGCAGCTGTCGAGGTTGTATAATGAAGCTGCTTCAGGGAGTAATTGGGCATTTGCCCAGCCACCTATGGGCACAGTAAATGCGTCTTCCATACCAAGCGGAACACATGATGTGACAAGTTAAAGCAGGCTCTGGGGGACAATGGGATAGCATAGTTTAAAATGGGACTGTTGCCTATGGGGCAATCTCTATTCACATTTCTGTTGGGGGATATAAAAGTCCTGGAAACGCGACATTGTCCTGGCATCTTAGCAAGATGTAAAGTGTCTTGTGGTGGGGAGAGCGGTTTCTCGCCAGCATCCTGCAGGAGGATGCCCCTAAATGGACATTTCTGCCCTCTGGTGAGCCGTCCCCTCACCACCCCAATTTTCACATGACTTCTGCTCTTTTGTCCCCCCACCCGCCCCTACCTTGCGTTTTATTTCCTCACTGGGGGACGCTTAGTCTGGACACGGGGAAGGGTGACTCATAGAGCATCCGAGTTGGAACGATACAGAGGGTTAGTCAGGTGAAACTACTTCGTTTGTCCAAGGCGCTGGGTGTCATAGCGCTAATTCTGCCAAGTCCTCCTCCCCACTCACTCAGGGGCGGTTGGAGGTGGAAGCAGAGGCGCAGAGGAATGGTCACCTTGCCGGGATGGTCTCCTTTCTCCTGGGACACTAGGTTCAGCTTCAGGTTCAACATGAAGGGGATTGAAAAGGGAGTTTGGGGGTCTGTTGAAGCGATCCTGGGATGGTGTCGGAGGTCTCCTTTTTATCCAGCACGGCCTGGCAGAGGACACTGGGGAGCAGTCAGGTACCCCACCCAACACTGGAATGTAAGGACCTGGCCAAAGGGCACGAAGGAACGCTCTTCTCTCCCACAGAAGAGTTCTGTCGTTTCCATACAAGACGCCCTGGAGAGAGTGGCCTGGTAAGGCACACACCAGCCCTGGAGGCAGCAGGTTTCAGAACAGCCCTTACACACACGCATCCCAACAGGATCAAGAGTGGCAAGAAGGAGGCAGCCCAAGGACACGGATAATCCAGATATATTGAGGGTGGCCCCTCTGAGATCAGCACAGGTGAGTTAGAAAGATTATAAAGATACACGGTGCCTCCCTGCTCCCTGCCCCGCCCCCCACCCCCAGACAGACACACACAGCACAACGGCCCGTTTCCCCCCGCCCCCCGGTACAAATATGGCTTCTGTGTAATATGGACAGAGTGGTTCAGCTCAAAGAGGAAGAGTCATTTTCCCAAAAGCGGGTGCTGGGAGGCAGGGAGCCCACAGGCCTGGGGCCCTAGGCTGCCTTGCTGCTGTAAGAGGAGGGGGCCCAGGGCCCTAACCAGCGGCTGGAAGATTCACGACAGTATTACCTGAACTGAAGGGGGTGGGCAGACCTGCTGGCTGCAGCTGCCCCCACTTTGCATGCCCCTGGGTTGCCAGGACAGCAGGACATGCTGGAGGAGGGTGAGAGGGGTGCCAAGGGGCACCCTGGGTCTGAGGTGGGGCGGCCGGTGGGCGAGGAGGGCGCATGGCCTCGTTTCCATGGCAACCGGCTTGGCCACAAGGAAGACAGAAAATCAAAAGCAGGGATGGAATGGAGATGGGAAGGAGACAGGCGGTTTTGCTCCTAGCCCTCAACGCACCGGGTACAGACTATGGGGACAAGAAGTGACAGCGGTCATTCCAGGGTCAGTGCCAGCGGGAGGCCTGAGGGATGCATAGCAAAGGCTTTGGCACTGACTCCGTGGCTCCGAGAAGGGGAAACAGAGGCAGAGGTTGAACGCCCTGTGTTTCAGGGAGAGATGAGATGGATGACTGAGCAAAAACACACCCTGGGACTGTTTTCTCCATAACAGATGGGTGCTGGGATTGGCATGGAAATACCAGGAAGGAGCGACATCCCAGGTGAGGTACGCAGCCTGCCTAGGGACTGTCAGCTCCCACAGCCCTCCTCCGCATGCCCCGCAGCCCCCCACCTGCCCAGGAGCCCCTCTGCTTCTCACTCACATACACATGTGCACAGACACACGGACACACACAGACACACACATTACTACTCCCTTCGTTTGGGCAGGAAACAGCTCAGTGCAGTGAAGCTCCTTTTAGTATTTTTGTTGTTCTGTCTGCCTGGCTGCTGAGGGAGGGAGGGAGGGCTTGGGGAACAGGAGGGGGCAGAGGGCAGCACAAGCCAGGGAGGCGAAGTTGCTGAGCAGTGCCTAAGACAAGTGGTTGCCGTGCAACAGTCCAGGGCTCCATCGAGAGAGAGTCAGGGGCCCCCGGGCGGGGAAGCAGATGCAGTTAAGGGCCCAGAGCAGCGCCTCCCCCACAGCTGCTAGAGCAAGGAGGGGCCGCCTTGCTCTGCTATCCCCCAAGGGTGGTTCCACGGAAAAGGGCCTGGCTTCATTCACCATAGGGGCCTGGTGGTGGGGCGAGGGGCCAGAGAGGGCCATCTCTGCCATCCTTTCTCTCCAAATCTGCCCTTCCTGCAGGGACCTGCATCCTCCCACGTGGGGAAGCCCTGGGCCCCCACGTGGCTGCATGCCACCTGAAGGTCACATCTCCTGGGGTGCCCCCATTCACTCCTTTCCTGTTAGGGTGGGGGAGGGGCATCAGGTGGTACCTTCTCTGTGCAGAGCTCAAGGTGGGCGACTTACAGAGGAAAAGCCACCTCCGTGCCTCCTGCTCACAACCTCCCCAACCCCAGAGAAATCCAGGAAGAGGCTCTCATGATGGAGGGCTGGTGAGAGCCCCCCACCAAACTGACCCAGCTCCTTCCTGCCCTAACCCTTTCCTCATCCTCCTCCTAACACTCCAGGTTTTCTGTTTGTGTGGTTTTTTTTTTTTTTGCTTTCCTCACCCCAGGACCCCTGCCCCTCCAGCCTGGAAACGGATTTGATTTGGGATTGTTACAAAAATAATAATAACCCAAACGCAGAGAAGCCACGGAAAGGGCTGAGGGCAACCCTCCCTCCCCACCCGCCCTCCCCATTCCAAACCGAGTACAAAACCGCACCCAAAGCAGACATTCTGTACAGGGGGGTGGGGGAGGGGCTGGGGAGCAAGCGGGAGGGGCGGCCCTGGGGTCGCTCTGTACAAGTCCAGGTTGGTGATGGCCCCAGACGTCCCCATGAGGTCCCTGGGGGGCGCCCCTAGATGAAATATTCCTTCTTGTCGTCCCCGCCCGACTGCCCGCCTTCTGCATTGATGATGGCTGTGTCCGCATCTGGGGCATCGTCGGAGCCTTTTGCCTCGTGTGTCAGGTAGGTTCCTGGGGAGAGAGAAGAGGCTCCTTCTTTCAGGAGCAGTTTCCGAATCTCGGAGGCCCCCCTGTCCACTTTCCCACCCACTCACCCACACCTTGCTTCTGTAACTTTTCTCCTACCTAGAGCTTTCTTCTTCCCCACCTGCCCTAATTAGCATCTTGCTGCTGCTATCTCTCACCTAAACACACTACTAAGAATTGATGAAGCCTGCTCTTAGTCTCATCTATAACACAGGCCAAAAAAAAAAAAAAGTGTGTGTATGTGTGTGTATATGTGTGCGTGTATGTGTATATACACACGTGTGTGCTCATATCGTGGTAACAGGGAAGCTGCATTGTCGGCTCCATGACAGCGCTGCTGAGATCTGGCTAGCATCTGACCAGTCCACAGAGTCAGGCTGCTGGCCAGGGATTTCCCTGGGTGTTCAGTGGTTAAGATTCTGTGTTCCCAACACAGGGGGCCTGGGTTCAATCCCTGGTCAGGGAACTAGATCCTATATACCACAGCTAAAAAGATTTCATGTGCTGCAATGCAACTAAGACCCAGGCGGCTAGCTTACAAGAAATAACAGAGGGCTAAATCTAAGAGGAAGGCATATGAGGAGAGGGGAGGAAGAGACGGCAGAGATACAAGCTGTTGCTGCTGCTGCTAAGTCACTTCAGTCGTGCCCGACTCTGTACGACACCATAGACGGCAGCCCACCAGGCTCCCCCGTCCCCGGGATTCTCCAGGCAAGAACCCTGGTGTGGGTTGCCATTTCCTTCTCCAATGCATGAAAGTGAAAAGTGACAGTGAAGTCGCTCAGTCGTGTCCGACTCTTAGGGATCCCATGGACTGCAGCCCACCAGGCTCCTCCATTCATGGAATTTTCCAGGCAAGAGTACTGGAGTGGGGTGCCATTGCCTTCTCCGAGAGATACAGAGAGGAGAGAAAAGGAAAGGGATGGTATGGGGTTAAGGGGTGAAGAGCTCAAAGGACAAAAAACACGAGGCTGAACCAAAAGGAGCAAAGTGCAGGAAGAAACAGGAGGGATATGCAGAATTCCAGCAGTTCTGTCTGGAAGCAGCCCGGGAAGCAGAGAAGCATGGGAGCAGCAGCTGACTGAGTGGGAAGGTCTGACTTTACTTGGATGATCACCAAGTGATCAGGCTTGACTATGTGGCTGGCGGTGCTCAGTTATCACAGGTTGGCTGTGTTCTTTCCTCCCACCAACGCTCCAAGGGTTTCGGACACTCTAGCTCACTGAGACTCCGAAGGCCCTTCCTTCAGCCCGCTCCTACCCTGCCTGCCCCTGATGATCTCCCTGTCCACTCTCAAGTCCTCCTGATGCTCCTTCGTGCCTCTGACCTTTGTGTCGGATCAAGTAGTGACCGAGGAAGATGAGCAGGATGAGCAGCAAGAAGACGATGAAAGCCACGATCCCTCCAATGATGGCGTGGTAGGTGCTGGAGGACGAGGGCACTGGGCTGGGGTCTGGGGGGAGACGGGAGCACACAGTCAGATCTGGGAAGAGCCTGTGCCTTACCGCGTGTCTGACCAGGCCATGGAGCATCTTACACCACAGAGAGAACAGAGCAGCAGCATCCAGCAAAAGGGACATGTTTCACTTTACACCTAGTTTCTTACACAGTACCTGAAACATAGTACATGTTTTGAAAAATGTATTCAAGAATAAATAGATATATGCTCACATTTAACCTTCTGAGTTCGTGAACCTGAAGCCTGACCTTGGTCCAAGATCAACACTTTGATCTCTACATCATTTCTCATCTTCTCTCTCTCTGTCAGTGTCTTTCTTTGAATTTCTGGGTTATCAGGATATTCTTTCCCTATCCCCCATACCCTCTTACCTCCTGTCTGCTTGGTATTCTGAGCTGGCTTTTCTAGGGGGCCTTCTCAACCTAATCACGCATTGTCCTGATTTCATATTGGAAAGAAACAGTGAAAAAAATGTTAGAGACAGGAATAGGCACGTGGACTGTGGATAGACGGTGGACTGTGATTCCCTGTATAAAGAAAAGTGTTCCTTCTTGTCAGGGAGTTTAGAGTTCCAGCAAGACCCAATCTTCCTCTCATCAGAAAGGTCTGGGGTTCCATCTTCACTTCCCCACCATCCAAAGGTTTGTCGGAAGGACAAAGACTGAACTTCTTCCTCCCAGTTCTGATGGTCTCTGTCATCAGATATAGAGAATCTGTCCTCCACAGCAGTGTCTCCAGAGGACAGATTCCCAAGCACAGGCTTGGCCAGGCATGCCGAGGAGAGCCGCAGTCACAGTCAGAGCCCCACAGGTCTGAGGAGGCCATGTGCACGCCTGGGAAACAGTTCTGACGCGTCCAAAATTATACGAGCTCTAGTTAAGGCTCTCTCACCCATGGGAGAGCTATTATTATTATTATTATTATTTTTATAGATTCACTTTGGGTCTTGATGCCTCATTGACTTCTTGTACATTTTCCCTCTCCTGCCTTATGTCTCCTCTGGCTTGACTGGGCCAGCTTTTTAGCTCCTTGCCTGTCTCTACCTTATTTGGGGGAAAAAAAAAAATTATGCTCTGGTTTTTATGCTCTGCTTGGGAGGGAGGGAGAAGAAGGTTCCTGTGGCCCTATGATAGGAGGAGTGGGTGTGATGGTTCAAACTGGAGGAAACACAGTGAGATTATCCACTGTTCCTTTCCCCTACCTCCAAGAGAATGTGAGATATAATCTGTATTAAAAATCAATTCTAGATAATTATCCCAAAGACTGTAAGAATGAAAATTCCCTAGGAAAGCCTAGGTTGGCACGGCGAAAATGACCTCTGAGTTCATCAATTACAGGTTGGTGTCTCTAGGTATAACTCCCATTTAATTTCACTCCAGGTAATTGGAAGTCAACCCCGGTTTGGAGTTCTCCCTGGAGGCAGATGCAGTAACTAACTCTACCACCAGGCGTCAGCACTGGAAGCAGATCAGTCAGAGAGGACTGGGCTTCTAGCACAGAGTGGCGGGATCAGCAAGAGACCAACCGCAGGGGCACAGGAACTTTCCTTCTCTGCCAATGGTCATCAGAGTTGGTCTGGAGAGATCTGGGGGCAGACACAGAACCTCGGTGCATTGTCCTTGCTCCTGGCACCCTACAATAGCTTTGTTTGTTGTGTTGAGGCAGCTCCTGCATTGCTGAGGTTTGCCCCTGGAGTCCCAAGACCTCTGGTTTCATATCCCTGGGAGGCCTGATTGCTATCTCCACACTGCTTTAATGGACATTTCATGTAAGGGAGTCTCTGATGTTCCCCTAACAACGCATTTCCCCTAGTGTGAGGAAACCCTGAGTTTCTAGCGGGACTCAGTGTTACTACGTGCTGCATGCTCCGTTGCTTCAGTCGTGTCCGACTCTTTGCGACCCTAAGGACGGTAGCCCGCCAGGCTCCTCTGTCCATGGGATTCTCTAGACAAGAACCCTGGAATGGGTAAGAATACTGGAGGCCATTTCCTCTTTTTTTGAACCCCCATCTCTTACACTTCCTGTATTGGCAGGGAGGTTCTTTACCACTAGCACCACCTGGGAAACCCCCATTGTTATTGGTGGGGGGGGCTCTTCAAAAATACCCTTCATAAAGAGGCCTAGCCTGTCACTTTTCTTGAAGCTGAATTTTGTAGTCACACCTTTGGGAAGAAGTTCAGAGAAGGAACATCATCTAGTCTCTCTAGACGATATGGCGTCTGAGAAAAAGATTCTAACTATCTCTCCGCATAGTACAAATTTATCTCTGTTTTCTGCATGGATTCTCTATAGCATGTCAAAGATCCTCAGAAAAGGAGATGGCAGTAGCAGCATGCATTCTGTATTAGTCACAGAAGTGACTCAGGATAGCCCTGCTGCAAAGGCAGATGCCTCTACACGCACACATGAGTGACTCTGGGGGCTGGGCACACAATTCTTATTCTTGTTGCCAGGTGAGTGCAAAGATTGAAGGATGGTATCACCGGGGTCATCGCTGCTAAACAAAGGCAGATCCAAGTCCAGCATCCCATCGATTTTTCCTTATTCCACATCCAAGAGTGGACCCGGAGCCTGAGTCCTCGGGCCCTCCAGTGGTGGACTGTTGCTCTCCTAGTCCACTCCCAGCCACGGTCTGGGGAGGCTATCAGGAGATGGAAAGATCAGAGGACCAGAAGGCAGAGGAGAGGAGAAGGGGTCTGCTGGACGAGAGCTATGGAGGGCTCACCGTTCACGTTGAGGGTGTAGTAAGCCTTGTAGCTGCCCATGTTACTGGTGGCCGTGCAGCCGTAGGTGCCACTGTCGCTCTTGTTGAGGAAGGGGAAGATCAGGGCGCTCTCCTGGGCCATCTTCAGCGGTGGCACGCTGCCCTCCTTCTCCCACACGTACTGCTGGGGGCTGTGGAGGCAGAGAAATCCGGAGTGTTCAGGAAAGAGCAGGGCAGGGAGCTAAAGGAGGAGAAAACAAAACTGCAAACAGGGAAGTCAAGGACAGCGTGATGGGGGCTTGAGCAGTTGAAGGGGCCAGAGACACTGAGCTGCTCAGGGGGACGGGGAGGTGACCCTTTGAGGCCCAGCCTGGGGACAAGGGAGACTGCCGAGCTTGTATCTAACTGTGGCTTGG
This sequence comes from Bos indicus x Bos taurus, assembly GCF_003369695.1. Lineage (NCBI taxonomy): Eukaryota > Metazoa > Chordata > Mammalia > Artiodactyla > Bovidae > Bos > Bos indicus x Bos taurus. The sequence goes on from NC_040078.1 coordinate 10,541,878, forward strand.
TTCCTTACGGGAACTTCAGGGGCTCAGTCGGGGACCGGCCCCTGCCCACTTCTGCTGCTTTGCAGGAGAAACAGAAGATGGGCCTTGTTTGATAGTGTCAAGGAAAACGAGAGGCTCAGATAGCACGAAGGAGACAGGAAGACTTGAGGTGAAGTCTTCATGTGCAGAGGTGTGTTAAAGTCCAGGGAACGGATCCTCTTACACGGGATTGCCACGTCCCTCACAGTGGAGCAACAGCTTTTGGCCCTCGCGAGGATGTGGAGGGTCTGGCCTTATCTTCGCTGTCGGTGTGTCTGCAGAGAAGGAAATGGTGTCAACGTGAAACTCCCATGCCATTTAGACTGCCTCCATCTCAAAACCATTCAGTTATGCATGTCAGCATCCACCTCTAAAGGCCTAGGAGCCCAAGAGGCTGTGCATCCAAGGCCACCCTACCCCTACCTCTGTGAGCAAAGACCACTACTGCCATTGGATGTACAAAAACCCTGGAGAAGTAGGGTCATGTCTGTCCTTAGTAGGGACCCAAGGGATGTCTTAACAGAGAGCTGAGCAGGGGAATCACGGGATCACCTGTGCCTAGCACATAAATGGGACTTAATACATATTTTTGACAGAAAAAATGAATTTGATCACTGATTGAGCTCACAGTCTCTCCATCCTCTCTGCAAGGCAGTTTAAACAGGAAGCACTGCTGTAACGCAAAGCATCATTTTTTGGGGGCCAGTCCAAAAATGAAGCGAGAGCTTGGAAAGAGCAAGAGATGGGGGTCATATTTTGGCTACAAAAAGGCACTGACACAGTATAGAATGGCTCTGGGAAGGAATAATGGCAGCTGCCACCAATGCCGAAGGGCTGCTTAGGAGGCTGGGTCCAGATGGCCGCACAGAACAATACAACCAGATGCCGGTTTAGAACAACAGATAAAGAGGCCGAGCTCCCCCTAAGGATAGAGCCAACCTTAACAACCGGTTAATGAACGTGTTTCAGTCCAATCAAACGGGACAAAGAGAATCAGGCCAGGTGAGAGAATGGGTGCTCCGGGGCCCCGCAGCCAGAGAAACCTCCAGTGTGGTGCCTGGAGTATAGCATTTGTTGACTGACTGCTGATCACATGGAAGCCAAAAGGGTCCCTGGAGAGTGACTGCCAGATGGTCTGGTACCTAACAGAGAAGTCTTTGGGACTCAGACACGAGAGGGCCTTCTTCAGCCCTGGCCAGGGGCCAGGACAAGAAGCTCAAGGTCAGGGGCTTTACACTCAGAACTAATAATCAGAGAAACAACTTAGAGCAATATAGACCTTTGAAGTTTGCAAAGTTCTTCTTATGAAAATTCACTGAAGTAGACAGGGGCCACTCTGAGATTAAATGCTTTGGTGACAGTGACATAGCTAGTCAGCAGTCACCGCAGTCACAGCTAGTCACCGCAGCTGGGGTCCAGGCTGTCTGCTTCCAGATGAGAATCTGCTAAATGGACAGTGACGCCGCCCCAAACCTCACATTCAAGTGTCAGCAATGGGTCTGGCAATTGATTAAAATAGCACTGGTGTCAGGTCTGGATCTTCCATAAGAAAGAGGTGAAGGGTCTGAGTTCTTTGAGAAAAGTACCTAGTCTTTAGAAAAGTTAGGACAAGAAATACATTATTTTGTAACTCATTATCTTCTGCCTTTGTACTTTATTTTTTTTCCCCTTGATTTTTCTACTCAGAAAAGTTCTTTTTGAAAATTGCTAAATTTCCCATCTGTTTCCAAGGTAGATTCCATAAAGGGATGAGGATCTTAGAAAGGTTGGGAGTAGAGATTGTGACAGTGGCCATTTCAGGTCAGAATCCCTAAAATCATAGAGCTGGGGCAGATGGGGGGAATACTGGGAAAAATCTATGACTAATTATGCCAGAAAGAGTGGTTTTCCTACCATCTCTTTTCTTGAACTCATAGTATGTTAGACCAAGAGGAAGCCTTTGTGATCCATGTCCATCTTCTCATTTACCAAATAAAGAACCAAGCTCAATGGGTTAAGTTCCCTAACATCACTCGGCTAGGAAGTGGTGGAGGGGCAGATGAGAATCTGTGTCTCCTGACTCCTGATTTGCTACAGTTACTGCTATAATTTACAATTTAGATGCATAACACTGGCCTAACCCAGGAGATGGTAAATTTACCTATTGGGCCAAATCCCTCCAGCTACTGCTTTCTGTAAATAAAGTCTTATTGGAACACAGCTATGTTCACTATTTACATATGATCTATGGCTATTTTCCTGCAGCAACAACAGAGTTAATTAGTTGAGACAGAGGCCACATGGCCCTCGAAACCTAAAATGTTGACCATTGCTGGAAAAAGTTTGCTGACTGTTGGCCTACCACTGGCACATCTTGTCTTATTTTTTCCCCCTATTTACTTATCTGTGCCTGGTTCTTCATATACAGTCACCCACTCTTTTCTTTTCTCTGTGCATATGTGCTAAGTCACTCCAGTCATGTCTGACTCTGTGCGACCCTATGGACTGTAGCCGGCCAGGCTTTTCAGTCCATGGAAACCCCATGGAGTGGGTTGCCTCCTCCAGGGGATCTTCCCAACCCAGGGATTGAACCCACGTCTCTTAAGTCTTCTGCACTGGCAGGTGGGTTCTTTGTCACCAGCGCCACCCGGGGAAGCCCTTTCTTTTCCCTACTTCCCATCTTATACCAGATCCTCTTCACCCACAAGCCCATGACATACATAAAACTTCTATGCGTTGAGCAGTGGATCTGTCAGCTCCCTTTAGAGATTCATGGTTCACAGAGCACACGATGTCTGCGCCATCATCCTCCCGGGTGACCTGGAAGGTGACTGAGCTGCTGACGGTGAAGGTTTTGCCATTGGGATCTTCCTGTATTCGGGTAGATTCCCCTAGAGAGCAGAAACAGACACATGCACACACACACATAGACACAGAGTGGGCCCTACCATGCAGGGATTGTGTGGGCCCCACCATAGACATACAGATGGTGCATCTTGACTTAGACAGACTTAGGAAGTTGTGAAATGGATATGTACACACTGGGAGGATGGAGGCCCCAACACACACACACACATTCGAACACAAGTGTACACAGAGTATCTATCATTCCCTTCTCTCCTTCTACACCGTGGCTTATGTGCACACATACAGACAGACAGACATGTACCCCTCTCTCCCTCTCTCCTCCCTGCTGCCCCAGCACCACCTCCTCCTATTGCCCTCAAAGCAGGAGGAACTTACCATGGAGCTCTTGGTCACCCTTCCTCCAGGTGAGCTGGGCTGCAGGTTTGCTCCCAGAAGACTGACAGCTTAAGGTGGTTTTATCCTTTTCCCGTAATGATGACTTGTAGCCACTGATTATAGGCTTCTGTGGGATTCCTGCCACGAACAGGGGGTGGCCAGGATAGGAAGGAGAGGCACCCTCAGCTCTCCCTGCTGGGATGGACTCTCAGAGGGTTAGGATATCTGGGTTCTATTTTGGTTCCTGATGGGTAGAAGGCTAGAGAAATAATCTTCCTCTTTGATCTACTTCCTGAGGACCAGGAGGAAAGGCCACCCCAGAGGGAAAAGATACAGTGGTGGGAGATTTACTGTACCTGAGATGATACATGACCCAATGCACTAAAGCACAACTGGGTGGCCACAGACATAGTGTGAGGCTCAGGGAAGCAAAGAAGGAAATTGAAACGTGGGGTCAAGATGAGAGCATGCAGACAATGAGGGTGCTTGTCTTGGAAATCCAAATCATACACTGAACATATTTCTCAGGTTTGTGTCACATCACACAGTTTTCGGAGGTAAGTGGAATAGACACTAGCATCCTTTTGTTACAAGTTAGGAAATTCAGGCTCAAAGGGCGTTAAAGATTTGTCCCAGAGCAAACAGTAAGTAAAGGAGAAAAGATGAGAATTACACTCAGCACACTTTGCATTTCATTACATTGCAATATTAATACAGGCTGAACTTTCCCAACATGCCTGGAGACTTGCTTGGCTCTAGGCTGCTTTAGAGGCCCACCCAGGGAGATCTGTTTGCAAGGAAGCACGCCGTGGAGACATCGGGGTTTGGGAGCCTCACCGAGCACGGTGACGAGGGACTTGGCAGTTCTCACGGGCATAGTGAAGATGGAGCAAGTGTATTCGCCCTCATCGGCCAGGGCCACGTTGCTGATGCTGATGCTGAGCTCATGGGGTGTAGACTTAACCAGCTGAATCCGATTATCTCGAAGGGCTGGGGGAAATCGTGAGAATTGGAAGCAAGACTTTTACTGGCACTTTTCATCTTTATCTTCCAATCCCAGGCCAGTTTTTTTTTTTTTTTTTTTTTTTTCTGAGAAAGGGTCTAGCATGGTTTGGGGCAGGGGAAAAAACAAAACAAAACAAAACTGCTCCTGAGTTTGAGCAGTCTTTAGGATATTCAGTCCCTTTCCTAGGCCCTTGGGCTCAGTAGCCTCAGAGATACTCAGAAAAGTAGATTGGATGTGTGGGCTACCTTGGGGCAACACTGTCATCAGCTGTCTCTCCGGGCTCCTTTGGGGTGCCCTTTAGTTTGGGCAGGACCCTATAGGACCATGCATGACCTGGGTCAGAGCCACGATAATGAAGTTTCTCTGGAACCAGTGGAGGAGCCCATAGCCTGTTGATTCCCCAAATAGCTTCCCTTCATGTTTCTCAGCCTCTGGACTGCAGGGACATCTCCTCTCAGTTCTGCAGCCCCGTTCCTTAGCCCATGGGAGGGAGATAACTCATAGGACGCTACCTCTCTTCTCCCCAAAGTAGAGAGTCTGCTGGGCAGGGTTAGACCACTGTAGGGATGAGTCCTCATGGTCTTTCACTTGGCACTTCAGCACCACGGTGCCACCAGCCACCACTGTCTCATCAGATGTCCAGGGCTGACTGTCTGCAGGAGTAGAAGAGGGTTAGTTTCCAGACACAGTGCTGACCCCTCCACCAATTTCTGGGCTAAAGTCCACCTCATCTAATTATGACCATCCAAGGCCCACGTCTCTGTATTCTTTTTAACACATCATGGGGGAAGGAATAGGGGTGAGGCGGGGGGTAGGGGAAGACAGACCTTATTTCCTCTTGCTTTGAATGCACAGAAAAACAGTCACTTGTTGAATATTTGCTGAATGAACTGACAGGGCCACAAACATGGAGAGGAATAAAGGCACTCAAAATCTACACATATCATTCCACATGTGTCTTTTCTGATAGAGCGCTACCATTCACCTTTGAAAACACACATACAAATCTGTCATTCTCTTTTACCTTCCTGCCACCACCTAAATAGGAGAGCAGGAACAGGAGAAGCAATTGTAACTAATAATCCCCAAACTAAAGGTGAAGAAAAGGCCAAGTCGGCCCTTGGGTTACACATTCATTTACACAAGAGGTAGCTGATAAAACTGCAAAATAAACAAACAAAAAAGATTAAAAAAAAAAACAAACAAAACAGGAACATTTGGACACAGACTTCTCAATTCCTCCAACAATAACTTCCCTTTAGTCATCAGCTCCCTTAACATATTCCTCTCGGTATCAGTGCTACCCACTTCCCAAATCAACATACAAACCCAACTCACCATCCTGATGTTATTTTAAAGAATGGATTAAAGCTTTCCCTTTAATGATGGAGGGACATGGTTTCTAATCCCTCTCTCCTTAGTCAAGTTAAACAAAAGAAGATAATAACATAATATACGGATGAGGCCTTTGAATCCAAATATACCTTCCAATCAGTTCGAGCTATGAGCCCCTCAGCCTGTGTGACACTTCCTTCCTTCACCCAATATTGTCCCATGTGCTCCCCAGCATGGACTGATTCCCAATATTGATTCCCTCATCTTCAGGAATGACTTCCTAGGACCCAATAGCTCTGACCTTCCAGCTCTGATTTCTGAAACATCCACACAATTTCTTCTATCCTGCTAAGTTATTTAACTAGCAATGTCATCTCTGATTCAGAAACAAAGAAACATACTTCCTACACTCCCTAATTGAGCAATTAAAAAAAATCCCCACACTCCCTATGGCACCAACCTTATCCCTACTTTATCTGCTTTCTCCTATCTTTCTTGGTCCCCAGAGTTGCATTTTCAAGGAGTATTCAATGAGCACTCCTGGCACAGAGGGGGCCCTGAGGAGTGAAGTGGCACCTGCCAGCGTTGACACCAAGCACCAACAGCTCTGGGTGGCTGTCTCCAGAAGGGAGCCCAAAGCCTGGCTGGCAGTTTTAGCATTTAGAATCATTAAAATTAGGACGGACAGGGATCTTAAGGCTCATGGTATCCAATTCCCTCATTTTACAGATGGAGACAATGAGGCAATGTAGGTGAAGTGATTGCTTCAGATCATGCCGCTGATGGATGGTTCCAGTTAGGACTAGAATCCTCCTGACTCGAAAGGCAGTGCTCTTTTCTCTGGAATGCTCCTCAGGTAATCGCCTAACTTGAGAACTAAAACTACAACTCTGATATTAGCGAGCCAGAGACTGAGTGGGCTGAATGAATGTGGAAGTGACATATTCCTTAAATATTTCAACGGAAGGGTTGGAAAGTCTTTCATTTACTGCTCACCATATAGTGATTTTTGACTAGTAATCCCATTGTCCCTTTCCTTTTGAAGAATTCTACCTCAATCGTGTCCTTCCAGAACCTCTTTATTCTGCATAATACACTCCTCCCAGAATCATTTGATTTTTGGAAAAAGGTGTAGGGGAAACAGAGGTCTCTGTACTGGAGTGAGGGAAGGAGGAGTAGGTGCCAGAGAAGTTGGTGGTGTAGAACTAAGTACTAAAATGTCAGATGGAGAGGAGGAAGAGTTGTGTGGTAATGAGGGGAGTGAGCACACGGGGTGGAAGCAACATGAGTGAGAGATGATTTGAGAATGGCTGAGGGAACTGAGGGACATTGAGATGAGGGGGCCTGGATTCTCACCTTGACTGGCCAGCATGTCAGGGCTGCTCCAGACTGTGGAGCTGATGGCCTCGTCGAGTGGAGCCAGAGTTCCCAGCTCCAAATTCTGCTCTTGCCAGTAGCCTGGGGAGAGAGTCTCCATCAAGGATGAGCCCTACATGTAAGCTGCTATAGTTTGAGATCTGTACTTTCATCGCTGGGGATGGGGGAGAGGACTGGCCCCTATGAAAAGCACGTTCACCAGGGTACCTAAGAGAAGGTGGTCTTCTCACAAAGGGGAGAGAGTAATTAGAGTCTTGAGAAAGGAAGTGAAGTCCTTGTTTGAAAGGGTGAATTAAGGAGGATGCTAAGCTTTAGCAGTCATTCATATAAGGTTAGAACCAACAGTGAGCTTAGAGATCGTCGGGTCCAGTTCTTCCAGTTCACAGAAGAGGACAATGAGGCCCACAAGGGTTAGAAGTGAGTTGGTGAAGGTCATACAGAAACATGAAAGATAACAAAGACTCTTCATTTCTGATCCAGGATTCTTTCTGCTACACCATATTCTCTACTAAAACAATGGCAGGTTTAATAATTAGAAAATTCCATTTAATCCTTTAAATAAACGAGTTAAATAAGCATATTGGTATTATCATTTCTACCTCACAGAGAGGAGACAGAATGACGTGACTTGCCCAAGGTCCTACAAACAGAAGAACAAAGACTAGAAATTAAATGCCTGCTTCCAAAGCCCAAGCTCTGTTTCAAGGTAAAACCCTCAGCACTGAAGATAAGAGACCACAGTTGGGGCTGCAAGTTGCCCCACGCCTTCCCAGATTGTTACCTTCTATCCAGAGTTTAGATTCTCAAGTTCTCCTCCGCCCTCAGTCCCACCCACCACTTTATATCACTGACTCTGCTCCCTCATCTGGCACAACACACGCCCAAGGCCTGAGTCACGGCTCTCTTCCTAAACCCTTTTGTGAAGTAGTGTACAGTGTCCGTGGCCTATTCCCCCAACTCAACCTGAGAGGCAGAGGGACAAAGAAATCAATTGGCAGAATCTTTCCAGGATCGCCCGTCGGAAGTAGCCAATCACGTACGCAAAACTCCGTGACGTCATCGGCTGCTGAGCAGAGTGCGGAGCTGCTCCTTGTCCCGGGGCCGGAGTCCCGGCAGAACTTCGCCAATCGTCACCTCCTCGCGCCGGCTCCGGAGCCAGCGGGGGTGGGGGTTGGGAGAGGAAAGGACGAGAAGAGGGTGGTGGGACCAAGGAAGATGGGTGGGGGTGGGGTGGGGAGGGTACGGGGTGGCATGGGTGGCAGGCCAAAAAGAGAAGTGGGAAATGGGCTTAGGGTCCACGAGAAGAAAGGGAACGAGGGAGAGATCTGCCGAATCAAAGGGAAAGGAGGGTGAGGGCCCGGAGGGCGTGGGGGAGGGGAGAAGGGAGACAGATGGGGGAAGGGAGAGGGTGTTAGAAGGAGTCCTAGCCTCCGGAGAGGGCTCTAAAGACAGCTTCGGAGACGCCGTTGCTCTTCAGTCTTTCTCAGACATCCTGCAGGAGTTTGGAGACTTGACTCGACTCCGGAAAAGGAGAAGCACTGATGCCCAAATGGGGAGAGGGGTACAACAGAGAAAAAAGTATCTGTAGCAGGTAGAAGTCGACAGGAGAGGGGACAAGGAAAGTGCTGACGAGGAGAGGCAGAAAAGATGAGGATGGGAGAAAGGCGGCCAGGATGAGGTCGCCGAGGGTGCTCAGAGCCTCACCCTGGGGTCCAGGCTCTCACCCTGCCATCTTCTGTGGACCTCAAGCATGGAAGCAACTGGAAGTTGGTGAGTGTTTCATGGTATTTTCCAAGTAGTCTGTTTGTGGGTCCTTCAGTGGGAACCCAGATTGGTTGTGCTAAAGCTTGGCATGGTGGAGGGACAAGGAAAGCCAGAGAGGGGTCAGTGCTCAACCCCACAGTATTGGTACCCAGTATACAAAGTAAGCACTAAACAGACCTTTGCAATGGAGAAAACAGCCTTCTCTTACTTTGGCATAAAGGCTTTGAGTTTTCAGAGTGGACTTCCAATCATGAATTCATGTCAAAACAACCTTGAGAGAGAGGCCGCCAGATAGGGTCTCTTTCTAGAGGTCTGAAGAGGCTCAGTGACCCACCTACAGGCACACAAATAGGGCCCCTTTCAAGGGTCCTCTGTCTCCTGCTGGTTGGTGCTCTTAAAGCTTTTTCAGCAGCTTCTCTTTCTTACAACGTTTCAGCCCACTGTATTGCAATTTTCTTTAGTTATCAGCCTCCTTATCTAAACTTTGAGTTGGTAAAGAGGGCAAGAGCCTTCCCTTTTTCATCTTTGTGTCTTCAGTACTTAGCCTATCATGGGCCCTCAGTACATTTAATTGCCTCTAGTAATTCATTCAGTCACAATTGGCACTCTGCTATGTCCATTCTCACTCAGGCAGAGCATGTCTTCTGTCCAAACAGCATGGATTTAGTCTTCATTCTATTGCTCCTTATTTCATGTGTGCTGTTTTCGGCCTTCTCCTCCGTTGCTTTTTTCCTTGCTTACATTACATTCATCCCTTTCCTCTTCCTGCATTTTGCTGGCATTTTTTTTTTTTTTTTCTGCATAGGATGAATAAGTGAAACGATGATGTTGGTCATCCAAACCAGACTGAATTGTTTAGTTGAGGGGTCTGATAACTAAACAAATAATCTCTAATAAATGGCATGTTGGGGATATGCTTGATATATTGTCTCTGTAGGTTTATAAGGAACTCAGTCTGGTTTGCTATGTTTTAAGAAACTGATTAAGAAATAGCTCTTTTTCTTTTTCCTGCGAGGGGTGATATTTTCCCCTTTAATTCTCCAAAGTACTTATGATCCCCTGTCTCCTCTTGAGAATTGTCTGTTAATATGCCTGAAAGTTTTCTTGCTGTTTTTATAAAACTGTACACCTGTAATGATAAATTCTGAATAGCCACTCTCCTGGGAGCAGATGAGTGATTATATAATGTTATTCATAGAAACATGGATAAGTGGCAGAAATTATAACCTGGATTGTGAAAGCCTTGTTCTTTGGATTTAGATCTTGCCAATCGTTTATGACATCAGCATAAATTCCCTCAATGGGTTCAGTCTGGAAAGAACTTAAGAGAGTGCTCTGAAAAGGTGGCATGCACTTTGAAGTGGAAATAGTGACAGTTCTCTTCAGGCAGGGTCACTGGAAGGAAATGTAGACTTTGAGAACATAAGCCCATTAGAAAGGGGAGGCCCAGGTTACTCACGTAGAAAAACTGATAGAGAGAGCTCCAGTCATATAGGTCATGTTGTTTCCCTGCTTAGAAACCTTCGCTGACTTCCCATCGTCTGCACATAACATCCAGATTTGTTAGCCTAGCTTACAAGATCCTGCGGTTTGATGCCAATATGCCTTTCAGCTTTGTCTTTTCTTTACTTCACTCAGCCCATATCCCAGACATATGATGCTATTTGGAATTCTTTCTGTAAACCCTTTGCTTTACAGCCAAGTTCACTTTCCCACAGTCACTCTGTTGATAATGCCCTTCACCCATCTGCACACATCTAAGCTCTAACCATCCTTAGAAGCCTATTTGTTTGTGGCACTTCCTTCAAGAAGGTTTCCCTGATTGCCTCAGGCGGAAATCATTTCTGATTTTGTTGTTGTTGTTGTTACATTTTATCTGCTTTTCTTAAATTACGCATCAATCTTTACTTTGAGCTAAAAGTTTGGCTTCCCTTCTAAATTATAATAATTCTGCAGGTAGTGTTGATATCTGATTCATCTCTATATCTGGTACCAGCCCTATTACAGCATATTGCACTTAGAAGGTGCTTAATAAATATTTCCTTAATAAATGAATCAAAGATGTTGAACATCTTCAGTTGGGGTAACTAAGTTCAACATATGCCTGTGAAGAGGAAAGAGCAAATCAAACAGGCTAGGAAGAAATGAACCAAGGAAGATGGTCGATATTGCAGAGGCTGAAGCTCTAGAAGGTTACAAGATGGGGGAGAGGGGGGTGGATCTCTATTTATTGATTACCTTCTATGTGTCATGATCCAAGCCAAGTGCTCTGTTTTCATGATTCCAAAATAACCTGTGTGTATGTGTTAGTCACTCAGTCGTGCCCAACTCTTTGGGACCCCATGGATTGTAGCCTGCCAGGCTCCTCTGTCCATGGTATTTTCCAGGCAAGAATACTGGAGTGGGTTGCCATTTCCTCCTCTAGGGGATCTTCCTGACCCAGGGATCGAACCCAGGTCTCCCACTTTGCAGGCAGATTCTTTACTGCCTGAGCCACCAGAGAAGCCTGAATAACCCTTTAATAGACATTAGTATGCATTATTGGAGAAGGCAATGGCACCCCACTCCAGCACTCTTGCCTGGAAAACTCCCATAGACGAGGAGTCTGGTGGGCCACAGTCCATGGGGTTGCTAAGAGTCGGACAAGACTCAGCGACTTCACTTTCACTTTTCACTTTCCTGAATTGGAGAAGGAACTGGTAACCCACTCCAGTGTTCTTGCCTGGAGAATCCCAGGGATGGGGGAGCCTGGTGGGCTGCCATCTATGGGGTCGCACAGAGTTGGACACGACTGAAGCGACTTAGCAGCAGCAGCAGTATGCATTATGTTAAGGATGAGTTAACTAAGACTCAGAAAATTTAAGTAACTTTTCCATATGATAGATCCAATAAGTACTGAGATAGGGCAGCCTTTAAACTTAGATATCTCTGACCACAAAGCCCAGACATTTTTTTGCACATCTTCACTACACTGCCTCCCATTGTAGAAGCATGTGCTTTGTGTGTGTGGTGGGGAGCAGAAGGTATAGTTGGAAATATTCCTTCCTGCATTGCTAGCCAAGGTTTGTTCACCTAAACAATATTCACAACAGTCACCTGCAATACGATAAAAATTAACAGTGTGGCAAGTTGGAAGTGGGAGCTTGTGGTGTTGGTATGATTTATACTGACTGAGTTATATTTTCAATTGGATTCCTTAGTGCATCTTCATCCATACCTTTGGGGGCTCGCCTCAAGGAGCTGGGATGATTCTTTAGTTAAGCAAGCAATAGATGTGTCTGGTTAAAATAGAATCCCTTCACATTTTCGTAGCACTCTGGCTCTAGGCTATGAACTAAGATTGCCTTCTGGTTTGCTCTCAGTTGTCTGGGGCTGTTCCTAATGCTTGGCCTATTTACCCATGAGATCCAGTATCTTCAGGACTCCCAGCATTTTAAAGGACAAAGTAGCCCTTTCACTCTGATTCCTTCTGAATGACTGTTCATACTAAGAGGAGCAGAGGTGGGAACTGAAGACTTACTAATGTGCCTTTTAAAGCATACATTGACACCTGTGATTCTGTCTTTCACCCTTAGTACAGGGCCTTACACATAGTTAAGTACTCAATAAATATTTATTGAATAAATACATGAGTAACTGAAATGAATAAAAATGTATTATGTTTCCAATTTAAGTGATGATAGTAGGGAAGTTTATGTGCTTAAAGTTTATTGCTTGGTTGATGTATTTTCCCTGCCCTGTCTGTTTTGGGAATCCACACTGCATGGGCCTTAGGGCCATATATAAAGTCACAGGCGCACATTTGGGACAGTGGGACAAGGGAACAGAGCTCCCCTGCATAACCACTGCTGGCCTTGCAGTGCTTGGGTCCAGAGCTCCACTTCCCAGATTATAGAGAACGCCAGCTCCTTGAGTAGGAGTTAATGGTGATGGTGATGGTAATGGTGATGATTCAGCATTTCTCTAACTCCAGAGTTAAAAATATTCTTCATCCCAGCCTACTTGTTATTCCTCACGACTACCGTGGCAGGTGGGTGGAGGAGTGTTATCTCCAAGGGAAAAACACCCTGGGGGCTGTGGCCCAGAATGCTGAAGGGACCCACTTTTAGGATTTCCCCACCCCCATTGCTGGGCTCCCCGGCCAGGTGATCTCACTCTTGATTCTTCCCTGACCCTAGCTATGTAGTGGATTCTTACATGTATTTCTGTCACACTGAAAGGAGTGGCCATGACAAGGTCAGAACTAGAACTCAGTGCCTGCATCCTTTCCTTATGCCCAGAGCCATATTTTTCTTTAATAGTGAATGTCTGCTTCTGCATTTGGAAGAAAGTGGACCAATCTCATCTGAGGCCCGATTTAATCCATAACTCCAAGATTTGGGAAGGGAGTTACTTTGACCTGCGTAGCTTTAGAGCATAACATCCTGATCACAAAGAACTCTAAACTTCATTTCTCATGCTTGCTCTTGGGTTGCCAGGAATTCTGTTACTTCTGCAGAAGTCACTGTGTAATTTTCTAGTCGAAGACTTTGAGGGCATGAGTGTCAAAATGTTCTCTCTCACTTCCTGCTCTACATTCCTTTTTAACTTTGTCTTCCCCAAGTCCCCAGTTCGCTTCTATTCCCAATATTACAGAGCAGTCAGATGAAAGAAAGCTGGGGCCATAGAGGTAAGAGTTATTTTGTCATCATGGCTTGTATGTTTTTTCAAGTGTACTTCCTTCCCTTCCTGTGGCTCCTCAGGGCAGGCTCCTGTCCCCTCACAGGCAACATGATCCCCTAATGGATCTCCTCACTCAGCTCAGGTATGCTCCAGCTCACATCCACTTCAGAGCCTCAGAGCTCAGTCACGCTTCAGCTGCCTGCCTCCTGATCGGCCTCCTCTCCGGCTCACTGCCCCCGCCACCCTCTCTCTGGCTGGGCTGCTGAGACCTTAGCTTCTCAGTGTTCCCTCCCTCCCTCCATTATTTCTATTGTTGTCTGGCTTTCCCTCCTGGAGTCTTGTTTATCTACTTTCTCTCTGGCTCCCAACAGCCTCTTGGCCCAAAGAAGTCACTACTCTTTGGGAGTGGCTTTACTCTCCCTGGGGCAGGGGGCGTACAGGATATAAGTCAAACTGGATGGTGAACAGGATGGGGAAGAGCACCTTCGCTGTAAGGAGTCTCTAACATGCTGATTAGCCACCATAGCTTGGTAAAGTGTAGCCAAGAGAACAAGGGATCTTTACAGAACGAGGGGTCTTATTCTGTTAGGTGATCCAAGAGACTTAGCTTTGGAAGGGACGACTCTGGGCTCAAACAGGCTTATTATTGTAGGCTGGCAGACACCTTTTGGCTGCATCCTAAGCAGTTATTAGAAATGAAAGGCTTTTGTTTCCTGGTGTTGAAATGGTGTGGCACTTAGCTTTTCCAGGCTGAATGAGGAGGAGGGGATCTTTAGGGTAGTTGGCTAGTTGACTAGCTTGCCTGCAGAGGGCGTGAGGTTGAGGTTAAAACAAAAAGCATATTGTGTTGTTAACCCTCTTTTCACTAAAAAACAAACAAACAAAAAACAGTTATCCCAAATGTTTTCCCGTATCCAAGTGTTTTTTTTTTTTAAAAAAAACCCCACGTTTTAAGATGCCATGAGTATCTATGTCTGTTCGCTAAAGCCCTGCAATCAATTTGCATGTTCTGGTCATTTTCTACTGACCCCTACTGGCCAGAAGTGGTTATTCCCAAGATAGTTTTGAGTCTTCCAGAGGAGAATGTAACTGATGTCTTTTCTGACTCCACTACCAAAGTTCAGTAATTCCTCACCTTCTTTTCTTGCATCTCATTCTTCCCAAAATATTTTCCCGTCTATGATTCTTAGGTTTCCCTAGTGGCTTAGATGGTAAAGAATCCACCTGCAATGTGGGGGACCTAGATTCAATGTCTGGGTTGGGAAGACCTCCTAGAGAAGAGAATGGCTACCCACTCCAGTATTCTTGCCTGGAAAATTCCACGGACAGAGGAGCCTGGCAGCTTACAGTCCATGGAGATGCAAAGAGTCAGACACAACTGAGTGACTTTCACTTTCACTATGATTCTTCGTGACTTTCACTTTCACTATGGTTCTTTTCAGTTCAGTTCAGTTCAGTTCAGTAGCTCAGTCGTGTCCGACTCTTTGCGACCCCATGAATTGCAGCACGCCAGGCCTCCCTGTCCATCACCAACTCCCAGAGTTCACTCAAACTCACGTCCATTGAGTCAGTGATGCCATCCAGCCATCTCATCCTCTGTCGTCCCCTTCTCCTCCTGACCCCAATCCCTCCCAGCATCAGAGTCTTTTCCAATGAGTCAACTCTTTGCATGAGGTGGCCAAAGTACTGGTTCTTTTAGAGCTGATAAAAATCCCAAGTAGTGTCTAGTGCACACTTTCTGTTTTAAAGACGAAAAACCAAGGTTCACAGAGGCTTAGAAACTTCTAAGTGTGGTCACACAGACAGTTAGTGGTAGCTGGGTTTATAACCCCAGTCTTCTGTTCTCATTGTCAGTCCTGTGCACTAGCTAATTTGGAAGTTACCATTTAGTGTGACTTTACTTCCAGTGACATCCACTCTTCCTGCTTCCCATCTCCCTCTGCATTGCTGTGAGGAACCCTAGGACTCTGGACCTCCAGGGAAGTCAGTCTGCTAAATGCTGGGCAGGTTAGAGAAGTTGGGGTGAAATGAGGAAGCAGAAGGTGCGGATAATGTCCCCCTACAAATGTCACCATCTTCCTGGCAGATTCCGATTCTTAGAGGAGGCTATGGGGCTGAAGCCGCTTCCGTGCCCTTAGGAATTAAAAGGGTGATGAGGAGGGTGGGCTGTGTGAGTGTTAGCATCTGTGTGGAGAGCTGGTGGATGCTAACCTGATTGTGATGTGGGAGACAGAGACTAGAAGGGAGAAAGCCGCAGAGGAGCTTATCCTATTCTTGAGCTAGTGACAGAAAAAATCTGGAGGCAGAAGTGGGCTTGCAGTAGGCTGAGGGGGGGCCCTCAGAGACTTAGTTAAGATTCTGAGGAGCAGAGACTGGGAAGTGGGTGGCAGAGAAGGAGGTGGGGACAGCTGTTGCTTTGATTTGCTATTGAGTCAGTGTTCTCAGTGCATTAGCACTGGGAGGGAGCCCCGGGCTGGCCCCCAACACAAACAAGCCCCTCTGGAGCCAACACGGTGTTGTAGCAAGAACTGCAGTTGGGAGACAAAAAAGGAAGGGGATCTAATCCCAAAAGAGCCCCTCCTTTGCCTTAGCTCCTGCCTTCCAGGACTGGGCTGTGTGTTCCAGACAAGCATCTAGTTCTGTACTAAGAGGCTGGGTAGGGTTGATGAGACACAGCAGAGCGGATGGCTTTGTAAGAGCTGCTGGGAGCACAGGTTCTGTGCAGGGGGTTGACTCTCACCATTTATTTCTCAAGCAAGCCCCTAAGGTCGGGCATGCAATCACTCCAGTTGCTGACAGCCTTGAACCATTTTAGAAGCATCCTTTCACCCCCATCTCCTCATTCCCTTCTCACCATGTTCACATCCTCAGAAAGCAGGACAGATATGACCTGGGTCTGTGTTCTAACGCAACAGAGAGTCAGGAGGCCAGATTTTGAACTCTTAGATGTCCCTTGAGCCAAGTGCAGGCACTTTATACCCTTTCTCTAAGTGTATGTAATTGCTCTCACACATCTGTAATAGAATTGGGGAAAAATCGCCCCATCTTAGGAAAGTACTTAGGAAAGGAAACATAACAGAGTCAGTGTGGAGTAAATGAAAGCATAATTAAGTTTAACTTGTTGGAAAATATGTTTGCTGCTGCTGCTGCTAAGTTGCTTCAGTCGTGTCCGACTCTGTGTGACCCCATAGACGGCAGCTCACCAGGCTCCCCCGTCCCTGGGATTCTCCAGACAAGAACACTGGAGTGGGTTGCCATTTCCTTCTCCAATGCATGAAAGTGAAAAGTGAAAGTGAAGTCGCTCAGTCGTGTCCGACTCTTAGCGACCCCATGGACTGCAGCCTACCAGGCTCCTCCATCCATGGGATTTTCCAGGCAAGAGTACTGGAGTGGGGTGCCATTGCCTTCTCTGGGAAAATATGTTTAGCCATGAGAAAATAGGAACTGGGAATGGGCAGGAAAGCCCAGGAACATTGGGGAGAAGTAAAGAATAGATTCCCTAAGGAATATTCATCCAGGTGCCAAAGCCTGGCTCCTAATTGTCCAGAGCCGCAAAACCTGTTTGAACAGATGAATGAGTTCCCTTCTCAACAGGCTGTATCTTATTCTCCTTTGCTGTTAATGTCACACTGTAGATAGTTTAGGCTGATGGCTTGGTGTGGTGGGATAACAATGCTGTGAAAAAGTTTTAATTTGTTAGAAGTCAGGCAAGAGAGCATTCTGGCTCTCTGCCGGCTCTCATTTTACTGACTTGTTTTTACTGTTTCCCTTCACTGGGTGATCAGAGTCAGGGTGTGGATGACAGGTTCAGGGCAGTGATTAGGAGCATCACATGGAGAGAAAACTGCTCTGCTCTGCACACCCACACTGCTCTGGGTCCCCCTCTTCTGCCAATCCCAGCTGAGATTTAGTCTCTTTCCTTCACTTATCTCACCTAAAAATGTATTTTGCAGCAAGTGGCACATTATTCAATTAGCCTTATTTTGTGCCTTCCTGGGAATTTAGCTCTTTTGTGAGACAGATACATTCCTCCAAGCCCACAGACATCACAGTCCCTGAAATGGCCATTAATTCTGCCATCCCAAAGTTCTCCTCCTCTCCTTAAACTATCATTGAGTGTCTCATCTTTAATGTGGATGTACATTCGATTCTGTTCCCCAAGATGCATGTATATTCCGATGCATATATATTTCAACCTGGTTACTCTCTTTCCCCTTCAGCATGTGTCCCTCAACACACACACGATGACTAGTTTTCATTCTTTGTATCTCTATTTTCCTTTTTTTCTGTCATAAACACAGCTTTTCTTATGACCCAGATACAGAGCCCTTTTCACAAGCCCGTTATTAATCAGAACCCCTTACGTCCATCCAGCAAACCATATGGTTTAAACTCAGAGATTCTCCTCAAAGCAGAATTCAGAATCCTGCTCAGACTCCGCAGGAGAGGGCCAGAATCCTCTTCTCCCCAGGGCTGAGCTTAGTCCATCTGTCACTGACACTGGACTCCAGGGCTTGGAAACCAGAAGAGAGCTGGCATGAAGCAGCAATTGAGGATAAATGAGAATGTGTGAGGCCCATGGGCTAGTGATGGTGGTTTTTATATTTGTTTGAGATTATAGGATGAGATGAGTGGAGGAAATATATGTGTTTGGAAAGATCTCATCCTTAAGAACTAGAATAAGAACTAGTAAGAACAAGTGAGTCCAGTTGTCTCACTGGTTTGTTTACATTTGCTGAGGGACAAATGATTAGGAGCAGATGGTAAAACAGTCCTCTCATTTTATGATAATGAAAAAACTTTGCTCTTCAAAGACTGACCCAGGCTAGGCTAAGTCTCAAGTAACTTGTCATCTAGGTATTTGTTAGACTCTTGCTGGGTTTCCAAGGAGGGTTGGGTATTTAAGTTAGAAACTCAATAAACCAGTTCACCTTCTGAAGCTTTTTCACTCTGAGGCTTTGGCTGGAATTCTAGAATCCAAATTGGAAGTAAAGAGCTAGATCCCAGAAGAACAAATGAAGGCAAGAAGCAAGGATCTGCATATTCCCAGTAAAGCCTGGTGTTGGAAGGACTAGTTTTCCATTCTACCTTGCTGATATCTGTAGCTGTGTGAAGGAAGTAGAGGGCTAAGTAGTGGTTAAATTAGAGATGAATGGCTGAGATACCAGCCTTCATTTCTTTTTTTTTTCCCCTAGGGCGAGGTGATACATCTGACCTTTCTTGACCCTGAACTGGAAGTAAATGAGCCAAAGGTGCTTATAATTAGCAATCAATACACAATTAGTGTAGGTCTAGCTGGGGTAAGGAAAAATGAGTCCTGAGAGAAAATAACATTTTAGTTCTTTATGTTATTTAGCTTTCTTACCATTCTCCTGGAGACCTCTGGGCGAAAGATGGAGAGAGATGAGAGGGTTAAAGAACCCCAGAGGTAAGCGCTCACACAGAATGATACACATATTGAAAAAAAGCTGGAATCTCTGCATCAGAATCCTTTCAGAAACATGTCTGCTCTTTATGAGAACAGGGGGCTCAGGGAGATGAGTAGATGCGAGATACTCCAGCTGTTACCATAACCCTAATTCTGTCTTCTTGAAAGCTCACTCATGGAGATAAATCACTTCCATTACCTGTCCTTGAGGAATGAAATTTCTCCTTGTTTCAAATAAGGAAATGGAAGGGGGGTACTGGAAATTAATTCTGGAAACCTGTCTCTCCAGCTTCACTCTGTACAGGTCATTCATAAGTGTTAACTATTATATGAACTATTATGCAAAACTGATGGGGGAAACCATCATTGAGGGGAAGAGAAGCTTGTACAGCTCTGATGTGATGGGAGGAACAGGCTGTCTAGTCTCAGACTGGCAGGGGCTGAGCATTCTTGGCTCCTTGCTGCACTTGACGTCATCAGCTTATTGGCAGATCACCCAAAAGAGTAGCAGAGTCCAGTTTAAAGATGCATCTTCTGAGATATGGCCAAGGACTTGGACTCTGGGATAAGATGGTTACATTAAGGCCATTTAGTCTATCCGAGATGGTTATAATGATGAGGAACATGAGTCATGGATTTGGTATTTATTTTCTATGCTTCTCCCATATTGCATTCTTCTATTATCTATTCTGAGGAGCCAACCTAGATATTGTCTTTGTGTTTACTGCTAAGGCCAAGGGGAAAGGGACAATGAGTATCATGACAGGACAGTTTGGGTTGGTTGTCAGGCTCAGAGTGGTGTTAAGAGGTGTGTGCTCATAAACTGAGTAGGACGCATTTCGCATTCTACATGTATGGTGTATATGGGGTAACTGTACATGAGCAATGCTGTCTCAATCTAAGCCATGACTGTTTGTAGTTCTGTTTTAAATCTATGAGTCCATGTATGGCAAAACATCTGGTTCTTTTGAGGCCATTTGAGGTGACTGTAGGCCCTCATCTCCTGAACATTGCAAATAACACTTTTCCGCCTCAGAATTATTTGTTTTTTCTGTCCCCTTCCTACAGGTGATTAGGCGGTTATGGAGACTCTCCAGATCTGGTCTGGTTCCCCTCTTGCTGGTAGAGCCAGTCAGGAATCATAGCCAAGATCATGTGTGTGTTTGTGGTAGGAGGAGGGAAATCCCATCCCCGTTTTGAGGGCTGCACTGTGGAAAATAAAGAGATTGGGAATTTGGATGGGGAGCAGGACCACGGAGAGCAGCAAGAAGAGCCTGGAGTGTCCCCGTCAGGGGCTAGCACCATGGAGAGCTCAAAGCACCTGTAGTTTGTTCCACAAAGAACAGTAAAACCCGCCTCATGGGTTAAGGCAGCCAGCTCGCAAACAATCAAACGAGAAAGAGCAGACATCAGGGTTTCTGCTAGGATCACGCCACACCCATCATTTGCTCTCAAAGGCCTTTTCAAGTACTTTGTTTGAACCTACCACACATGCAACCCAGAGATGGTGCTAAAAAAGTGAGGACCGCCACTGGACTGAGTTTGTCAACATAAGCCTCAGTAATTATAGAAATTACATAAGAATCAGTGGTAGTGGAGAGAGTTTTGATTTGCTGCAACCAATTATGAACGACATTTAGAGTATCTTTAAATGTGGGAAACAGTGCCACAAAGCCTGTGTCTCCTCAGAGACACTAGACATAAGGAAGCCAAAATGTGTATTATCGTTAGGTATGGTATGGGACCCGGAGAAGGAAATGGCAACCCACTCCAGTATTCTTGCCTGGAAAATCCCATGGACAGAGGAGCCTGGTGGGCTACAGTCCATGGGGTCGCAGAAGAGTGGGACAGGACTTACAGACTAAACAACAAACAAAGGGCATGGCATGTATCAGTCAAACGCTCTAAGGCACCCCAAATTGATGTGACCAGTCCAATCCTGATCATACATGGAAAAGCATAATGGATTATGCCTTGTAAAAAGGGTATTGTCCTCAGGACTGAGAGGTCTTTGTGTTAGTTGGGAAATTTGGCCACTCTCTTTAGACTTAGGGAAATTTTGGTAAAGGGACAGATAGCTCTCTTTCAGTGCTTATTGCTTCAGTGAAGAATATATAGCTTTAATGAGCTTATATTTTGTAAAAAAAAAAACAAAACAAAACTCAGCTGTTTCATGTGTTCAAGACTCTTATCTCGGTGCTAGAATGGATGGATCTCCTTGTTGTAACAGGGTTGGATTGGGTTTCTACTTGGGTTGTAAAATCCCTGAGCATCAGCTGGTTTTGAGCTGATAAAAAATCATCTCTACTGCTGCTTCTAGAGGAAGAGGCAGGTCTTTGACTCCAGACTGGTTCTTCCCTATTTTTCAGTTAGATGGAGTATTTGCTCTTAATCTGACTGAGTTATTAGGGACCTGAATCTTTTTCTGATGGCTTGCTTTTCCAGGCTTTTTTTTTTCCTAGTGGTTTGTTTCTCTCTTATCTCTTATAAGCATTCTCATGAGGATTGCTATTCTCAGAGTTTATGGATGGGTCTCTAGGACATGACCTCATCCAGGAAACAAAATGTTCCAGTGCAAAGACCTATAGCCAGTGATGAAACAGGAAGTGTTAACTTGTAGCATAAAAGATGAGAGGAGAGATATAATTACCAAAACTTTCAAATACCCTGGCTTTTTCATTCAGTAGTCAGTTAGGAACTGGTGCATTCTACAGCTTGCATTCATGGAAAACCTGGAGCCTAGATTACCATTCTTCAGTAAAATTCCATTACTGAGAAATAGATGACAAAAAAGGGATTGTTGAGTTGGTTCTGTTGGAGTAGGAAACAACAAAGAATGTGACTAGCTTCATCCCCCGGGGTATAATTTCTCTGATGATAACTGTGAGGGTTTTTTCCTTAGGTTATTTTTTGTGACCTAAGGACAAGAAGCTTTTGATTCCAGTATATATTATTTGGACTCCAAGAAAGCAGCGATGGCAAGGGGTACCAAAATCACTTGTAAGAATTTTCAGAGCAATGGTACAACGACCTGGTCTGCTGTTTCAGAGTGACCAGAACACCAAAAAGATGCCATCTGTGGAATTTTATGGCTGCAGAACTATGAGTCATTCTTCAAGTAAATAGTGACTGTCTCCAACAAGGCACTGTTGAAATTAGATTTGGACCTCCTTTCTTGCTCAGTTGGAAGAGGAGAGAGAGGAAGAGAGAGAACAAGAACCTAAGGATAGTGAACTGTCTCATTTATTGTCAGTCTAGGGTAGAGGATTTCAAACTGTATGTAGCAGAACCTCTGTGCCTTAAGGATTAGGGGAAGTATAGGGAAGTCAAGAAGAAGGGCGAGAGGGTTTCAGGTCTTACTTCTCTGTTTCAAAAAGAGTAATTTTCCTTTGATCTGTTTTATTTATTTGATAAAGAACCTTCACATGTTTAAAGATAAAAGTGAGAAAACCACTGTGCCAGAAGAAACTACTGAGCCCAGCAGTGCCGCCGAGCCCCAGGGAGAGCTCAGGACAGAGTCTTTGGTGTAACTGCCGGAATAGGCAGTTGATATGTACAGCTTGGGTCCCACATCAGACAGACTGGTTCTGTATGGAATTAACTAAACTCTACGCTACCAGCGTCTCTCTGATGCTTCCAGCTTCTCTGTGCCAGAAAATGCCACATCTGAAGGGAGAGCATCTCCTTCCCAAGGATTCCCAGCTGCAACTGGGAAGAGAACAGAACGAGAACAGCTACAGCTGCAACCAGGAAAAGAAACTGGGTGCAGTAGGTCTGCCAAGCAGATCCGTGGGCAGCTCTAGAGCAAATGCCTGCTGGACTTCTCCGGCACATTGGGCATGATCTCTACACTGGGCAGCTGGCCAGGGGGCTGCAGAATGGACGGCAGTGGACAGAAGGTCATTGGGAAGGGAAAGATGTTCATGTGTGAGGCAGTACACTCCAAGGTTAAACTGCTGTATCTTGATCTGAAGGAAAGGGAAGCTGCCCACCTGTCAGTTTCTGTACCAGATCAACTCACAGAGTGCTGGAAAAAATTTGAAAAAGGAGAACCAAGGGACGTTGGTCACAGTGTTGAATGTCGAACAGCTCACCAGAGACAACCACAGGATACATTAAGTTCACGGGCCTTGTAATCCCCCAAACCTGGAACTCCCAACTTCTGCCAACACTAGTGAAAAAATGTGAGAAGGAAGGGGCAGGTGGCTCACTCAGAATGTCTAAACCATTCCTGAGTTTCGAACCACAGCACTAATCGTCAGGTTCAGATAACTATTGTTTGCCCTTCTCCAGCCTCAATCCCTGTTCAGTCTGATGAAATCTTAAAAAGTGTATGCTGTACTCCAGGGAGCTGTGTGTGCTGCCACTGAGCTCCCTGCCCAGGGCCCTCAGGAACCCCAAGTCAGGGGTCCTAGACACACCTTCTGTGTGAGCCTGGGCAGAATGGTCATCAGGACCGCCACCCTTGAGTATTAAATCTGTAGACCTGCCTCCCACATCAGAGTGGGGCTGTTCTGATCCCGAAGCTAGGAAGTAGAATTAGATAGAAGATGGTACATGGTCATGTCTCTTCTGCATCAGTGCATCCTGAGACATTACAACCAGACATATGTCCACTGTCAGGACAGACGATGCTCTAGAACGACAATGATGCTTGATTTGACTCTTTTTTTGGGAACAGATCTTCTAACTCATCTCTAAATTCTCAATCCCTCCTCCAGACATTCTTTCTCCATTCAAAATTTATTGGCTTCCACTCTTCCGTCAAGCCACTGCTATAGAGGTATATACATATTTAGAAGGATAAAGCATTTCTTTTCCTCTAAATCTTAAGCCTGAGTAGGGGCTGAGCCCCCAAATTCAGGACTAAGAAAGAAGAGTGCAGTTGGTGAAGAAAGACCTGGCTAGTACACAGATTACTCTCTTCTCCAGTGTTTGTTTATATCCTAGAGTTGAAGAGCTCACAGCTTTCTGGGATGACTTTGTTCTGTTGAGGTTCCAGCCTGCCCCATCAGTTCCCATTGCCAAACAGAGGTAGTTTGGGTCACGCTTGTCTCTCTTAAACACAGCTAGCAGAATGGGAAGGCCAGGGGCTTCAGGTGAAAGTCAAGGCCTAGTAGAGAGTCCTTATTTGGGTATGTGCACCGCACCCAGCAACCTCTCCTTTGCCTTGCACTTAGCCTGCCCTCCCGCAGGACTCTCTTCACCTCCTCAGTGAGTAGGGTCATCAGTACAGCTGTCCAGGGGAAGGGGGGTTCCACATAGGGGAGAGATGGGGCCTCTGCCCTGTGGTGACTTGGGTAGCAACTCCCTTGGGGAGTGTGAATGGATACAGAGTAGAAGGAGCCAGCTCGCAAGCTGCCCAGTGTCCCCATAACACCAGAAGCTCCTTCTTCATGATGGAGATAGGACTTGGGGAGCAGGTCAGGCGAGATGGAGCAAGTATTCCTCCAGCACCCTGGCTCTTCGCCTGTTTCCTTCAGATGAAATTCTCTACATCATCCTCCCCAGTTTCAACCCCTCCCTTCTCCACCCCCGCCCCGCCCTGTGCCCATCCCTGCTGGCCACTGGGTCCATCGCCCAGGAGCCGCCTCCCCTTTCTCCTCCCCTGCGGTTCTTTCTGTTTTTCGTTGGCATCTGGCCGGGCATAGGCCACCACCCTCCCCCTCACTCTCCCCACATCCCTTGGCTCCGCAGAGGTCCCGGTCCCCCTTCCCCTCCCCCAGCCCAGTCCGCCTCTGCCAGGGGCGGCGGAGACTGGAGGATGCATTCCTTTAGTCCCTTCACCGCCTGCCCTCCCTCCTCCAGGGACCTGAGGCTCTGAGCTGTGCCTCTCTTCCCGGTCTCCCTACAAACTGTCCCCTGCCATCCCATTAAGCGTCAGCAACCTTTAAGAAAGCTGAGGTGCCCCCACAGCGCTGACCTACATAGCCCGGTCCAGGGCGGGAGGGGGGTCCCTAGCCCCCTCACCCCTGGCCCCGCCTCCGTTCTCCCCCCACTCTCTTCCTTCAGCTCTCTACCATGACTAACCCAAGAAGGTTTGAGTTCCTGACTGAAGCAGAGGGGGCTAGGCGAGACACCTTACCTCAAATTTGGAAAATCAATTCTCAGCCCAGGAAAGCTTTGGGTTTTCTATGCATCCTCCTCCCCAAATATCTTCAGTCTTCCTTTTGCCCAATCTCCCTCCCGCTACTCCCCCTCCTCCGCTCCCGTCTGGGTTTCTTTTCCCAGCTTCTGCCACCGTTAGGGACACTGCCATCCGGGGGCCCTCTCCGCCCAGTGTTGTTGTTTTGCTCCGGAGAGAAGCCCCCCACTTCTTTGCCCACGCCCCCCTCCACAGCCTCACCCAGGCCCCCTTCCCTGCCCACTCGGAGCTCCGCCGCGGGTGGGGGGACGGTCGGGGGAGCAGGAATGTTTGCATACAGCAGTTCAGGGGACCGCACTGGCTACCCAACCCCTCCAGACATACATACACAAACAGCCGACACACGCCCTGACTGAAACAGCGACAAATCTCACTCCGCCCCCAACACACACTGACACAGACATACACACAGATACTGACACAGAAACGCAGCCAGACACCAACACAGACGCGCACACCCAGACGCACACGGACAGCAACACAACCAGACCCCGGGCGGCTTGTAACAGACCCAAATCTGCGACTTCACACGCAGACACACTCGACGGTGTACAAGGAGGGGGCATACGCGGCACACCCCACGATCCACAGAGACACGGATGCTCGGAGACAGACACAGGGTATCAGGAGCGGCTGGCGACTCGAACCCCCGCTTCCAAACAAAGCCAACGGGCTCCCTCCGCCCCCTCCGCCGGTCGGAGCCCCCGCCCCGGCCCCTCCCCACCTCCCCTGGCGCCGCCCCCTCCCTCACTCACCGTCCTGGGAGAGGTTGGCCCCGCCGGGCGCCCAGCAGCAGGCGAAAAGCAGGAGCAGGGGCAGGGCGGAAGGGGCCCCCATCGCGCTTCCCGGCCGGCTCCCTGGCAGGGCGCTGGCGAGCCTGGGTCCCTGGGGGCTGGAGCTGGGGAGGGGGGTAGACGACGCCACCGACCGAAAGGGCGCCCCCGAGCCGCTTCGGAGCCCGGGGCCGAGGCGGGGACCGGGAGGGAGCCGGCGCTGCTGCAGTCGCGGGGATTAAATAGGGCGCTCGGAGCAAACCATTCGGTTGGAGGTGGAGGGGGGGTGACGGGGGGCTGGGCTGGTCGCGGGGGGGACCGGCTGCCGCATTCCCCACTCCCCCCGCCTGCCGCACCCCCTCCGCGCCGTCGTGGTGCCTTCCACCCTCTCCCCCGGGAGCTCCACCAGCCCGGCTCGGGCGTGGAGCAGAGGGAGCGAGCTGGCTCAGCAGTGGGACCCGGCGCCCACCCCTCCTAGACTTGAGGTGGAGGGAGGGGAGTCGGGCAGGGCCTGGGGCCAGCTGGCGGGAGCTGCCACTGCAGGCCTGGGCTAGGGCGTGCCCACTAGCCCGAGAGCTTCTCGGCCCCGCCCTCCTTCCTTTGGCAACTGGGGATCCCCAGGAGTGGGATGCCCCTAGGGTGCCCCTATCAACAGTGTGCCCAGGGACATCTCTGCAGTGGGTAACCGGTTACCCTGGTCTTTTTCCAAAGCACTAACATCCCTAGTTCCTCTGACGAAAGAGCCCCTACTTAGACGTCCAGCAACAATTTGTGGCCCCAGGCAATTTCCTTTGAAAGGCATCTTCCAGCAAGCCCCCAGGCCATGGGAATCAACACTTCCCTCAATCCCTCAAAGAAATTACTCCCAGTCTAACATCAGCGGTTTCCCTTCAGATTCTGCCGAACTGAGCAGCCTACAACGCATCTCAGTGGTTTTCCCCCTTAATCCTTTCTATTCCCCGACTTTACTCCCAACCTTTCCCAATATGTTTCTTCTTTATATTTCAGAGGATCTTGTCCTTCCTTTTTCAAGTTTTAGTGAGTAAGATTCTAGGTGAATGGTGTGATCTACAGATTCTCAGGAAGCTACTCTCTTAAGGACCTTATGTGGCTTCTTGCCCCTGAGGCCAGATGCTAGATGAATGAGAGCAGTAGGGTGTCTGTACTTGCTCTTGGCTCAAGAATTCCAAGCCCCTGGGGCTTGCTTTTTTTTTAAAAATTGTGATTGAAGATCTCTGGAAGAGTCTTGGTAGATCTCAGAAAGAGATCCTCCTGAGTCAGTTTTGCTCCAACTTACCTCTTAGGTATACACTCCTAAATTTTAGAATCTCTGAATCAAAGAATTTTATGTATATGAGTATTTTTTAGAAAATATTTGATACAATCCTTATTACACAGGTGCAAGTGAGATTCAAAGGGTATGAACTGATCTATCCCAAGATTAGACTGACAATAGTAGAAAACACAAGTGTTGGCCAGGACATGGAATAATATAATTTTTGAAATGCCCTCTAGTCTTGGGTAGTAGGTACAGATGTGAAAGTTGGACTATAAAAACGGCTGAACACCAAAGAATTGATGCTTTTGAATTGTAGTCTTGGAGAAGACTCTTGAGAGTCCCTTGGACTACAAGATCAAACCAGTCAATCCTAAAGGAAATCAACCCTGAATATTCATTGGATATTGGCACTGAAGTGCCAATACTTTGGCCACCTGATTTGAAGAGCTGACTTGCTGGGAAAGACCCTGATGCTGCGAATAATTGAGGGCAAGAGGAGAAGGGGATGACTGAGGATGAGATGGTTGGATGGCATCACTGACTCAATGGACGTGAGTTTGAGCAAACTCTGGGAGACGGTGAAGGACAGGGCAGCTCATGGGGTCACAAAGAGTTGGACACAACCTAGCAACAAAACAACAGCCAATCCTGGAAGGCCAGTTTTGTCCCTAGATCAGAGATTTGGGTTCCTGTCTTCTAACTTCTGGGTCCATCCCCTCTCTGCACTGACTATGCATCACCATACTAATCTTCAGTGTTTGAGTAATCTTTCCCCCTCTCAGACAGCTTTTGCAGCTGTCTGTGATGGACTTAATGTCTCTGTCCCCTAGTAACTCAAGGACAAGGATGTGGAAAGAAAGTGAAGTCGCTCAGTCGTGTCCGACTCTTTGGGACCCCATGGACTGTAGCCCACCAGGCTGCTCCGTCCATGGGATTCTCCAGCCAAGAATACTGGAGTGGGTTGCCATTTCTTTCTCTAGGGAATCTTCCCGAGCCAGTGATCGAACCTGGGTCTCCCGCATTGCAGGTAGAAGCTTTAACCTCTGAGCCACCAGGGAACAAGGATGTGGAAGGTACCCTGTAATCAATAAAGTGAAAGTGAAGTTGCTCAGTCATGTCTGACTCTTCAAGACCCCATAGACTGCAGCCTATCAGGCTCCTCCATCCATGGGATTTTCCAGGCAAGAGTACTGGAGTGGGGTGCCATTGCCTTCTCCAGTAATCAGTAAAGCTCGATATATATGTTAGTCACTGGTGGAGAGGACAAGAGAGAATATTCTCCAGGAAGACCCTTAAGGATAGCCAGAAAGCTGCCCCTCTGTTTTTCTTCTGTTTGTGGAGTTTACCCATGGTTTCTGGGAGAAGAGCTCTGCCTACCTCTTGAACATTTCTTGAGTGTCTGGGTGGTTATTAAAAATTATTTATAAGACAGTTTTTGACCACCTTGGGTTGTCTGACTTGCCTACCTTGACTCATCTCAGTGACTCCAAACTGTCCTGCTGCATTGGGGTTCTCTGTCTCCCTGGGGGTTCTCTGATGCCTTGAAATCTCTGAGTCAGAGATGGAAGGAGAAGTGTGCTTGAAAGATACAATAAGGACACCTGGTATAAGAAAGAGGAGAGGCTGTGCTATGGGATAGGCAGGAGGGAAGATACAGGGGAAAATGGACCTTCTGACTAAGGTGGGATTAGGTTGGCGTGAACTTAGTCATGCAGCAAAAAGGAATGAGTGGGTGTGTTTTCAAAGGGAGAATGAAGCTTCAGAGAAGAATCATGCTATCCTAGTTAAAGAGTCTTGATGGATAAAGAGTGTTATCTTTGGAGCTAGAAGTTTTAAAGATCATCTAAGTGGGATTAAGAGAGGACAGGTTAGCGTTGAGGGGAATGAGAGTGGGGATGGGTGGGATTGGGACGCTAGGATGTAGGATTAGGTCCCAAGCTTCTGTAACTAATCACCTTTTCCATCTGCTGCTCTGCTGATCCGATTCTGCCTGTCCTTTAATTCTCTAATGACTCTGCTGGTCTGGCCCCACCCTCTACTGTAACTGCAAGGGAAGAGAACCAAGGGTGGGAGGAGAGGGGGAGAGCTTTTGTGGAGAGTATTAAGCATGAGCAAATGAGACTCTGGAATGCTCTTTTCCTACTAGTTCCTTCTCTCTTTTCTGCATCATCAGCATCATCTTGGCAGCACTTTAGGGTCTGGGAATAGGAAGCAGTCATTGGTTTTTAGAAATACAGGATAAAAGAGTATTAGAATTTGTAAGGGACCTTCGAGATTACCTAATGAATACCCCTTGTTGAACAGATAAAGAAAACGAAACACAGAGGACTTAGGTGACTTCTGTGTTCACACAGCTGTGGAGTAGAGGGGTTACAGTATTGGATAAATAAGGCAGATATACCCATGGGAGCAGGAGGGATAAGGAGAATCGTTTTTCTCTGGGAGTGTCCACTTTGAGGAATTCTCACTCCTGGCTGTCTC
This sequence comes from Bos indicus x Bos taurus, assembly GCF_003369695.1. Lineage (NCBI taxonomy): Eukaryota > Metazoa > Chordata > Mammalia > Artiodactyla > Bovidae > Bos > Bos indicus x Bos taurus. Next base: position 10,571,368 of record NC_040078.1, read on the forward strand.
AGAGTGAAAGGGTCATGTCTCCTGCAGAGGCAGATGGATCCATTTGGAATAGCTCCTTACCTCTAACCACTCTAATGCTCTTTGTCCCTGGGCACCCAGCTTCTTACAGGCAGCCCATTCACTAGGAATAGAGTTTTACAAAGAAAGCCTGAACTACAAGGATTATCCTCAGCCCGAAAACAGGTAAAATAAAAGTATCCATGTTGGATTGTGATCTCTATGGTTACTTTTCACTGTAAAATGCTATGATATACAATCAGTGTTTCCCAGAGACTTGCACAGAGTCTGGAGTGGGTTGTCTATGAGATTCAAGAACTGGTCAGCACAGTGAGAACTGGGGGGAGCAGAGAAGGGGAGTGGAGAGAAGGCAAGTGCTGGCTCCTGGGTGCCCTTGTCCACTCAGCAATAGCCTGGGTGGCTGGGGGTGAGGAATGTGGCTCTGGCACTGGTTCTGGGCTGGATGCAGCTGTGTGGGCCCTGGGCATTCCTTTCCCCACGTGGCTCCTCTTGGGGATGGAGGAGGGCAGGGACTTGGCCTGAGTGGGGTGAACACTACATATTCATCTAGGAGGGAAGCGAGAGCACCTGCAGAAGAAAAACTCCGAACTCTGGCTCAGTTCTGCTTTGCCCTCTAACCCTTGGCCTCTGTATGACTTTTTCTTTATCAGTAAATTCTGCACAGGCTTCCACATTTGCTTTCCTCTTTAGTCTCCCACACAAGCAAACCAGGATTCCTCATACTGCTTCTTATTTCTATTATCCAGTCTTAATTAACCCTATCCTTAATAAAAACCTTTGTATGTGTTTTAATTCTAACCTTAATTGAATTCCAATTTCAACCCTAACCCTAATCTTTTATAGACTCTAACTACTAATCCCAATACCAACTCCAATTTAATTGTTAATTTTAAGCAGCATCTTAATTCTAACCTGTTGTAAGCAACCAATTTGGGACAGCAACTTGTTCATAATAAAAATGATCATAGGTACCATTTTTTGGAGGGTGGGGATTGGGGGAAGCTTTCCTGGTAGCTCGGCTGGTAAAGAATCTGCTTGCAATGCAGAAGACCTGGGTTCAATCCCTGGGTTGGGAAGATCCCCTGGAGGAGGGCATGGCAGTATTCTTGCCTGAGAATCCCCATGGACAGAGGAGCCTGGTGGGCTACAGTCTATGGGGTCGCAAAGAGTCGAACACAACTGAACAACTAACACACCATTTTTTTGAGAATCTGTTGTACGCCAGACTTTGCACTGGGCCCTTTACTTGCACGGTATGTCATTTAATACCTGAAATACCCTAATGTGGCTGAGATTATTAGCTGCATTACAGATATGAGGAAACAAAGGTTTAATGAGATTATGTAATTTGTAAACAGTGAATCCAAACCCACTGTTGGTGTTCATTTCTCTTTCTGCTAACAAATACTTTCTGATTGGGCTTTTCCTAAAATCCTAACTAATTTTGACTTGAATAACTTCTAAATTACTGAATGTCTTGAGAGTATATTATTAGTTAAGCTTAAAAAAAATAAATAGTGGTACAAAATAGAAACCAAACAAGCCAACAAAAAGCCCAAATTTTCCCTGCCCAGAAATCCCATTGCCACTTTAAAACATTAAAGTCATGTGTTTATAGAGTTAAAATAATCAAACTAAAAGGAGCAAAGTAAAAGGAAAAGGCTTCTCTCCTCCCCAGACTTTCCATATTGAGCCACCCCTGGGGGCATTGTTCCCATTGGAGTTTTGCAGCACAGCAGTCCAACCTCCCACAATGAAGCACTTAAAGTCAAAATAAACACCTACCAGTGAAATCACCATATATATGCATGTGACTTAGACATGAAGCTCTCTAGACAATTTGAATTTATCGTGAACAATAATTGTTAAAGGCTAATGATCTGTGACTTCCTGGAAATATATTGATTGGCCCAAAAGTTTGTTGGGGTTTTCCATGAAATGTTACAAAAAACCCAAATGAACGTTGGGGCCAACGCTATAGTAAGTATGGAGAAGGAAATGACACCCCACTCCAGTATTCTTGCCTGGAGAATCCTATGGACGGAGGAGCCTGGTGGGCTGCTGTTCATGGGGTCACACGGAGTCGGACATTACTGTATCAACTTAGACTTAACAGTGACCTGCCAGGTTCCATGCTAAACTCTTTCTTGTCCTTTTTAACACTCACAAGTTCCCCCATGCGGTATGCCTTTACCCCTATTTTACAGATGAGGACAGCAAGGCCCAGAGAAGCCAAAATCACAAAGATGTAGAATGAGAGACAGAGGTTTCCAAGACAGATTCGTCTTACTATACAGCATCAATTTTTAACTACTAGACTTAGACAAGGAGGCTTGTTAGAGAGGAGGTCATATGAGCTTTGTTCTAAAGGAGAAAAGGGGAGTTGCTTGATATTAGAAAGGAGGATGACCTATAAGACTACAGATGGACTCAGATGGATATGGGAGGCGACTGTACAAGGGGAAAAGGAGCAAGATAGCTAGCAAATGGGGGGAAGTGAGCGAAAGGGGAGAGCATAATAGGGGAATGGAACAAATATGAGTGGAGACCTGGGAAGTTTTATGTGATAAATTCAGGCAAAAATAAAATCAGGTAATGAGTATGTGTGCCGCTGTTGCTTCGGCTACAGGCCGATTGATGTGTATGGGGAAGACAGTAGGCACACAGAATCATCCACAAATGAAAATACACATTTGGTTACATGGATATCTGTGGCCTCTCCAACAAAAGATCTCTGCACCCCTCCCCTTACATCCTGGGTCCCAGCAATATCAAAGGGCTTGTAATTTCCCGAGCTCTCTGCGTTGCTTCATGCCTCAATGTCCTTAGGCATACCATTTTCTATACCTGGATTGCCCATCTCATTAAGCCTGGTGAGACTTGTGCTTGTGTTTATTCATCCAAACTTTGATTAGGTGTCGTTGACTCTGTGAAGCCTCCTATACAGAGTTAATCACTCCTCGCTAGGTGCTACCATCATATTGAATATATCCTTCGGCTGTTACACCTTTTTCCCTGTGTTGTGATAGTTTGTCTACATGTTTTCTCTTTTGTGAGCTCACGGAGGGCAAGAATGATATTTCATGAATCTTATTATTCCCAGTGCTTAGCTTAGAAAGAGAAAAATAGCTGATTCTCAGTTAATTCTACTGAATTAAGCTGCAGTGATATATTTACAAACACACAGGCTTGATCAATTTTTTTTTTTTCAGAAACACAAACATGTATATAATCTGACTTCGTTGGTATACTCCCTGAGTTTGTATGTGTTCATATAGATGCAGTGTGTCCCAAATTAGGTGAATGACTCTAATACACATATTTTCATCCACTTATTTAAGATAACATTTTGTAATTCTTGGAATTGACTTAGAGCCTGCCATTTCCTTTTGCATATCTTCAGTTGTGGAAAATTTCCATCCTTGGAGGTTAGCTTTTAATTTTGAAAATAGCCAAAGGCCTTTGGGATCCAAGTCTTATGGATAAGTGACAGTTCATGTTGGGTAATACAAAGAAAGATGAGAGTTGCCTATTAAGTAATAGTAATGGCTTAGAGGTTGACTAATATGTTGGTTCTGAAGGCAGTTCCCAGAGTCCTAGAAAATTTCTAAGCAGTGGCATTCTGGTCTATTTGTTAGTACAAACAAAATCAAATAAGGGTTTTGTCATTTTATAGTCACACTTAAGTATAAGAAGACAAAAAAATCATTTGTCCAGAATGGAACTCTTTTACCATTAGTTCATGCGTTTCTAGTTTATTGAGTCTTTATGTGCAGTACACGGTGCTGGTTGAAAGTGGCTGTTTTGACCCAGCTGTTCCGTTGTGGTCTATAAAAAGAAATCTATAAACCCAGGTTTCATTTTTATAATTACAAAACAAAATGATCAGTGGATGCTCTTACCCCATCTCCAATTCCCACCCTGGTTTTGAGCCTCATCTTGTCTAAGAGGAATAATGCAAGGGTCAGGGATAGGATAATACTTATGGATGCAACTGAACTGACACTAATGGCTTACTTATTAGAATCATTAGTAAGAGTGAATATTTTAAAAATGCCATGTCTAGTGCTGGCCTCTAGAGAATACAAAGATAAGTAAGTCAGGAAACCTACCTTCAAGGAACTGATAGTCCAGTAGGAAAGATAGGCGAATGCAGAATCACTCTACCATGTGATAAATGCGACAGTGCAGTGATATTTAAGGCATCTTAGAATCGGGGAGGAGGCAGGGCTTAAATTTATAGAAAACCTTAATAAATGACTAGGGAGTTGGCCAACTGTAAAAGGAATGAAAGGTATTACAAAAGGGAACAGCATATCCAAAAGCAAGAAACAGAATCATCTGTTGTGGCTAGATTGTGAAGGGAGTTTTTGCTGGAGATTGCTTTTTATCCCGACGACAAAGAGTCACTGAAGGGTTTTAGCAGGGAAATGTCAGGGTCGGATTTGCATTGTAGGGTGGTAACTCCGGCCGTAGTGGATGGGTGGACTGCAGACTACACAGCATTTGACTCAGAAGCCTGACCATTCTGGGGACCACCAATCCAGCTCCATGACATTGAGTAGGACCCAATGAGGGTGGTCTTGTCCCATCCTAGGGGTAGTTTGGAGATAACCCCAGGCTACTGTAGTTGGACCCAGACATCAGTATATAGACAATGTGTAGACAATGCTGTGGAGCATACAGACCCAAGCAGTGGTGCCAAGCAACGTTAAGTTGTATGCAGAAGGGGCTAGGTACCCTGACCAGCTGTCCCAGCTTGCCAGAGGCATTTTCTAGGACTTTTCAGTGCTAAAATTGAAAAAATCCAGACAAACTGGGATGAGGTTGGTCTCCACACAGTTCCTGGCAGAAACAGCCTCCATTTAAGGGCAACCATTACTCAGACCATCTCCCCAGCAAGCAGCTGGGGTCATCTCCAGGCCAGGCTGGAGAGGAAGGAAAGTTGAGCGTGCTGTTTCCCATTTTAGGGGAAGGAAGGGCTGGGAAGGGATGGGGTAGTCATGAGTCTGAATAGCTAGGCTAGTTGAGCAGGAGGGAAGAGGAAAGGCTAAGTAGGAGGTAGCGGGTGGAGATTGGGTTTTGGTACCAGATCTCACCTCTGTTCTCTGAGATCCGGGCTCTCTGCCGGTGGTAAGAGAGCTCTCTGCAGGCTCAAAACAGGATTGCAGAGAACGAATTGGATGTATATATTTAGCTTTTCATTCATGCATGGAGTTCATATACAGTTGACCCTTGAACAACACAAATTTGAACTGCCCTGGTCCACTTACATGTGGAGTTTTCCCAACAAACATACAGTTAGCCCTCTGTATAGGGGGATACGGAACCTGACCATGCGGAGGGCCAGCTGTGAGGCATGTAAGCATCTGCAGGTTTGGTATCCTGGGGCGGGGGTGGGGGCCTTGAACCAGTCCCTGTGGATACTGAAGGGTGACTGGTCACACCGTCCTTCGATATCCATGGAGCGCTTCCTGCGTGCCTGGCACTTTGCATGTGCTTACATCACTCAGTCTTCATGTATAGCCCTGTATCTTGTAGGTATTCACATTCCCATTTTAACAGGTGAAGAATGAGGCTCAGGAAATTTGGTAATTTCCTACAAGTTACACATTAACTGATGGAGTTCTTGGTCATGCAGAGAAACCGATACATCCACCTGTTCCTGATTATAAGACTTGTGTGGAAAGTGAAGTGAGAGTCACACAGTCTTGTCCGACTCTTTGTGACCCTATGGACTATACAGTCCATGGAATTCTCCAGGCCAGAATACTAAAGTGGGTAGCCTTTCCCTTCTCCAGGGGATCTTCCCAACCCAGGGATCCAACCCAGGTCTCCTGCATAGCAGGCGGATTCTTTACCAGCTGAGCTGGTACTCCCAAGAATACTGGAGTGGGTAGCCTATGTCTTCTCCAGCAGATCTTCCCAACCCAGGAATCGAACTGGGATCTCCTGCATTGCAGATGGATTCTTTACCAACTGAGCGACCAGAGAAGTCCTGATATCAAGGAAGCCCTGAGGTGGGGGCACTGGTTAAAAATAATACAGGTATCCTGGAGTTTCTCATTCCATAGGGTAATAATAAAAATTCCTGACCTCACTGCTACTAAGTGCTCCCAGATGACGCCTCCGTCCTGACATTCCTGAGAAACAGCACCCCACAGCTTGAGGATCCTTACAAGGAACTCACTAATTACTGAGAGAACTATATCTGTAAATAGTCTATTGTGTTAAGTTTTAAAACCAAAACATATCTCTGAATCTTTCAACAGATAATTTCCTCGACTCTTCCTCTCGGTGATGGCTGACCTTGTTTGTAAAACCCTTGGCAATCTGGCCCTTGCCTATGTCTCTGACCTCGTCTTACCTTTTGGCCACATTGTCACTCCCAGCTTGTCCTTTTTGTACCTCTAACAACCAAGCTCATGCCCACCCTAATCCTTTGCACTGGCTGGTCCTCCTGATCTTAAACTTCCCTCTCTGCTCTATGCAAAGCTGCTCTTGCTTGCACGTCTCAGTTTGAATGTCTCCTCCTCAGAGAAGCCTTCCCATTCCCTTGTAATCCATTAGCTTCTCTGCTCAGTTGTCAGTCATGTCTGACTCTTTGCAACCCTTTGGACTGTAGCCTGCCAGGTTCCTCTGTCCATGGGATTTTCCAGGCAAGACTACTGAAGTGGATTCCTTCTCTGATCAGTTAGCATTTTCTGCTATTTTTAAAAATAATTTATCTTTGGTTTATTTGTTGTCTGTATTCCTTCTCCCAGTAGATACAAGCTTCATGAGGAAAGAAACCCTGTCAATTTATCTGCCAAGTTGTGTTGGCAGAAACCGAAAGGATGGTGCACATTAGGTTGCTGCCACAGAATCGGTGCTTATTAAATGTTGTTTGAACGAATTCATGGAAGAGGACTCTCTCCTTCATCACATCTGGAAGAGTGTCCACATTCTTTCATTTGACACATTGATTTTACAACCAAAAACCTCCTACTATCATAAGGCTTTTCCCTCTGGTTCATGAAAGAAGACCTCTTTCTCTTTCCTAGCCTTTAGGACACATCTCTCTAGAGGCTGCAACACTGTTATTAAATTGCTCCTCAACCTCCTATATGTCAGGTAAAATGTCTTAATTCTTAACCTTCTGCCAATTCCTTTATCATTTCAGAACCTCTTCCCTGATTCTTTCCTCTTAGATAGTTGAGTTCAGAACAGGTCCCAGGAGGTAAGAGAGGCCATGGCTGATGGTTATGAGTTGAACATGAGACACAGTTCCAGGCTCTCTTGTATATTGTTCTGCTCTCCTTGATTTTTAAGCTGTCTTCCTTGGCTGACTCATGATCACTTGTGATCCATGTTGGTCCTAAGACCTTTCTATGCCCTGAAATTCTGGAGCTTGCTACCTGTCCAGTAGCATTCCCTTGCCGGGTGACACTTGATGAGATTTGCCAGCAGAGAGTCCAGTCTGAAGGCTTCTTTGTGGACTAGTGCCCCACTACCTCTCACCACCTGAAACCCTGGTTAGTGTGGTGTGGACGAAGGAAGCCAGGAGTGGCTGTGTGTCCTCTTCTAAGGAAGTTAAACAGGCTCTGGGTCCAGCTGCAAGGAGCCGTTCTTGACTTCTTATAGCGTAGTGCAGGGCAAAGCATGGCTTTTGAAGTTGGACTTTCCTGGGCTTGAATATCAACTGTGCCACTTCCTTTATTTGAGATCAATCTTTTCACTTGTGAAGTGTTCCACTTTGTTATTTTCCATCTTGTTGTGAAGATTAAATGAAGACATTTATGCAAAACTCTTAGCTAAGAACTCAACCCATGTTAGTTACCTCTCTCTGTACCCCCTCACCTTAGAGCAGATATGTGTGGAATATTTCTCTGTTCTACTGGTGTGCTGGTGTACTGGTGTGCTGGTGTGCAGTACAATCTTTCTCTGCGCCCATTGTCTGAATAGAAAGTGCTTTTTGGGTCTAGGTTGTTGATCAGTCGCTAAGTTGTTCTCGAAATCTTTTTGACCCCATGGACTGCAGCACACCAGGCTTCCATGTCCTTCATCATCTCCAGGAATTTGCTTAAACTCATGTCCATTGATTGACTCGGTAATGCCCTCTGACCATCTTATCCTCTGTCATCCCCTTCTCCTCCTGCCTTCAATATTGCCCAGCATCAGGGTCTTTTCCAGTGATTCAGCTCTTCACTGGCCAAAGTATTGGAGCTTCAGCATCAGTCCTTCCAATGAATATTCAGGGTTGATTTCCTTTAGGATTGACTGGTTTGATCTTGCACTCCAAAGAACTCTCAAGAGTCTTCTCCAGCACCACAATTCTTTGGCACTCAGTCTTCTTTGTGGTCCAACCCTCACATAAGTACGTGACTACTGGAAAAACCATAACTTTGGCCATACGGACTCGTTTGATTCCAATAACCTGTTCACGCTTACCCAGAGCATTTCTGTTTAGCTTGCTCTCTGCTGCCCTCGTGTGGTCACCCGGACCCCTCGCCATTCCTGGTCCTCTGCTCCCTCTCTGTGGCTGCTTTGTTGTAATGCAGGCTCTTGCCAGATTCTTGGCTGAACTGGCTCCCTCCCACCTCCTCTGAAGCATTTTTCAGTTTATCTTCAGTCTTTTCTCTTCAGGTATTACTATCTTAGTTCTTCTAACCTCTTCTGATGCTTTTTAATATTCATCTACTCTTGTCAGATTTTGCGAGAAATGTATCCTGAATGTTACAAGTTTGGGGGCCAGTAAGACCTCTTCAAGGGCTTCTCAGGTGGTGCTAGTGGTAAAGAACCCACTTGCAAATGCAGGAGACATAAGAGATGCAGGTTCGATTCATGGGTCAGGAAGAGGATCAGGGGAACTATATGGACTGATCTGTATGAACTGTATGGACTGTGGCATGCCAGGCTCCTCTATCCATGGGATTCTCCATGGACCTGGGAACATGTCTCCCTGGATGTGTTCAGTCGCTAAGTCGTGTCCGACTCTTTTTGACCCCATGGAGTGCAGCACACCAGGCTTCCTTGTCCTTCACCATCCCCAGGAATTTGCTCAAACTCATGTCCATTGAGTCGGTAATGCCATCTGACCATTTCATTTTCTGTTGTCTGAACGAGTGAACATGTCCATGGAGAATACCATGGACAGAGGAGCCTGGCAGGCTACAGTCCGTAGGGTCACAAAGAGTTGGACATGACTGAAGCAACTTAGCATGTATGCACACGAGACCTCTTCAAGTTCTGGATCTTGTTATCTGTTGTCCTGTTCGACACCAAATTTTCTGGTCTAGGAATGCTGAAGGAGCAGTATGTTGTCATAGGTTACTTAATCATAGAAATCCCCTCCTTTTGCCCTCAACATTGGAGCTTTTTAATAAGAGAGAATACACCTATGCTTGCTTTGCTGAAGGGTGATGGTGGACCGCAGATAGACCCACAAAGCCAGTGCTTCAGAGGGAAGGTGTGTGGACAAAAGATATATCTGCTTTCTCTCTCTTCTAATTGCAAAGCATGCCTAGCAAAGGTAATGAAGGATTACTTTGAGAAACTTTGTGGATAAGAGTAAAGGGAAATAAATTCAGTGAGGTGACTTTAAGCCAAATTTGAGAGGATAGGATATGAAAATCAGATACTGAAGAGTTTTACCTTTATCCCAATGTCAGTGGCAAAATTTTTTGAAGCAGAATGTTATGTGAATGAATTGCTCTTAATCCTCAGATTCAGTGCAGCAAAGACGTTAACTCTTTTCCCCCTCTGAATCTGCAAATTCAGTGCAATCCCATGCTAATTTCCAATGTTTTGTTTTATGGAACTTGATCAGTCAGTTCTAACAATCCATTGGAAAATAAAGTCAAGAATAGCCACAGTGTTTAAAAAACATGTGGAGAGGTGATAGTGAGTTTTCCCACTGTCCCTAAGTTACTTTAAAATTGCAGCAGTAACTTCTCAGGAGCTATCTGTTTTACACATGGTAGTGGATGTAAGTCAGTGCTACTTTCTCCTTTCATCCTGCTTGCTCCACTGTGCCCACAAGTCTGTTCTCTATATCCGACCTAGAGGGGTGGGTGAGGCGAGGGGAGGGGGGCACAAGAGGGAGGTGGTACCTGTGTGATTATGGCCCATTCGTGGTGTTGTTCGGCAGAAACCAACAGAACGTTGTTAAGCAATTCTCCCCCAATTAAAAATAAATTAAAAAATAAAAGAACGTGAAAAAAATGTATCAGTGAAAATGTTGAGGCATTGACATAGAAATATGTAGATAGTTTCAAGGAACAAGAGAGAGTGTAGTAGTCACAAACCAATTGAGAATTTAGTGTATGAGGAATAATACACTATGTCGTACACTATACTTCTAATTAGTGCCCCAGATTCAACTACTTAATGGATGGCATTACAATAGTTTGATATCTATTTGACGGGGGGGCTCAAGCCCTTCCTTATTCCATATACAAAAATAAGTTTCAGATGGACTGACAAGGTAAATTTTATAAATAAAACTAAAAGAAATTGTTAAAAACTATAGAAAGTATGTTTAATCTCAGAGTGGGAAAGACCTTCCTATGTGAGACCCCCAAACTCACAATCTCTAAAAGGAAGGGCTGGCTAGTTTACATGATTTTTATTTTCTCTTTTTCCCTCTTCGTTAACATTTTTATTTTATATTGGCTGTAGTTGGCTTACAATGTTGTGTTAGTTTCAGGTGTATAGCTAAGTGATTCAGTTATACGTATACATGTATCTTGGAGAAGGCAACGGCACCCCACTCCAGTACTCTTGCCTGGAAAATCCCATGGACGGAGGAGCCTGGCGTGCTGCAGTCCATGGGGTCGCTAAGAGTCGGACGCGACTGAGTGACTTCACTTTCCCTTTTCACTTTCATGCATTGGAGAAAGAAATGGCAACCCACTCCAGTGTTCTTGCCTGGAGAATCCCAGGGACGGGGGAGCCTGGTGGGCTGCCGTCTACGGGATCACACAGAGTCGGACACGACTGAAGTGACTTAGCAGCAGCAGCAGCAGCAGCGTACATATATCTATTATTTTTCAGGGTCTTTTCCCATTTCTCGATATTACAGAGTATTGAGCAGAGTTCCCTGTGCTATACAGAAGGTTACGGTATGATTTGTAAAAATTGATTGTTTTGTAGATGCATTAAGGCAAAATTTAAAAGTAAGTTACAGATTGTGATAATTTAATTATAACATAGCCAAGTTTTAAATTGCTAATATGCAGAATATTCAATAAATAATGTAAAAGACAATTCAATAGAAAGTTACACAAAGGGTATGAGTAGGAATTTTTAGAAAAGGTATGGTTGTCCAATAAACATCTGAAAAGATCTGCTCCATGTGAATTTTGAGAAATACAAGATAAAGCAACAAAGAAATCCAAGATTTTTAAAAATTAAAATGATGGATAATATCCAGTGTTGGCAAGCATTTGGGAAAACAGGCACCTTTATTTATTGTTAGTAAGAATGTAAATTGGTGCAGTCTTTTTTGCAGATATGTTGGCAGGATGTATCAAAATTAAAAATGGAAATACCAGTAGTGCTATTTCCACCAACCTGTGCTATAGATCTATTCACATGAGTGCCATGATTTATGTACAAGAATCACATCATTGTTTACAGTAGTGAAAAATGGAAAATAATCTGAATATCCATCAACAGTGAATTGGTCAAATAAATTATGCTATAGTCATACGTTGTAATAACATTTAATAGTTAAAAAGAAGGAGGTGAATTTATATGTACCAACAAGGAAAGATAACCAAGATGTATTGTTAAGAGGAAATGCAAATATAATATACATATTGTTATCCCTATTGTGTAAGGTAAGAGAAAAAACTAAAAAGGCATGTTTGTGTATGTTATATTTCACATATAACATGTGAAAATGTGTGTTGATGTAGATGAATAGGTACTTACTGGCTGTGTGTCCTTGGGCAGGTTGCTTAACCTCTCAATATCTTATTCTCCTTGAATAGAAAATACAGATAATAGTAGTACATATCCCCTAGGGTTGTGTGATGTGAGGCTTAAATAAATTAATCTACTTAGAGTGCTTTGAATGGTGCCTGGCACATAGTACTCACTCGATGAGTGCCCCTCCTATTCAAACACATATTAAACTTGGAGAATTATTATTTGGGAGGATGGGAGTGAGATTTCAGATTCTGAATTATTTTCAGATCTTATTCTAAAGAAGGTCATTCAAAGCTGATTTAGAAATCCAGGAACAAAATTAGACAGTCCTGAGTTGGGCGATGGTATTGGAAATGGAAAGGAGACTCTGAGTTTGGTGTGTTGGTGATGGGAGGGCCGAGAGTCAGAAGGCAGGGGCCACTCTCAGTTTGGGGTTTTGACTGATGGACTTAGAAAATGCTGCAGCGTGGAACAAGTAGTGGAGATAGGAGACTGTTTCTGTGGGGTGAAGTATTTTGGAAGGGAGGAAGATTAGTTTTGTTTTAAATTATGTTCTTTAAGCTTATGGGAACCATCTACTGGGCAGTAGTCAGTAGACTGGATGTAAACACGGGCACTCTGGAGGAAGATGAATGCTCCAACTACCCTTTGAGGTAGAACAGCAGGAAACGTCTCCAGTTCTTAGGTCTCATTTTAAGGATTTCCTTCTAATATTTCCATTATAAAAATAAATGATTGTGATACCATGGAACAATCTCTGGGTAAGGGGGGCAGAGAACCTGTTCTAGTCAATTTGTTTGTCTATTCAGTTTTTTTCCCCCCAACAAATATAAATTGAGCAACTCTCATGTGCCAGACACTGCTCAGACTGATGAGGTAGAAGGAACTCAGTTGCTCACCATCTGATTTAGGAGACAGACATGAACAAAATTGATTGCAGTACAGTGTCCTCGGTGCTCCAATAGCCATCTGCACAGGAATCCAGTCTGCGTAGGGTTGTGGGGGAAGTCAGGGAAATGTGATAGAAAATGAGATGGCTGAGCTGAATTTTCCAGGAGGGAAACAATCCTCCAGGAAGATGTGAGGGTGGGGAGAAGGGAAGGGCCTTTTAGAAAGGGGAAGCATTGCATCTCAAAGCATATTAGCATGGGACTAGAACAGCTTTTTTGTTGTTGGTGGTAGCTTTTTTGGGTTTCTATTATAGAGAACTGTAAGTACTTTGGCATGGCATGGAATGGGGTTAGGGGTAGAGAATATTAGTAAGTGAATTGAAAAAAGTGGCAGGGATCAGATTGTAGGTGGCGGGAAAAATATCAGTAACCTCAGATATGCAGATGACACCACCCTTTTGGCAGAAAGCGAAGAGGAACTCAAGAGCCTCTTGATAAAAGTGATAGAGGAGAGTGAAAAAGTTGGCTTAAAACTCAACGTTCAGAAAACTAAGATCACGGCATCCAGTCCCAATCACTTCATGGAAAATAGATGAGGAAACAATGGAAACAGTGACAGACTTTATTTTTGGGGGCTCCAAAATCACTGCAGATGGTGACTACAGCCATGAAATTAAAAGACGCTTGCTCCTTGGAAGAAAACTATGACCAACTAGACAGCATATTAAAAAGCAGAGACATTATTACTTTGCCAAAAAAGGTCCATCTAGTCAAGGCTATGGTTTTTCCAGTGGTCATGTATGGATGTGAGAGTTGGACTATAAAGAAAGCTGAGCACTGAAGAACTGATGCTTTTAAACTGTGGTGTTGCAGAAGATTCTTGAGAGTCCCTTGGACTGCAAGGAGATCCAACCAGTCCATCCTAAAGGAGATCAGTCCTGACTGTTCGTTGGAAGGACTGATGCAGAAGCTGAAACTCCAATAGTTTGGCCACCTGATGTGAAGGACTGACTCATTGGAAAGATCCTGCTGCTGGGAAAGATTGAGGGCAGGAGGAGAAGGGGACAACAGAGGATGAGATGGCTGGATGGCATCACCGACTTGATGGACATGAGTTTGAGCAAGCACCGGGAGTTGGTGAGGGACAGGGAAGCCTGGCATGCTGAGTCCATGGGGTCGCAGAGTTGGACACGACTGAGTGACTGAACTGAACTGAACTGAACTAGGCCACAGGGGAACACTGAGGGGTTTCACCTTCCAGAAAAATCACAATTGCTCTTGTTGGTGGCATGGCAGATGGGTGGAAGGGGAAAAGGGATGGTTACAGGTAGACAAGTGAGGGGTTACTAACATTTTCAAATCACCGCGGTTTAAAAAGAGGAAAACAAAGGAACTAAAAGCAGTGAGAATGGAGAGTGAGGGATGGATTTGAGAGCTAGTGAAGAGGCAGAATTGGTAGAACTCAGTAGCTGATTAAATTTGGAAGATAAAGGTGAGGAAAAGAGCGTTGACAGGCTCCATGTTTCCAGCTTAAGTGACTGGATGGTCTGTTCCTTCTCCCCAGGATATATCAAATCAATCTTCTTTCCAATTGCTGTTGTGTAATCAGTTCTATTTCTGGGGTCCAGATCTCATCATAACTTACCTTGATGACTGCCAAAGCCTCCTCGCTGTGACCTCTTGAAGTTATCTACCATGCAACATCCAGAGTGATCTATCAAAAATGCAAATCAAATCATAGTTTCTCCCTTACTTAAAACCTTTCACTGCCTCTGCATCTGCTGCAGGATGAAAATCGAACATGACATATAACGGTCTCTAAGATGTGGTCTTTCCAGCCATATTCTTTGTCATTCCCTGCCTGAGCCTTTGGACTTGAGCAACCCCTCGTATCTTGCAGTATCGCACACAGAGCTATCTATTTGCTTGTCCTCTCCCCTCCAAAGTCTTTAGTGTGGCTTCCTTTCCGTGTTTCCCCAGCACACACACAACCATACACTCTCCCCGCCCCAACCTCTTTTGCTCTGATTAACAACAGTTCTTACTTTAGAACTCAGGTTAGGTCTGCAGCTCTGGGAAACTCAGGCCTCGCAGCCTGGATTAGTTTGCCCATATTTTTGGATATTATAGCACACTGGACCTACCTCACAATCATTCAGCTTGTTTTGTTTTATGATTCTGTTTATTTTCTGTTTCTCACCATAATCCAGAGCAGATACAGTATCTTCATGATCTCTGTGTCTCAAATGCCTAGCACATTTCCTGGTATATGATACGTATTTATGGGTCTGTGGAATAAATAAATTAATAAATGAGTCGGCACTACCATTAGCTAGATAGGTGGAACAGGAAGAGCAGAAGATTGATGGGGAACTATAAGCTCAGATTTGTACATTTTACAATTGAGATTCCTGCGAGTCACATAGGGATGGCTATTTCAGGGCAGCCAAATATATCAACCTGGCTTTCAAGTGAGATGTCTGGCTTTCAGATACGGGTATGGGCATTTTTAGCTCATAGTTGGTAGTATATGGTGTGGGGGTGTTTAAGATCATTCATGGTGAAAATATGAGGAGAGAAAAAGGCATACTTTAGGGCAGTATTTTTGACCACAACCCACAGAAAAAAAATTAGTTTTTATTATGCCCCAGAACACATACACTCTCACAAATCCATGTACATGTAACTCAAACAAAACATTTTATGAAACAGTATATAGTCCTTTTAGACAGTGATGCCCTCTGATGTATTTTTTTGTGTCATCCTGTCTTATCCTAGCCTATCATTTCTTTTCTATTTAATACTATGCAAATGCTGCTAAACATTCTGACTGGCCGTCTGATAAACAGTCCTCTGTAGAACACTGATATCTAAGAAGGAAGAGGAGGGCCTCGTGAAGGAGGCTGAAAAAGAAAGTGCGGGTGTGGGGGGCACTGAGAAGTGGGTGGCAAATTAGAAGAGAGCAATGTCTGTCACAGAAACCAGAGGAGCAAACATTTTTGAGAGAACAGAGGTGTGGTCAGTGGTGTGAAATGCTGCAGAAAGGTGAAGTGAGACTGTCGAATTTGGCAGGGCATTTTTGCATTATTCTGGTTGAAGTCAATTGAGGAATGGGTAGGGGGTAAGAGAAGAAAGCCTGAGCCTAAGCTCTTCTCTATAAAAATGGAGGCTGCCTGGCAGTAGTCTGCTGAGGATTTTCTCATCCTTTATCTCATTTACTCCTTAAAGGCATTATTATTTGTGTGCATTGTAGAAATCAGAAGAGTAATTCAAACCTCAGAGAGGTTCATTTAGGTGCCCCGTGGTGCCCATCATCACATAGTAAGTTGGAGAACTGAGATTCAAACCTTGGTCAACCCCGACTTTAAAGTCTGTAGTTTTCCAATTGCACCGTAATGGTTAGTCTATTTTTGTAATTTTGGATAAGTAATTTAATTTCTATGGTCACGAGTTTATGAATCTATGTAATTACAGATGGAGAGGGTTGACAAAAATTATAGACTCCAGAAATATAGAAAATAAAGAGCTAGCATGTACTCACTTAGCATTATCAATTTAATTTCAAACTATTTTAAAAAATTTATTAGTGTCATAAGAGCATGTGGTAAAAATTCAACTGATGCATAAGGTTAAAAATGAGGCAATTATTTTAAACTCATTTTCCATTTGGAGCCTTCAGTGGTCCTGGGAAGAGTTTATTCAATGCTTTTGATTTTCTAATTTATCAGTTTAGTCTGAATACTTAACTGATTTTAGCATCTTGGTCTTCTTCTCCCTTCCTTTCCCCATACCCAATGCATAACCACTGTGTTGAAGATTCAAGAGTTATTCAGTGATACCATGCAGCTGCTGCTGCTGCTAAGTCGCTTCAGTCGTGTCCAACTCTGTGCAACCCCATAGATGGCAGCCCACCAGGCTCCCCCATCCCTGGGATTCTCCAGGCAAGAACACTGGAGTGGGTTGCCATTTCCTTCTCCAATGCATGAAAGTGAAAAGTGAAAGTGAAGTCGCTCAGTCATGTCCGACTCTTAGCGACCCCATGGACTGCAGCCTACCAGGCTCCTCCATCCATGGGATTTTCCAGGCAAGACCACTGGAGTGGGGTGCCATCATCTTCTCCGCAGTGATACTATAAAGGAATAAAAATGGCACTGAAATTTAACACTGCTCTTTGTTATGTATGAAAGTTAAGAGTACATCCTAAGAGTTCTCATTACAAGGAAAAAAAATTTTTTTTTTAATTTTTTTATTTGGCTGTGCCAGGTGTTAGTTTTGGCATGTGGGATGTAATTCCTCAACCAGGGATTGAACCTGTGCTCCTCTTGCATTGTGGCACAAAGTCATAGCCACTGGACCACCAGAGAAGTCCTGGGAAAAAAAAGTGTTTTTAAAATTTTGCATTTATATGAGATGAATGAGTGCTATGTTTTATCTAAGGATTGAATCTGTTAAAATGTGCTTTCACCTACCTGTTAGTTGATGTATTTCATTAAAAGATGTCTTGATGATTGATTTTTTAAAAAAAGGCACCAAAGCAGGAGTCAGAAACCTGAAACTAAGTGTCAGCTTTGTGAATGACGAACTGACTGATCTCAAGCAAGTTATTTTATTTATCTGGACGGCAGATAAACGTTTCCTGTGTTTTTCTTAAGGTAACTGAAAGGGGAGTGAGTCACTAAAGGAGGGCCTACATAGAGCTGCCTTACCCAATGCTGCTGTCTGTCTTCTAAACGCCATAGCTTCTTCCTCTACCTCTATCTCCTCCTCTACCCTGGGGCCATTTCCAGGCCCTCCTGTCCTTCCTTAGGCTGTCCCCCTCTGAACACAAATGCGAGAAAAATTCTCAGAATCTCACTTCCTGGGACAAATCATACGGGCACCCCGTGCCTCTCAGTGGATGCCTCCTTCGAAGTGGTGGCAGAGGTCGGAACACAGCTCCCCAGCCCCACCACTTCTGAGCTAAGTGACTTTGGGTATGTCACTTGGTGTCTTTCATCAAGGTTTTTCTTTTGTAAAAGGAGCATAAGGATAATCACTTTTTCCATAATGTAGGGCTGTTCTGATGCTAAAATGAGATAAGAAGTTCAAAATCCTTTTATCATCATTATGTCTATTGTTAATAATGACTCTTAGAGTCATAGATAGTTAGCACGAGGAAGGACCTTGGAAATTCAGCTGCCGCTTTTTAAAGGAGGAGAAACTGAAACTGGAGGAGACCAACTGGTTTACTCAAGGTAAAATGCTTTCCCATGACCCTGTTTCCAGTGTGCAGGTAGTAATGGACTGTCATGTAAGGATAGACTGTATAGTATAGATGTTGCTATGGCTTGTCACGGGCATCACTGACTCAATGAACATGAACTTGAGCAAACTCCAAGAGATAGTGAAGGACAGGGAAGCCTAGTATGCTACAGTTCATGGGGTCACAAAGAGTTGGACACAACTTAGTGACTAAACAGGGTTTCCCTGGTGGCTCAGAGGTTACAGCATCTGCCTGCAATGTGGGAGACCTGGGTTCGATCCCTGGGTCAGGAAGATCCCCTGGAGAAGGAAATGGCAACCCACTCCAGTATTCTTGCTTGGAGAATCCCATGGATGGAGGAGCCTGGTGGGCTACAGTCCACGGGGTTGCAAAGAGTCAGACGCAACTGAGCGACTCCACTTCCACTTAGTGACTGAACAACAACAACTACAACAACAATCGCTTGTCAAGCAGAAGGTCCTTAATAAGGACAAATTTAGTTCCTGGAGTTGAAACTTTCATGGATGTACTTTTTGGTTTAATTAAACTGATGTATTGTAAAAGATGAGTACCGTTCTTGTCTGGCCATTATGAGTCTACTTTGCTGTGTTCACCTCAAGGTTTCTTCCTGGCTGAATGGGAAGTGGAGCTGAGGTAGGCAAAAGAAAAAGAAAGCCCAGTTTACTCCTAATATTAGGCAAAACCAATGTTCTTGAATCCCTTGGCCAATGACTACAGAGTAATTGGCATTTTAAGGATGCATCTTCTAATTCTTTGACCTCTAGCCTAGAGCATTTGACCTTTTAAGAATCAAGGGCCCCTTGTCACTATGAAGATTAAGAAGCCTAGTTGCCAGCCTGTCCTCTGGTAACTAAATGCCATGGGGATTAGCAGGGCCCTATTTGGGGCCTCCTGGTTTTAAAGCCAGTGGTGCACAGAGCCACAATCTAAGAACTAGAAGAGACACAGGTGTGTCGTGGAGACAGGAAGATTCCAGGATGTCTAGAGGCGAAAATGGAAAGGAAGGGAAGGACCAGCAGGTCATTCTGGACAACCCTCAGGAATCTTGATCTGTGTGGACTGGGTAGAGAGATTCAGAACAAGAACTATAAACTGAAGATTTAAGAAGGAGAAAAAGTCTGGGCTAGGAAGATGGGTGGAAAAGAAAGAGATCTGGGACATGAAATCTGGAGGAAGGAAAAAGAGAGCCTGGGGATGAAGGAAAGACAAAATCAAGACTCTGGAGCCAAGTGACAGTCTACTGAGATGGTGAGAGTCAAGGAGCGTGAGAGGCTGGGAAACTCAAAAAACCTTTGGGATAGTGGTTATGGAGGGTGAAGACAGAGAGGAGCAATGGGCTGAATATGGGAGAGACCAGGAACAGTGAGCTTGGGCAACAGTCTTAGAGTAGATGGATCCAAGGGGAGATGAGAACAGATAGGGAAAGGGCCAAGAAATTGTGCCTTGCAGAGGATGGTGACTGGGTGGGAAAGGATTAGGGAATGGCAGCTGCAGAATGTGGGAAGTAGTGAAATGAACCTGAGTGAGGAGCGGTGTGCACAGAGGGGAAAGGGCGTTTAAATCAGGAAATGACTAAGGTGGATGTGCCCTGAGGAAGAAGGAGAAACTGGTGGAGATGGTGAGGAGAAGAAACAGTGGGAAGACATGACAGGGAAGTTAGTACTGAACGCATGAGAAGGGGACGACTTAGAGTTAGTAATGGAGGCATGTGGGATCTTAGTTTCCTGAGGGATCTAGCCCGCACCCCCTGCACTGGAAGTGTGGAGTCTTAACTCCAGGACTGCCAGGGAAATCACGAGAGAGCCTGGATTTTAAAGAGAAGAGTGTTGAACTAGAGAGGAAATACCAGAAATTACACATTTAGGAGGAAAACCTGGGTAAAGCTGAGAACATTTTCCAGCAAATTCCCAGAAAGATCTGGTGGGATGTGTCAGCCCACTTCCTCTTGTTTTGTTAGACACTGCTCGGAGAAGGCAATGGCAACCCACTCCAGTACTCTTGCCTGGAAAATCCCATAGCCGGAGGAGCCTGGTAGGCTGCAGTTCGTGGCTGCAGTTCATGGGGTCGCTAGGAGTCGGACACGACTTCACTTTTACTTTTCACTTTGTCATGCATTGGAGAAGGAAATGGCAACCCACTCCAGTGTTCTTGCCTGGAGAATCCCAGGGACGGGGGAGCCTGGTGGGCTGCCGTCTGTGGGGTCGCACAGAGTCGGATACGACTGAAGCGACTTAGCAGCAGCAGCAGCAACAGCTAGCTTCCTCATACTTTTTGACCAAACAGAGCATTTCATATCCTTGGAGATATACTCTCTGGAATTTTCTAGTCAACTGAAAATGATGGGAGGTAGAAGCAACCAGGAAGGGGAGATTCTATCTCCAGATTCTTCAGCATTCCTCAGACCACCTCCCCCGACCCCCCACAAGAGATTGACCTCAGTATCTCCACTGTGACCTTGAGTACCCTTTGGAAGTCTAGCCCATTTTTGAAATAGATTGGTTCTAGGTCTACTTTCCAGGAAGCTTGAAAGGGCTGGATATCCCAAGTGGGACTGAGTTAGACCCGGAATGGTGTCTGAAAGTCGGATGTTGTGATTAAAGCAAAATTGGCTCTCTATTTGTGCTCCTTTGGCTTGATTACAAGCTCAGTTATTACCTGGATTATCTCACTTCTTTCTACTTAAAAGGACAGGGAAAAGATGAGGAGGGAAAAAGCAATCTACAGTCAAGCTCCTTGACTGAAAGTAAAAAAATAGAAGTTCCTCAGTCATGATCTTCCCAACCCAGGGATTGAACCCAGGTCTCCTGCATTACAGACAGATCCTTTACCATCTGAGCCACCAGGGAAGTCTTGACTGAAGAAGGAAGGAAATAGAAGGCTTTAGGAACATACAAACTTTATTATCATGGGTTAGAAAAATGCATGAGAGAAATAGACAAATGACAGGGAGCAAGGCCCAAAAAAGATGCAGTGTCTGGAGAAGAACCAAAGGCCCTTTGCTTTATGGGTATGTCCCCATTGCCTTGTGTAAAGAGTAGGGACTTACGAACTGAGCACCTGTAACTTCTGCAGAGTAGGGCCTAGCCCCACAGTCCTGACCTTGCAAACCTTTCTCAACCTCCCTGGGAGGTGCTGACAAGAGGAATGAGATGGGCTGACTCTTAGGGGTGAGAAAATAAGATAGTTGTTGGGGACATTGGAAAATGGTATATGGAAACCACTTTGCGAGAATGTGCCCATGTTCATATGAATGGATAAGATTTGGGACAATGGAGAATCCCAGGGACGGGGGAGCCTGGTGGGCTGCCGTCTGTGGGGTCACACAGAGTCGGACACGACTGAAGTGACTTAGCAGCAGCAGCAGCAGCAGGGACTAGATGAAAGTATAGTGTGTAAAGGCTGTACTCTCCAAACGGTTACACTGTCCTCCTCCATCTAATATCCTTTAGCATTTAGAACATGGAAGCTGTAAGCAGGGCCAAGATAGAATGTGGGATTTAATTGTATTTGTTTCTGGGCCAGCGGGAGAAGTTTCTGGCATTTATCACGTGTATCCCAGCAACACTTTATGAATGAAATAAGGTATGAGCATCACCAGTGTGTCTGTGGGGTCAGAGGGTGGCATTCAATTAGAGGTATGAGTAATGCTTGAGTCATAGATCTTTGGAGAATTCAATCAGTACAAAATTTTTTTTGGAAGGAGAATGTACTCATCTTCTTAAGGGTTTACATAAACACAAATGACATACTTAGCTTAGAGAAGAAAAAGATGTACTGTCTTTAATCATTTTGATGGCTTAACCTTATCTTTCCTTCCCCTTTAAAAACTACCACTTTCTTTGATTGTTTCCCTCCTTATTTTCAAATTAAAAACCTAATTGAGAGACATTATTCACACTTATCAAGAAGCTTTATCTGATTGATGGATTTAAAGTGAAATAATAGACGTCAGAGAAATGTCTCTTATTTGATAAAAGTCCTTGGACAAAGTCCAGCATATTTTTGTTGATATAGAATATAAGTGTAAAGGGTCCTGGAGAGACTCTTGTTGGGGAGGGGTGTTTCTTTGCTAGAATGGAGAGGTTGAGGTGGGGAGTAATGGAGGGATAAAGGAAGGGTGTTCATGAGGAAGGAGGTAACTCAGGCAAGATAGTCAAGAAGTATAACTCATGGGACAGAGGAAGGAGGGCGACAACATCTTGAAGTCTCAGATCATCTTTCTCAATAGCGTTTTTTATTGCTCCCAGTTTACAATGAGGAAATGGAAGATTGAGAAGTTAAGTCACATTCTCGGAGTTTTGAAGCAAGCAAACTACATAGCTTGCTACTGAAGCTGGCTGTTTGGTTAGTGTGAACCTGGAAAATCAGCACCTTATTTGCTGGGCAATAAGACTAATTCCATTCTCCCAGGTGGCTCAGTGGTAAAAAATCTACCTGTCAAGCAAGATGCACAGGTTTGATCCCTGGGTTGGAAAGACCCCCTGGAGAAGGAAATGGCAACCCACTCCAGTATTGCCTCCTGGGAAATCCCACAGACAAAGGAGCCTGGTGGGCTACAGTCCATGGTGTCACAAAAGAGTCAGACAGGATTTAGCAGCTGAACAGCAACAAACAGCAAGACCAATTCCATCTTTTCCCATCCATCTTTCAGAGTAGTTCCTAGATTAGAATCTACCTATGGGATCCTTGAGGATGGGACCATGTCATTATTATCTCTCATCGATGTATGCCCTAGCCCCAAGTGCAAACATTTCAAATGGTGACTGAAGGTCTGGAGGAAGTTGGAGAACTGGGGCTGTTCACTCAGGTTGTGGGGAACACATGATCTCTTAAGGTAGTGAAGCTTTGGGCAAATCTCGGGACTGGCAGATTTCTTGGGTATGGGGCTCAATCTCTATGAAGAGCAGAGGATGTGTCGTGTCTCAGAGAACACTGACTGAGTCTGGTGGGAAGTATCCCGATAACCTAGGCTTTCCTTTTCCTCGTGCCTGTGGGGCTCATGGCTGGCCTGAGCATTGAGGTTTGCGTTACAAGCACGTGGGCCTCCTCATGAGTTCCCTGACTAGCACCTTGTTCCTGGCCACTCAAAGTAGTACAGTCTCTGGCCAGCATCAAGTTCTATGTGTCAGATTCTTGGAGCTGTCTAGGGTGAACGTATTAAGACTGGTGCAGCCTGTGCCTCCTTGCTTTAGGTTTGTAATATGCGTAAGCTGTTTTACTTTTCTGAGCTCCTCTCTTTAGGCCCTAGACAAAAGGCAAGCTTGATTGGAGTGGCTGCTTTTCCCCAGATGTTAGACTCTTCCCTTTGCATCCTAGCCTAACTGAATCACCTTGCTCCCTGATCCCATCACTGGGGCTAGAGGAACGGGTAGGGAAGTATGAGCTATTACCCTAGGATACAGTCTTAGAAGGGCCCTTTAAGATCTTCTGATTGAAGCCCTTCATATTGTCATGCTGTTCTTCACTTGGCCATCGCCTGTATCTTGAGCTATAATTGGAGGCAGGGGGCAGTGACCAGAGCTGTAGCCCTAGAAGCACACACTGAGGTTGGGGAGAAGGGGATTCTGAGCCAGCACTTTACTCTAGTTGTAACCTTTTGAGTGGGAGTGGGGTCATGAACACTGAATCAGAGTCTTTCAATCAATGTACTGTCATTGGAAACACAGAGGCCAGTTGTCCCCTGATGTGTCTGGTAATCAAATAGGATAAAATGAGCTGAAGGTGAGATTAGAAGGACTTAGATTAGACTTTCAGAAGGACTGGCATAGTGGAAACAGTGATTGTGGCATTGTTTTCTCTAGGAGGCTTTTAAAAATAGGAACTGTTTTATTTGATCTGGGGTAGGTATGGAAGTCTTTATGTAAGGTTATGGAGTGATGGTCAGTTTGATTGTCTAGGGTCACCTAGCAAGCCCAAGCAGCTGAGAAATCCTCATTCTTTAAGTAAGACAGACCTGGAGGAAAGAAAAGCAGACTTGGAGCTGGGGAAGGTGGGGGAAGGGAGGCAGGTATTGGTGGAGGGTTGCTTGAAGACCATCTGTGTTTCATTACAGAGCTGCCACACTCACCCTCCCCCCGTGTGCCCTTCTTCCCACCTTCCCTCTCTGTCTGTTCTGTCTCTCTCTCAAACGCACAGACCGCTGCTCCGTCTCCACTCCCATCCTTAGTTCTAGAGGATGCTGAAGGAGCATCATATCAGACTCCCGTTCCCTCTTCCCAGGCTCCATAGATACAGCTCTCAAAGCTGAGGACTGTACCGTCTTCTGGAGCCCAGTTTCCCTGCCAGTCTTTGCTGCCGTTCACACTGTTTCTTTACGGAGGCAAGCTTCTTTGTCTCAGGGATCGAGGGTTTTCCTAAATCTCCCAGCTTTGCCCAGCCCCTGTCTGAGAATAGCTGGACTGGGATGAAACCACAGTGAGGGAGAGGGGTGGAGGTAGAGAAGGCTTCGGGTTTCTCTCCTGGACTGGGTGCACTCTGCTTAATTAGCATGAGAATAGAAAGACGGTCTCCCTGCCTCCCTTAGGGATGGAGAGGAACCGAAGAGCAAAGACTCACGCTCTGTCCTACTCCATCAGAGATTCTGGGACTGGGGAAATGACCACTTTCACATTCCTCCGATCCTCTGCGGACCCCAGGACCCAGGGTACTGAGAAAAGCTTTGATGGAGCCTGCTGGTGGATCTCCACTCCAGATTTTCCAGCTGTCCCTGTCCCCCCACCGCTCAGAGAGCAGGATGCTGAGATGGCTCGGTGATGCAGAAGGTATGTGCTTTTTCAGTTCTGGTGCTGATGCTGTGTGTGTGGTGAGGTCTCTGTGGCGCAATGGACGAGCGCGCTGGACTTCTAATCCAGAGGTTCCGGGTTCGAGTCCCGGCAGAGATGGTCACCTGGCAGGTACCTCTTTTATTTTATATGCTGTCATGCTAGGTTGATAGTTATATTTATTCCTCCCTGGGGGCTCTGGGAAGAGAAAGAAAACCCCTTTCCTTGGGAATCCTGGACCTCCCCTCTTTTTCTGTCTCCTCGCTCTTTGTTCTTTCCCTGTTCCTCCCTTATTAATTTTCTATTGTCTAGCGAAGGCTCAGATGCCTGCTACATCTCTCCGCTCAGCCTGACACAGCCTTTGAATCCTTTGCTTCGCAGAAAAATCACTGGCAAAGAGTGACTGGGATGCCTGGCCATAGGTTTTGAAACCACTATGGCTCCATTCCTTTACCTCTGAGCACATGAAAAGGCAGATCATCCCATATGCTGATAAGGAAAAGTCCAGTTGTCCTTGAAGGTAACACTCACCTTGACCAAGATGGGTCAGGAGGTGGATGGGGTCCTGTAGAGGGTGAGGACCTGTGCTGTCTTTGTCGGCTATCCTTTTGTATTCCAAAGGATAGGCTTTTGTGTGTGTGTGCTAAGGCTCATCACTCACTTCCTCCTCTACAAGGTGAGATGTAATCATTGTTCTTCATCTCAGTGGAATAAACTACACAGCAGCATGCTAATTATCAGCAGGAGACGAACTTGTCCCCAGAAATTCAAGGTCTTAACACTTCAGTGGTCTTGACTGCAAAGTTTGCAGCCTTTCCTGCTTGCCGGACAGGCTTTGAGGTTTGTATCAGAATGTTCTTTTCATAATTCTTGGTTTCCAGCAAGCAGTTTTCTCACCAGCTCTCTCATCCTGCATCCACTTCAGCTCTCTTTCCCTACTTCATCTAATGGGCCACAGTCAGGAAGATTGGGAGCTTGGTCGAATTGGTTTTCTATTTTGGGCTGGTTTGGCTCTTCATTTCATATTGCAGCCTCTAGTCTATTAGCTAGAGGGAACCGCCTGAGCTGGGAACTGACCTCCACCTCAGGTGAACTCGGGAAACCTGAGGAGACTCACCTCTCCTCCTGACTGCTGGGGAGTCAGCATCTCTCCAACCCAGGGCTCTGGACAGGTGACCAGAGGACACGGCCAGCTGTCACTTGTGCTCTGAAGAAGCTGGGATGGGGTGAGATAGGAGAATCCAATCCATGCTAAGAAGTGGGGAATTGATACGGCAGACAGGAGGACTCTGGAAGGAGACCAATATATATATATATATTTTTTTAATTTTATTTTATTTTTAAACTTTACATAATTGTATTATTTTTGCCAAATATCAAAATGAATCCATCAATTTTTTTTTTAGCTTGGGGACTTGTGTGCGTTTGCAGCAAGCTGAAACTCCTGAAATTCTTTTGAAGTTAGTCTGGTACTTTTAAAGGGACTTAGGAATCTTGCAATAAGAACCAATACAGTTTTACCTTCCTGAGTTACTTTGATGGAACACCAGTTCTGATATTAACTCTTTCCTGACAGCCCAATGGATATGGCCTTTGGACCTGAAATCCCTGGACAGCCCTTCTGGAGCCTTTTATTTTTAGCTCAGTTTATCCTACATCTTTTTGCTTTAAGGTCAGGCCTGAAAGGAAAAATTGGTCTGTGTGTGTGGATAGGAGCATGGGGGATTGTAGGGAAGGAGTTTACAGAAGAGGCATTTCAGAGTTTTCAGCCAGAATACTACCTACATCTTTCTAGTCCACCCCTCACTCCCCTGCATCATCTATTATAATGGTGCTGCTGAATGCCAACAGTTTCTAGCACTGTGAAAGTTCGGGACAAGGGTATACATTCATCATGGCTCACTCTAAGCTTTTCTCAATTCTGGAAGCTCTCTATGAATGTATTCTTTATGAAATGTAGTCTTTATGAAATCATGGGAGCTGGGATGGGATGTGTGCCCAAGTAGGCAGTGAACTGAGATTCGTTCAAGTGCTTGATCAGGGTGCAATGTAGCCAGCTCCTCAGGTCAAGTTCTATATCAGTGAGAATTTAACTCCACAGATAATCCCCCGAACCTGATTGTAGCTAGACAATGGTTTCCATTTTCTAACTTGGAATCAGGAGATCCTGGTTTAAGTTGCAGCTTTGCCAAGTTTCCAAGCCTCTCTGATCTTTAACTTGCTTATTTATTAAAACAAAATTGTACTGTCCATCTTCCAAATGTGAAAATGAATGAGAAAGTCCATTGTACAGCTCTATATAGCTCTGTAGAGCTGCGTGCAAGTGTATAGGTTTTGTTAGTTTGGGGGTTGCTTTTGTCTCACTCCTCAGCATGCAGAAAAGGTGCCTGGCCAGAGAGTAGGGGAATGAAAGGCTCTGAATGATCAGCTGTTGCCTGGGACCTCCAGGGTGGCTGTATGCCACCAGCTGGGGCTGGTACTGACCTGTGCTGCCCTAACAGAGAGGACGGAATGGGCTTTCTAGCTGGTGGAGTCCTTCAGAGGGCACATGGCCCCTGTGTGCCTTACGTAGGTGACTTCATCTCAGCCAGGTAGGTAGAGGTCCCCACTGGCTACACCACTGAAGGGAACTAAAAGCTTCCACTTATTTAGGCATCACCCAGCTTTTAGCTCCCTCAGCCTCTGAGGGGTGATGTTTTGGGAACTTGTAGAAGAACATCACCAGGACCAGTGGTAAGATTTTCCAAATTGGTAAAAAATTCCTATATATGTGCTAGCAACATTTTTCTTAACACAAGAGAGAGAATTTTTTAAATTTATGAATATCATAATTATTACATTTTAAAGGTACTCAGAATATAAAATAGAAATGGGTAGATTTTTTTTTAAAATAAAGTCACTTCACTGTAGGACTCAAATGCTTCGCAGGTGCTGAAAATGGCCATTAATTACAAAGTGTGCAGACAGGATATATCTTATTTATTATTGTATTCTCACCACTTGAAATATGGTCAGCATTTGATGGATATGTTTGAAAGAATTAATGCTGACTTAGATTGGCTATAAATTATGTAGATAAAAAAGAGAAAGAGCCATAGCTCCTAGGGATCAGGAACACAGGCAATGTCTTCTTGCATGAATTCATCCACTTTACAAATATTTATCAAGCACCCACTTTATGCCACTTTCCAGGCACAGGGATCCAAAATAGCATCTCCCACTTCCCTCATGGAGTGCATATTTCTGTGACAGAGACAAAGAATAAGTAGGTAAATAATATTATGGTAGAATTGTAGGTAGAGATACCTGCTGGAGGAATCGATGATAAAAGAGTGATGTGAAGCCTGGTGGTCACGGAAGACTTTCCCAGGAGGTGGCATGTGAGTGGAGAGTAAATGAAGCAAGAGAGCTCGATGAAATGCAGATGATGGGCATTCCAAACAGAGAAACAAAGCAAGAGCAGAGAGCCTGAGGTGGGCATGAGCTTGAAGACTGAGGGAAAGCACAAAGGTTAGTGTGGCTGGAGCGGAGACGGTGATGAAGAAAGTCAAGCTCAGAGATTAATATGGGACATGTTGGAACTTCCCTAGCAGTGCAGTGGCTAAGATTCCATGCTTCTAATAAAGGGGCATGGGTTCAATCCCTGATTGGGGAACTAAGATCCCACATGCCACGGTAGTGTGGTTAAAAAAAAAAATACGGGGCATGTCATACAGGATGATGTACTCACCCCATCACAGCCAGCTCTGCCTGGTGTGTTAAGTCTGGCATCTCCTCACTTTTCCTTTACTATCCTGCAGTGAATTTATAAGTAATACAACTTATAAGTATAATTAAAACAAATCAATAAAATTCCTTTTTTTGAAATGTAAGGAAATGTAATAAACACTATGTATTTTAATACATAAATGCCACACTAGCAGTCTTATATCTATATGAAGAATCACCTCCAATGCAATAACTATAGATGCAGATATGCAAAAAAAAGTGCAGGTCTATTATAAATATCACAAAGAATATCAACCATCAGCAGTGTTGTGATTTTCCAAACTGGTACACACTTGCTGATAAATTTATGATCAAAATAAATTAAATATTCTTGCAAAGCAGGAACCATTTTGCATTCCTGAATATTTTAGGAAATTTGAAACCATGCAGAAAGCTGTATTTATATGGAAAAATGAGATAGACTTTAGGTCCAGACACCAGCAACTAGCCTTTCAGTAGGTCATTCAAAAGAAGTGCACCACATGGGGCAGGTCTTCTTTGTGTGAGATGCATCTACATATTGCAGGACACACGAATCCCAGGTTCCCTTCCTCTCTGTAGCTAGTTCAGTTCAGTTCAGTTCAGTTCAGTTGCTCAGTCGTGTCCGACTCTTTGTGACCCCATGAATCTCAGCACACCAGGCCTCCCTGTCCATCACCAACTCCCGGAGTTCACCCAGACTCAGTGGTACCCAATCATTACAGAAACAAAGCAAAAAAAAAAAAAATACTCCACCAAATTTTCAAATCACTGCTGCTGCTGCTGCTGCTAAGTCGATTCAGTTGTGTCCGACTCTGTGCAACCCCATAGACAGCAGCCCATCAGGCTCCCCCGTCCCTGGGATTCTCCAGGCAAGAACACTGGAGTGGGTTGCCATTTCCTTCTCTAATGCTTCATGAAAGTGAAAAGTGAAAGTGAAGTCGCTCAGTCATGTCCGACTCTTAGCTATTGCAGACCAAATGGTAAGTCTTGTAGATCAAGCTTTCCTTCATGCTAATGAAAAGTCATTGGTGGGTTTGAGCAGAGGAGTGGTGGAATCTGATTTATGTGTTGAAGGGTTAATTTTGACTGTTGGTAAAGAATAGCCTGTGTTGGGGAGAAGGGAACGTTTTCTGGTCTGCTGGGCACAACACCTTTTAGAAGCATCTGGGTGTGGTTCCCAAGTGATACCACTAGAAATGGAGGGTTTTATAACAATGTCCACCTACAAAAGTGATCTGTCATTTCTGGAAAGCTAGCCTGGCATGAATCATTTATAGTTTGTCTAGGAACTAGTTAGTTTATTGTCCTTACAATGATTCTACTTACTAGCAAAGCTGTTCATTTTTGTTTGCATTTAAAAGCCATAGGAAGTGGAACCTACTCTCCTAAACATGATTTCAGTGTTTATGTCTTTTTTCAGTTCCTATAAATTGTAATGGAACAGAACATCTTTAAACTTCTTTGTGTCCTCCTTGGAAGATGTATCTTTTTGCTTCTGTAATGTAATGTTGTCCTGTGATGGTTCTACTGAGAGAATGGACAGTGGGCGAGACACAGAGTCTTATGATACAAGAAGCTGAAGACACAAGCATAGCAGAGGAAACAACTGTTAGGGGACGACACGGGCCTGGGTCTGCATCAGCGGTCTTGCTGTCTATTTGTGTATCTTTGGGCGTGCACTAGGTTTCTTGAGCCTTGGTTTCCTCTTCTAGAAGATCCAACTAATATCTAGAATTAAATAAGGTAAAATGGAAAAGGGTCTGGATAGGTAGATCCATAATAAGTGCAGAAACAAACACTAGCTTCCTTTGTTTACGGATGGTTTGTCCAACCAGCCTTCTTCAGATTGAATGTTTCAAGCTAGTTTCTTGGAGATTGTGTGTGAGGCTCTGGGGGACTTAGCCATGGACCACATGTCTCCATACCTTGAAAATGCTTGGGCACAGTGGAGTGCTAGAGGGAGTAAGAAATGCATGATGCATCTTACAGTAGTCATCACCAAGAGACTATCTCCCATGCTCACTAGGAAGCTCTGGACTTCTCTCTGGGGCTCTGAGCATAGAAGCCTGCAGGAATCATTAGTCCAGTTCTGGGAACAAGGTTTCACAGGCCCCATGGAGAGGGTCACGTGAAGTCTTTTTAACTAGGAGAAATGCTGGGTTTTAAAGAAAGGTATGAGCACCAGGGTGTCCAGAGAACAGACAGATTCCTGGGGAGCTGGGAGGAGGTAGGAGCCCAGAGGTTGGCTGCTGTGTTCCTGGCCAGGGCACTTCCTGGGAGTTGCCTGCCATGGACCTAGCCCAGTCCTGAGTTTTGGAGGAGCATCATCTACGAATCACTAACAGCCCCTAATAATCTTCCTTTTGCTACATCTGTAGTTCACTTTTGAGGAGGGCCATGGAGAAGGCAATGGCACCCCACTCCAGTACTTTTGCTTAGGAAATCCCAGGGACGGGGGAGCCTGGTGGGCTGCCGTCTATGGGGTCGCACAGAGTTGGACATGACTGAAGTGACTTAACAGCAGCAGCAGCAGCATGGTGCCATCCAAAATAGCAGACAATTTAGAACCAATTATACGTATTTTGAAGGAATATGCAGCTTATTTTCTTTTCTAATTATGCACAAACTTCCAACAGTACTTTAACATTTTTTTTACTTAACTCTGCCCCTAACAGTGGAGGAGAGTGATTTTTTTACCCCCAGATGTCAGGAAGCAGAGACTAAAGTGGTTTTTGACAAGTACAATATTTCTTTGAAGTCTTATGCTTTATTCTATATTTTAGTACAGTTTTGGGGTTTTACTTCATTATACCTGCATTTTTAGGTACACAAATAATTATCTGGCTGCAAACTTTATAGTAAAAATAGTGCCTGGCATGTCCCACATATGAGGATCTGGTATATACTAGTTATAAAAGCACAGAAATATCTTAATATTAAAAATGAGCTTGTGACCCCTGAGTATTCACTCAGAGATGCTGGGGGAGGTAGCCTGGAGACAGCTTAAGTATACAGAAACCTGACCGAGAATGGACATTCATTCAGTTACTCATTCAACAAATACTTACTTAGCACCTACTGTGTGCTAAGCATTGAGCTAGGTGCTGGTGGGATACAAAGATGAACAAAGAGAGGCACAGATTATCACGCAAATACATTGTAGAATTGCAACTACGAATGAAGAGGCAGACGATAGAGGGGAGGAAGTTTATGATAGAGGGAGCTGACCTCCTTGGAGGGGCCAAGGAAAGCTTCTTCCAGGAAATGTCTCTTGACTTGACTCTGAAGATCAGTAGGAAATAACCAGGCAGAGAATGAAGGAAAGAGCTTTCCAGACAGAGGAACAGGGAGCA
Source organism: Bos indicus x Bos taurus (assembly GCF_003369695.1). NCBI lineage: Eukaryota > Metazoa > Chordata > Mammalia > Artiodactyla > Bovidae > Bos > Bos indicus x Bos taurus. The sequence goes on from NC_040078.1 coordinate 10,603,316, forward strand.
CAGAGGTTTCATGGTGGGAGAGAGAATAAATGGCTAAAAAGCAAGTGTGGTTTGACTTCAGAGAGGCAGGCAGAAAGAGGCATGAAATGAAATTGGAGAGAGACAGGAAGCTGACCCACAGGGCTTTGTCATGACTGTAGGGGTTTTGTTTTTATCCGAAAAACAAGGCGAAACCACTGAAGGGTTTTAAGCCAAAGAATAACGTGATTAGCTTTGCATTTTAGAATGATTGCTCCAGCTGCTGTTCAGAGGACAGGATGGAAAGGTGCCAAGACAGACACTGGAGCTGAATAGCAGTTCAGTAGTCGTTGGGAGAAGTGAGGTTAGCTTGGATTGGGTGATGGTGGTGGTGGTGTAGTTAGAGAAAAGTAGATGGGGAGAAGGCAATGGCACCCCACTCCAGTGCTCTTGCCTGGAAAATCGCATGGACGGAGGAGCCTGGTAGGCTGCAGTCCATGGGGTCGCTAAGAGTCGGGCACGACTGAACGACTTCACTTTCACTTTTCACTTTCCACTTTCATGCATTGGAGAAGGAAATGGCAACCCACTCCAGTGTTCTTGCCTGGAGAATCCCAGGGACGGGGGAGCCTGGTGGGCTGCCGTCTATGGGGTCGCACAGAGTTGGACACGACTGAAGCGACTTAGCAGCAGCAGCAGCAGCAGCAGATGGGTTTTAGAGATGTTTATGAGCAAAAATGTGCAGGATTTGGTAGTAGATTGGCAATGGTACAAAGAGGAAGGAGCTGTCAAAGGGGACTCCAAGATTTCTGGCTTGCCTACTATTGACCAAGATAGGAAAACCCTGCAAGAAGGCCAGGTTCAGGGTAGGTGAGCTCAGCTCTGAGCTTCTAACTTTGAGGTGCTTTGAAGCTAAGAGCTGGGTCAGGGTCTGAATTAATGATTTAATTTTGGGAGTCATCTGCATGTTGGTGGAATTTGAAGCCAAAAGTGTGAATGAGATCACACAAGAGAAAGAGTAGAGTGAGAAGGACCTAAGAATGAGCTAAGAAAAACTCTACTGTTTAATGGCACAGTAGAAAAAGAGAGAAGCAATGGCAAGGGAAGTGGCAGGGAAACCAGAATATCATTTCTGAATTCAAAGGAAGGGAGCATTTAAGAAGGGACTTGATTGAGTACCACGTGCCACCGCAGAGCCAAGAATAAGCAGAACTAAACTTATCCGTTAGAGTAAGATATGTGAAAGCTGGTGGTAGGTTTTTTTCACTTTCTATGGAGTAAAAGGGCAAGAAACCAGATTGGGGTGCAGAGAAAAGGGAGGGGAGGATGAGGAGAGAACACAGAAAGGCCACTCTTAGACGTCTGGCTGAGAAGGGATGAAGGAAGGCTGGTGAGCTGGAAGACAGGAAGAGCCAAACAAGAATGTGTTTTTTGTTTTTTCTTTTTAAAACTTTTCACTTTGGAAATTTTCAAATGTAAATAAATTCAACAGAGTAGTATTATGAACCCTCATGTGCCCATCACTTGGTTTCAGCAATGATTAACTCACGGTCGAACCTGTACCTATATGTCCACCCATTTTATCTGTGTCAGTGGGAGAGACTTGAGCTGTTTGAAAAACCCCTGGGGAGGAAATCACTGAGAAGGAGAATCCGAATAGTCAAGAGAAAGAAATAGAGAAGAAAATGATGCTTAGGGTTTCTGAGAAAGTAGGAGGGGCATAGGATGTAGAGCATGCTAAAAGGGAGTCGCTTTGGTGCCTGTAGAGCTGCCTTCTGTCTTGCTGAAGGAAGGAAGGAGGGCAAGGTGATAGGATGGGTGCAGATGCAGATTTGCTTGTTGGCATCTGGAAGATAAGACAGTTCCACCTGCTGATGGAGCTGGCTCCTCCTCCTCCTCTCCCTCTTCCTTGTCCTTCTTTTGAAGGAAGTGATCATGCCATCTTCTGAGACTAATTGGGAAAAAGAGGATGTTGGTGTTTAAAGAGACCATAGACATCTGGGTTAGTGATTGTGGAGAGAGAGAGAGAATGATGATATAGCAGAGGAGGGTGGAATATTTACTAGATGGTATTAAAGGACCAATTTGGAGGAGACAGACTGGCTCTGAGAAACAGAACCAAGTTCACATACATGTATATGTATATTTGTATGTCTGGCTTGTTAATGTGAGCCTTCATAATATGCTGTTACTCTAGTCCCCCGTGGAAGAATGTGTTCAGGTACAATGTATTTACGTGTTCCACAGAGTGCATGGAACTCCACAATCTCCTGAGTATGTAAGTGATTTTAATTCTTAAAATGTACGTGTGTCTAACCTGGAGAAGGGAATGGCAACCCACTCCAGTATTCTTGCCTGGAGAATCCTCATGGACACAGAGGAGCCAGGCGGGCTACGGTCCATGGGGTTGAAAAGACTGAGAGACACACAGCATAGGTGTATCTAACAGCACATTGGGGCTTGTGTTTCACATTAATTGGTTCAGGGCGCCACCTGCTGGAAATCTTACTTAACAGTACCAGCCTGGGTTTTCCGATGCAAAATCTAAACTCTTTTTTTTCTCTGAAGTCAGTGTTCTTGCATACAGCATTTCCCTTATGACATGTGGGCTTCATTTATTAGATACTCTTTTACTTTTTTATTTGTGTATCAAGTCACAGACATTAAACTTTGTTCTTTTCTGACTTGATTTTGGTCAAAGATCACATCTATCCCATTTCAGCGCATGTGTTGTCTGTAAATCTCATCCATGATCCATATACAAAAGAAGAGAAATAAAATGTCAGACTTATCTGAAACGGCATGAGTGAGGAGCAGATTATTGGTTAAAGGTGTATAAAGCATAGGAGATAGAGTCCAATTTTATCCAGATTAAGAGATGTCTTATTTAGTAATCCTTCAAATTCAGATGTTGTCTATAGTATCCTATAACAAATTCTTCTCTTCGAGGTTTTTAAAGTAAAATATGTATTTCTCCATAGTTTCCAAAGTGGCCCCTCAGGAAACCAGCCTGCTATAAAGTATCCTTTTCATTGTCTATCTTAATCTGAATACATTATCATTCAAAACTTTTCTCCAAGATCTTTAGGTAACACTGTTAAACTGCTTCCAGTTTCTAGGTTTTTGTCAAATAATTCTTTTCCTTTGAATTAAATTACTCTATGGGAGAGTTCTGGGATAAATCACTCTTTTTTTATTAGTTTTTTTTTTAAATTTCTATTTCATTTTAAAATGGAGGATAATTATTTTACAGTCTTATGATGGTTTCTGTCATAGATCAACAGGAATCAGCCGCAGGCATGCACATGTCCCTTCCTTCTTAAACCTCCTATCTCTCCATCCCACCCCTCTAGGTTCTCACAGAGCTGGCTTTGGGTTCTTTGCATCATACAGCAAATTCCCACTGGTTATCTGTTTTACGGAAATCATATTTATGGATATCATATCCATATCTCTGGAAATGTATATGTTTCAGTACTACTCTCTCAAGTCATCCCATCCTCTCCCTCCTCCACTGTGAACAAAAGTCTGTTCTTTACGTCTGAGTCTCCTTTGCTGCCCTGCAAACAGGTTCATCTGTGCCATCTTTCTAGATTCCATATATATGCATTAGTATACTATATTTGTCTTTCTTTTTCTGACTTACTTCACTCTGTATAATAGGCCCTAGGTTCATCCACCTCATTAGCACTGACTCAAATGTGTTCCTTTTTATAGCTGAGTGATATTCCATTGTGTATGTGTACTACACCTTCTTTATCCATTCTTCTGTCGAAGAACATCTAGGTTGCTTCCATGTCCTCACTATTGTAAATAGCTGCAATGAACTAGTGCTTCAGTGAACATTGGGGTACATGTGTCTTTTTCAGTTATGGTTTACTGAGAGTGTATGTATGGATGTGAGAGTTGGACTGTGAAGAAAGCTGAGCGCCGAAGAATTGATGCTTTTGAACTGTGGTGTTGGAGAAGACTCTTGAGAGTCCCTTGGACTGCAAGGAGATCCAACCAGTCCATCCTAAAGGAGATCAGTCCTGGGTGTTTTTTGGAAGGACTGATGCTAAAGCTGAAACTCCAGTACTTTGGCCTCCTCACGCGAAGCATTGACTCATTGGAAAAGACTGATGCTGGGAGGGATTGAGGGCAGGAGGAGAAGGGGACGACAGAGGATGAGATGGCTGGATGGCATCACTGACTCGATGGACATGAGTTTGAGTGAACTCCGGGAGTTGGTGATGGACAAGGAGGCCTGGCGTGCTGCAATTCATGGGGTCAAAAGAGTCGGACACGACTGAGTGACTGAACTGAACTGAGAGTGTATGCCCAGTAGTGGGATTTCTGGGTCATACGGTAGTATTATTCCTAGTTTTTAAAGGAGTCTCCATACTGTACTCCACTGTATCCACTGTACTCCAGTGTATCAATTTGCATTTCCACTAACAATGCAAGAGCGGTCCCTTTTCTCCCCACCCTTCCAGCGATGGATAAATCACTCTTAGTTGCTTCTTCTCCTTTAATTCAGTCAACTCGTAATTACGGTCATTTTTTTCATATACAAATAATCGCGATTCACAGGGAATTTAGAGAAATGCCAGTATAAAGTACTGAGTTATTCACAAGAAAAGCAGCATTTGTTCATTTACTCAGCCAGTCCTCATTAAGTGCTTACTGTGTGCCAGGAACTTGGGGAAGCAATGGGGGGATGTTGGGGAGCAGGACAGACATGAGTCCGATCCTTAGAGAGCTCACTGTACAATGTGGAAGGCAGACATTGATTATAGCATCCCAACATGTTCTGGTGAGCCCTCTGCTAAAAGAAATTCAGAGAATGTCATGGAATATCTGGAAGGCTGAGAGTCATGGAAGTCTCCCTTGAAGAAGTGGTATGAAGCCATGGAGGAAAGGGAGAGCAACAAAACGCCAGGAAGGCTATGGGATAGGAGCCAAATGCTGAGAGCCAGATTATGGAGGGGCTGATAAATCTTTCTATGAAGTTTGGATTTTATTATAAGAACAGATACCAGCAATGAAAAATTTTAACAGTTTGTGTATGAATGGCAGCAGGGGTGGCCACACTCAGATTTGTATTTTGGAAAGATTATTCTAGCTGAAGTTTGGAGAAGGTCTGGAGGGAAAACCCTGATGGGACATAAGTTTCAAGATATGTGTGATGTGGCATTGGCTTACATTAAGACAGTAGAGAAGGAGACAAGTGAGTGAATCTGAGAGATATTTAAGATGTTGAACAGATAAGACTTGGTGGAAATTGGTTGTAAGGCATCAAAGGAAGAGACGAGTCCAGAATGGCTCCCAGCTTTCTGGCTTGAACAAAAGGAGGTGCCCCTTAGTGAGACAGCAAGTACTAGACAAGTTGTAGATTCTCAAGGCCAGAGAAGGTGAGTATTCCCCCTTGGACATGTTGAATTTGAGGTGTCTAAGGTGTATTGGTAGATATGTCTAGTGAATAATTAGATATATGAGCCTGGAGCACTGGGGAGGAATCTGGGCTGGAGATACAAGTCAGGATGATCAGCCTGTTGAGAGTAAATTGATGTTTTAAATAAGAATGACTAAGAAACCTTGAGGAACACATCTTTTAAGGCAAGAGGGATGGTACGGGGAGGGAGGAGGGAGGTGGGTTCAAGATGGGGAACATGTGTATACCTGTGGCGGATTCATGTTGATGTATGGCAAAACCAATACAATATTGTAAAGTAATTAACCTCCAATTAAAATAAATAAATTTACATTAAAAAAAATAAAAATTTAAAAAAAAAAAAGAGGGGGAAGCCAGCACAGAAGACCAGCCAGAGAGGCTGGGAGACAACCAGGAGGGCCAGTGCCAGAGCCAATGGCAAGAAGCTTAAAAAAAAAAGAAAAAAAGATGTGCAGCAGTGGCCAAAATTGCTGATAACAACTGATGTTTGTCTTTAGGATTTAGTGACACGTACGTGGCCTTGTCCAGTGCAGGTCCAGTGAAGGGACACAGTCAATTTCAGTGAGTTCACACACAAGTAAGGGACGAGGAAGTGGGAGCAGTGAGTGCAGAAAATGAAAATATCTGTTGTAAACTGGAGTTTAGGGACTCAGTGGGAATTGGCAAGAGAGGTATGGTTAGGGAGAAATACTGTTATTGCTTGTTCTTTGGAAAGAAAAGGGTTGAGAATGTTTCAGTGCTCGCAGACATTATCCCATAAAGAAAGAAAGGCTGAAGGAACCAAGAGAGGAAGTATTCACTTGATAGTTTAGTCCCTAAGAAGGTAGCCAGAGATAATAAATACATAAATAATTTGCTGTGCCCCTTTTTTGTGTACAGAAACTGTTCTAGGAGCATTATCTCATTTGACTTGTATGCAGCCTCTCTGAGAAGTTCTATAATTATTAGCCCATTTCTTTGAGATGTGGACACTGAGGCACAGATAGGTACCAAGGCCACACGGTACATGGTGGGGCTGGGATTCATATCGGGGTATGTGACTTGAGACGTGTACCCTTGAGCACAAGGCCCTGTTGTGGGATCCGCAGCCTACCTGGAGACATAAATGGGAGGTGTCCACCCTTGCTCTTGTAAGAGGTCTGGGGGGGGAGGGGCTGGTCTGGATGCAGATAGGTGTCAGATTGGTTGGCATTATTAATTTCTTAGGGATGCCATAATAAATTACCCCACTCTGGGTGGTGTCAGAGAAGGCAATGGCAACCCACTCCAGTACTCTTGCCTGGAAAATCCCATGGACGGAGGAGCCTGGTGGGCTGCAGTCCATGGGGTCGCAAAGAGTCGGACACAACTGAGTGACTTCACTTCCACTTTTCACTTTCATGCATTGGAGAAGGAAATGGCAACCCACTCCAGTGTTCTTGCCTGGAGAATCCCAGGGACGGGGGAGCCTGGTGGGCTGCCGTCTATGGGGTCACACAGAATCGGACACGACTGAATCGACTTAGCAGCAGCAGCATCTGCTCTCCCTCCCTCTGAAGGGGTCCCTTGTCTGGGGTTCTCTGCCTCTATCTTCACTTAGTTGGCTTCTCTGTATCTCAGAACTCTTTCTGCCTGTCTCTTATTAAGACACCTGTCGTTGAATTGTAGGGCTCACCTCAAACCCAGGATGATCTCATCTTGAGACTCTTAATTACATCTGCAATGATTCTTTTTCCAAATAAGTTCACAGATTTTGAGGGTTAGGATCTGGACATATCTTGGTGGGGGAGGGGGTACTATTCAACCCACTACAGTTAGAAAGATGAAGGAGTTTCTGTCTGATGGATCCCTGTATTCTATGGAGTAGAGTATGAGTACTGTTCTGAGAGTGAACTCAGAAGTAGAGGGGTCAAGTATCTGAGGAGTGAAGAAATCTGGCAGTGATTATTATTGAAATGTGGAGAGTCGACTGAATAGGAAACACAATACGTTTGTGGAGCAGCGTGAAGAATGCAGATAAAGTTTGTTATCATTAATTTATAGCTGTGTGATTTTCTCTAACAGCAATTTGCAGCCAGGTGCACGCATGGAGAAAGCTGACAGATGAAATGACAGGAGTTACAGTCAAGAGGGAGGGGCATGGATGGGGGGGAAGCAGGACAGAGGAGGAGGGTTAGGGTACTGGCGGGGCGGGGGGTGGGGGAGCTCTGTCTATAGGAGCTAAGCTGGGTGTGTATGGAAACAATATCCGAGGAGAACTAATAGATGGGTCAAAAAGCAGGTGAAACCCTAAGAGCAATTCAGTGAACTATCTATAGTGCTACAAGGTTATTCTCAGAGTGTGGAGTATTTGATTGTATTGTTTTACATGAGGAAAAGAATCTGGTTGCAGTAGAGGCAAAAGAAGGTTAATGGAAATGGACAAGTCAAGAGAGAAGGCAGGGATATAACAAAACAGAAACAGATTCAAGGTTATAGAGAACACTGGTTACCAGGGAGAAAGGTGATAGAGGATTATGGGGTACAAACTACTGTGTATAAAATAAGTACGTTTTAAGGATATGTTGTGCATCACGGGGAATATAGCCAGTGTTTTATCATAAGTCTGCTGCTACTGCTACTGCTAAGTCGCTTCAGTCGTGTCCGACTCTGTGCAACACCATAGACAGCAGCCCACCAGGCCCTGCCATCCCTGGGATTCTCCAGGCAAGAACACTGGAGTGGGTTGCCATTTCCTTTTCCAATGCATGAAAGTGAAAAGTGAAAGTGAAGTCGCTCAGTCGTGTCCGACTCTTAACAACCCCATGGACTGCAGCCTACCAAGCTCCTCCATCCATGGGATTTTCCAGGCAAGAGTACTGGAGTGGGTTGTCATTGCCTTCTCAGTATAATCTATAAAAATACTGAATGATTATGTTGCACACCTGAAACTGATATAATGTTATAAATCAACTATACTTCAATTATTTTTTTAAAAAAGAGAAGGCAAGATTCAGGACAGGCCACCCATGTGAACACAGAGTCACACAGAAAAACGACAGGCCCTGGGTGGCAAATGCTGCTGATGGTGTGATGTTTGACCTGGGACTCAGTGGTTAGAAGAGGCTATTGAGGTGGGTGCCATTCCCTTGGAGTGACACTGGATGCTGTGTTAGTGAAGATTCTAAGAGGAACAGAACCAATAGAGAGAGAGAGAGAGAGAGAGAGAGAGAGAGAGAGAAAGTGTGTGTGTGTGTTTACAGAGAGGGAGGGAGAGAGAGAGTTATTGATTGATTTATTATTAGGAACTTATGTGATTATGGAGGCTGAGAAATTCAGACCAAAGAGAATAGATAATATAGTTCCATTCCAAGGCAGAAGACTGATGTTCTAGCTTGAGGACAGTCAGGCAGGGAAGAAGAATTGTTTCTTAGCCTTTTATTCAACTCAGGTTGTTAACAGATTGGATGGAGCCCATCACATGGGGAGGGGCAATTTGCTTTACTCAGACTACAGATTCAAATGTTAATCTTATCCAGAAATACCTTCACAGATACGCCCAGAAATGATGTTTGACCAAAGATCTGAGCACTCCCTGCCCCACTCAAGTGGATACAAAAAATTGACCTCCACAAACATGTTGATTACATGAATAGTCTTACTCTACTGGTCTTAGTCTCCCTGATTTTAAATGAAGGGGTAAAAAAGATTATTACTGAAGGTCCCTCTAATTTTAACTTTCGTGTTTTGCAGTATAATTTCAAACCCTTAGGGTGGGAAGAAAGTGTTAGTCGCTCAGTCATGTCCAACTCTTTGTGACTCCATGGACTATAGCCCATCAGGTGCCTCTGTCTATGGAATTCTCCAGGCAAGAATACTGGAGTGGGTAGCCATTCTCTTCTCCAGGGGATCTTTCCGACCCAGGAATTGAACTTGGGTCTCTTGCATTGTAGGCAGATTCTATACCATCTGAGCCACCAGGGATATCCTGGTAGAAGGGTGGAAAAAAACATCATGTTAAAATTCTCCTTAATTAAACATAACTCAGAAATGACTCCTGTGAATCCACAGATCTTAGTAACTAATGATTATACTCAAATTCTGGCTAATACTCACTATTTACCTGCTTAAAAAAAAACATTTATTTATTTATTATTATTATTATTTTTTGAACACTTATTTATTCTTGATTACACTAGGTCTTCGTTGCTGCATGCAGGCTTTCTCTAGTTTCTACAAGTGGGGGCTACTCTTCGTTGCAGTGCACCGGCTTTTCATTGCGGTGGCTTCTTTTGGTGAAGAGCACAGGCTCTAGGTGCATGGGCTTCAGTAGTTGTGGCTGTTAAGTTTAGTTGCTCCATGGCATGTGGAATCTTCCTGGACTAGGGATTGAACTTGTGTCCCTGCATTGGCAGACAGATTTTTATCCACTGCACCACCAGGGAAGTCCTCTTAAAAAAAAACAACAAAAAAAAAAACACATAAAAGTCTCGACAAAACTTTCAACAGCACAACCACAGAAACTTCTCCTTCTTTTCCCACATAAACCATTAACACATGGTTCCAAAATCTCCCTGGGCAACAAGAACTAGTTCTGGGTTGTTCTCTGTCTTCTCTGAGTGTGGATTAAGAGATACTGTGACAGGCAGGAGTCATCTCAGGCGAGTCTCTCATTTAGGTCAGTGTAGCAAACTTGCCTGCAAATAATGAATTCCAAGTTGTTACCTTTGCTTGAAATCTGTGCATTTTATAGGCGGGCTGAATATTTCCTTTTAAGTAGGTGTATCTGAAAATAATAAATACAGTCCTTCCTGGAAGCAGAGGGTTGGGATGAGAGGACATTTTGAAGCATAGTACATTTGGCTAGTTTGGGGTTAAGGAAAAGAGAGTGGAAGTTCAGCCCTCAGTGTACGTGCTTCTGCTGGAGGAATTAGATAGAGAAGAATCCTCTCAGATTGGCACACTTTATCTTTACTCCACTTGGAATGCCCTTCCTCCATTTCCTCTCTCGATGACTTGAAACAACCTCTGAAATGTCAGACCCCTTTAGGTAGCTTTTCTTGGCTTCCCTTCCCACCCACTCTCATCTAGATCAGGTGCCCTCCCTTTGTCTGCCTGTCACCTCCTGTGTGTACGTCTGTCGTGGCGTTCCCCGTGGCATATTTACTTGTCTTTTATTTCTGTCTCCCTGACACAATGGCTGACACATGAGGCGATAAATTCATTTATACTGAAGTCATTTAATTGTGTACTTTTGATGAATTTGTCATTATCTTGCTCCCTTTGCTATGTCTGGCAACTATTTTATATCAGTCACTAGGCTAGCAACTAGGAGCATACAGATAAACAAAACATAGGAGGTCCTGATACTTGTGAAGTGTGTATTCAGGTAGGAGAGACTGACAAAGAGGAAAGCAGTAGAAGAAAAGTAAATAAGGTGGCCACTATTTGTAATTACTATGTCACAAAGGGAATAAATGAGAGACAGACAGAGGCTGATGGGTGAAGGTACTCTGGGTAAAATGAGTAACAAGCCTCTCCCAGTTGGTGATGCAGGAGAGAAATAGGGAGGCAAATACTTCAGGCAGAGGAAACAGCAAGAGGAGGAGCTCAGTTAAATGTGGATGGAGTAGAATGAGCCAGGCATCCTGGAAAGACGTAGGAGTGGGATCACTCAGAGATGTTACCCATAGTTAAGAGTTCGGAAGGGAGGACTTGGGAGACGAGTGAGGAAGTGCTGCAGGAGCACCATCAGTGAAGGGGATGGTACTGTCTTGGAGTCATGCAAGGGCAGTAAAGACAGAAGAATGTAGGCTTGAGATTATATGTTAAAGATAAAAATTGGTCATGTTTTTGATAATTTAGATAAGAATGATGAAGGAAAGAAAGGAATCAAGGATGCCTCTTACTGAAGTAATGGATTGCTGTGTACTGATTTGGGAAGATTTGGAAGAAAGAGAAAGAAACAGGCTCAAGATCCTACTGTACAGCATAGGGAACTATATTAATATCTGATGATAAATCATAATGGAAAAGAATATGAAAAAAGAGCATATGTGTATGTATAACTGAATCACTTTGCTGTATAGCAAAAATTAGCACGACACTATAAATCAGCCTTTGGTCACCTAATCTATGACAAAGGAGGCAAGAATATACAATGTTGAAAAGACATCCTCTTCAATAAGTGGTGTTGGAAAAACTGGACAGCTACATATAAAAGAATGAAATTAGAACATTCCCTAACATCATGCACAAAAACAAACCCAAAATGAAATAATGACCTAAGTGTGAGACCAGACACTATAAAAGTCTTAGAGGAACATGTAGGCAGAACACTCTTTGACATAAATCACAGCAAGATCTTTTTTGATTCACCTCCTAGAGTATTGAAAATAAAAACAAAAATAAACAAAAGGGGCCAAATTAAACTTAAAAGCTTTTGCATAGCAAAGGAAACCATAAACAAAATGAAAAAAAAACAAACTTCCGAATGGGAGAAAATATTTGCAAATGAAGCAACCAAAAAGGGATTAATCTCCAAAATATACAAACAGTTCACGCAAGTGTATATATATATATATATATATATATATATTCCAGTCAAAAATGAGTGGAAGATTTAAATAGACATCTCTCCAAAGAAGACCTACAGATGGCCAACAAATGCATGAAAATATGCTAAACATCACTATTAGAGAAATGCGAATCAAAACGACAATGAGATACCACTTCACCCTGGTCAGAATGGCCATTATTAAAAATCTACAAACAATAAATGCTGGAGAGTATGTTGAGAAAAGGGAACCCTCCTACACTGTTGATGGGAATGTAAATTGGTTGGTTCAGTCACTATGGAGGACAATTTGGAGGTTCCTCAAGGGGTCACACAGAGTTGGACACGACTGAAGCGACTTAGCAGCAGCAGCAGCAAAAAACTAAAAATAGAACTCTTATATGATCCAGGAACCCCACTTCTGGGCACATATACAGGGAGGAAACCATAATTCAAAAATGACATATGCACCCCAATGTTCTTTGCAACATTATTTACAACAGCCAGGACATGGAAGCAATCTAAATGTCCATCAACAGAGGAATGGATAAAGAAGATGTGGTCCATATATACAATGGAATATTACTCAACCATGAAGATGAATGAAATAGTGCTATTTAAAGAGACATGGATAGACTTAGAGACTGTCATACAGAGTGAAGTAAGTCATAAAGGGAAAAGCAAACATCATATAATATTGCTTACATATGGAGTCTAGAAAAATGTACAGATGAACTTATTTGCACAGCAGAAATAGAGACAGATGGAAAGAACAAATGAATGGATACCGAGGTGGGGAAGGGAGGGGTGGGATGAACTGGGAGATCGGGATTGAGATATATACACTGCTGCTGCTGCTGCTGCTGCTAAGTCGCTTCAGTCGTGTCGGACTCTGTGCGACCCCATAGACGGCAGCCCACTAGGCTCCAGTGTCCCTGGGATTCTCCAGGTAAGAACACTGGAGTGGGTTGTCATTTCCTTCTCCAATGCATGAAAGTGAAAAGTGAAAGTGAAGTCACTCAGTCCTGCCTGACTCTTAGCGACCCCATGGACTGCAGCCCACCAGGCTCCTCCATCCATGGAATTTTCCAGGCAAGAGTACTGGAGTGGGGTGCCATTGCCTTCTCCGATATATACACTGCTATGTATAAAATAAATAACTAATGAAGACGACAGAGGACGAGATGGTTGGATGGCATCACCAACTCAACGGACATGAGTTTGAGCAAGCTCCAGGAGATATTGAAGGACAGGGAAGCCTGGCGTGCTGCAGTCCATGAGGTCACAAAGAGTTGGACATGACTGAGTGACAGAACAACAATAATGAGGACCTGCTATATAGCACAGGAAACTCTATTCAGTGCTCTATGGTGACCTAAATAGAAAGGAACTCCAAAAAAGAAGGATATCTGTATACATATAAATTAATCACTTTTCTCTGTGGCAGAAAGTGACACAACATTGTAAAGCAACTAAATACCAATAAAACTTTTAAAAAATGTAAGTCAACTATATTTCAATAAAAAAGCAGGCTCAAGAGGAAGATAAGTGTTCTATTTACATTTGAGATACGTGTAAATTTTCCAAGAGAAGGCTAGTAGGTAAAAGAAGCAGGTAGTTGGATATGAGTTTTAAGCTCAGAAGAGCTCAAAGACTTCACTTGTAAATTTAAGAGGCCTCCACATAAAGATCCTACATAGATCTGTGGAAATTGATGAGGCTATTTAGAGAAGAAAATGTAGAGAGAAGAACAAAGAGGGCTCAGATCAATTCTTTGGACCTCCCTGATTCGGCATTTGAGTAAAGGAGGAACCATTCAAAGAAACTGAGAGAAACAGCCAGTAAAAGAGAAAGTAATTTTAGGAAGCAAAAAAGAGTTTCAAGGAAGAGGAAATACCATTGCTCAGAAGTTCAGTAGGATGACTAAGAAATGTCCACTGAACGTTTTACAACATGGAGGTCATGGGTACTTTGGCAAGAACTGTTTAATTGAGAAATGAGAGCTGAATTTAGATTTCAGTAGCACAAATTTGAGTGAGAATTCAGGAATCGAGGCAGTGTGTGTCCAGAATCAAACTTTTCAAAAAGTTTGTCTATAAAAGAGCTCTGAGAGATGGACCAGGAGTTATGGAGAGGTGTGGATCAGTGAAGGATTATTGTTATATTCTTAAGAAGAGACTGTGATTATGTTTTTTTTTGCCAGTGAAGATAATCCAGGAGTGAGGGAAAAGTTGGAGTTTCTGAAGAGAAAATATAATGTTAAGGCTTGATGTCTTCTAGGATTTAAGAAACAATGGCACCCAGTGCCAAAGGGGAAAGATGAGCTTCGAGAGGGAAGAAGGATGTGATGAAGGCCAGTGAATAGGTGGGTTCGTAGGTAAGATGTGGGGCTTCACCTCCAGTGGCTTCTATTCTTCTAGACTGCAGAGTGAGGTGAAACCATGAGTAATGAGTGAACAAGTGCTTGGACCTATTCTGTTTCTCATGGCATGAAACTAATTTTGCCAGTTCTTAAGATAGACAAGGGCCTCCCTGGTGGGTCAGTGGTAAAGAATCTGCTTACCATGCAGGAGATGCAGAAGACATGGGTTCGATCCCTGGGTTGGTAAGATCCCCAGGAGGAAGGTATGGCAACCCACTCCAGTATTGTTGCCAGAAAAATCCCAGGGACCAAGGAGCCCGGTGGGCTACAGTCCATAGGGTCACAAAGAGTCAGACACAACTGAAGCAACTAAGCACACAAGATACTCAACTGGAATTGGCAATATTTCATAGAAACCTGGAAGGTCACTGCTCTTTGGCTTTTTAGCTCTTTTTTTTTTTTGGCAGGGACAGATTCCTCTTCATCTATGCTTTTCCTTTTCTGAAATTAGTTTGTGTGGTAGTTAATAGTTTTTTGATGAGATTCAAAATTCCGTATCAATCATTGCCCCTCAATCATGCTGCAGGGGTGAAGGCTGGCCAGGACACCTGGCTGTGTGTGGTGGGAAGAATTGATTGTCACAGTTTCTAGATGGGGCTTCTTAAAGGCTTTGGAGGAGACAGGTGTATGAGAAAGAGAAAGCATTTGTGCAGGAGAAAAGAAAAATGGAAATGATAAAAAGGAAAGATTAAGTTTTGCCATGTGCTGCATAATACTTAACACTCATATCTATCTTCCACAGAACATTTAATAAAATTTGTGCTACTTGTCAAAGTTGACACTGCTGCTTCCTGGGCTCAGTGTGGAGTAACAGCAGAGGCTACCCAAGGGATAGCCCATGCACATTTGGGTTACATTAATTTTTTATTGTGAAATAAATTATTCATAGCCAAGGATGTATATAGAATATATGAACAGTTTAAGATGCATAATTACAATCATAAAATAAGCACTCAAGTTCCAACTAGCCAACTTAAAAAGAGAACATTGCCAGTTCCTCTGAAGACGCTTGGGCGAACCTCCTCAATGGTGAGAGATTACTTGCTTAGTCGTTTCCGACTTTGATGACCCCATAGACTAGTCTGCCAAGCTCCTCTGTCCATGGGATTCTCCAGGCAAGAATATTGAAGTGGGTTGCCATTCCTTCTCCAGGGGATCTTCCTGACCCAAGAATTGAACCTGGGTCTCCTGCACTGCATACAGATACTTTACTGACTGAGCTACGAGGGAAGCCTCAATGGTATCCCTCTCCTACTTCCAGAGGTAACAAATCACCCCCTTAGTTTTCTTTATTGCTAAATAATAATATGTTGTTGTTGTTCAGTCGCCAAGTTGTGTCCAACTTTTTGTGACCTCATAGACTGCAGCACACCAGGCTCCCCTGTCTTTCATTGTTTCTCGAAGTTTGCTCAAATTCATATCCATTGAGTCAGTGACACCATCCAACCATCTCATCCTCTGTCATCCCCTAGCTTCATTTTCTTTTAAACTATATGGAAACCCATTATTTTGTGTTACTTTGGTTCCGTCATCATTGTACTTTTTGAGATTTATCCACGTCCTTAGAGGTACAACAGTTTATTTATGTCCATAGATGTGTAGTGCTCCATGATACGGAAATACCGCGATTTATTAATACAGCCTGCCTTTGACAACATGTAATTTGTTTCCAGGTTTTTCTGTTATAACCAGTTGTGCTAGAATATTCTTATATCTCATGGTGCAAGAGTTTTCAGATTATATACTTAAGAATAAGATTGCAGAGTCATAGACTATATCCCTAGTCAGTCTCATCAGGGTATACTTTTTTGCTTTCCAAAGTGATTCTTATCAATTTTATGTTGTCTTTTCAACAAAGACAATAAGGATTATATCCAAATATGAATAATAACAGAGATTTTGCAAACCTGGAGGCAATGTTATTAGTTGGTCCTCTCTGTAGAGATAGCCCCAGTGCAGGAAATGGGTAGACACTCAGGCGGGTGAAATGTTGGTGGTACATGTTCCTTTGTTTCATTTTTTTCTTCCCTAACCTTCATTCTCAGACAGGATTATCTTTTAACACATGGATGTGGTTAGGGGTCTCCTAGGAGGCTGAGAATGTCAGAAAACAGGAGATTCAAAGTTCGAGGCAGGAAAAGAAGGGGGCATTGCCCTGCACACGTATTTGAGGATCTGGAATGTCCAACACACAGTGAAGGGGTGGGGGTTGCTGTGCAAACATTTTTGTTGGAAATTTTGGCCCCAGAGTTGAAATGCTTTTTGCAGCTAGGAATTTCCATGGTCACTGTTGGATGCGTTAGTGAGAACTGCAAGTTTTTCTAACCTTTCATCCCCAAAGGATATGGAAATGCAAGTATCATCCTGCCTGAAATTCTGGTACCCTGACACTAAGGTCACTTTGCCCTGTGTTTCCTGGAGTAAGAGTACCTGGTACCCACACAGCTTCCTCTCTGCATCCTTTTCCCTTCTAGGGGATCAGCCATTAACTAATCACATTAGAAAAATGAACTTGAATCC